>NC_069391.1:14220000-14531071 GCF_027475565.1 Acinonyx jubatus
GGACACAAATTTCCTACAGTGGGGGTGCGGCCATCAAGCAATGAGGGCAAATGACCCTTCATGATGAATTTGCTCCTAAGTGATCACTAGGAAAGGGGCCGCTCAGGGCCAGGGAAGGAGCTGGAAAGCTTGGGGGAAACTGCCAGAGGCTTCCAGAAAAGGGGTGTTCAGGACTCGGGCTGGGGAGCTGAGTTATGCTCAGGGCAGGACAGGGTCTTCAGCACCTGAGCACGCTGGAGAGTGATGCCCGCCCCCCACCCCACCCCCCCCCACCCCCAACAGGAAGCGACCTGCCATCACTGCTGTAACCACGGGGGCCCTGGGCGTGGTAAGCAGAGACTTGGGACAGAGAGCTGAGGAACTGGAGACCTTCCCAGAATTCATTTCCATTTTATTCCCCAGCGTGTACATGTGGCTTCTTTGTCAGATTCTAGCGGGCTTGAGCAGAGCAAGAGTCTATTCTCATTCATGCTGCACCTTATTAATTAGACTATTAAAGAATGACATCATATATGAGGGAGCTCTTATTAATAGTCACAGCCGCTATTTATCAAGTGCTTGCTATGTACCAGGCACTTTACATACATAATCCCACTCAATCCTCCAACAGCTCTGATGAATAAGGTGAGTGCTGAGATTATCCCCATTTTACAGGTGGGAAAATGAAGGCTAAGAGAGGTTAAATAATTTGTGTGAAGTCCTAGTGGCTGGGAAATGACAGACCTATTGTCTCTCCATCTCTAAACTGTCGCTTTCCACCCTAGCATCCTGCCCTCGTTTCCTGAACACCTGCTGTGCAAGGCTCTGGGTGGTTCTGCAAGATGAATCATTTAAGCAGTCACTTACTCAACAAACCTTTTTTTGAGCACTTGCTACTTTGTATGGGCTTATTTATTTATAGCATGCCTTGTTCCAGAAAACACATAACAGAACTTCTGTATTTGAGAGACTAAAATTTTAAAGGTGTGGTCACGGGAGGAGTGACAAATGGAAAACAGAAGTTGAAAAGGTCAGAAGAGCCCAGGAATGAAACAGTGATCCAAAGTACAGGCCTTGAGGTCCTACGTGGTACAGAGACAGGCTACAGGTTGTCCTCTGACCTCTCCAGCAGCCAAAACCAGATCCCACGCCGTTCGGGATCCATGAACCAGTTGCAAGAGGAGAAACATGACTCACGTAGGTCCCAGGACCAGAGAGGCCTTTTCCCGGTGCGTTCGCAGAAGAGACAGAGCATCGTCAAACATAGGGAGCGATGTCCACAACGCTGCACATACAACACAGGTGTCAGGGGCCCTTTCCCGTAGGCCCTCCATGCTGGCCCAAGTCCTGCAGCCTTTCTGCAGCAGGGAGAGGATGACAGCACAGGGCAAGCATGCCTCGCCCTGGCTTAATCCATATGCAGTGTTTGTAGGAAACATTTACAGCAAACTTGCAGTCAACTGGCTAAGTGCAGTCCTCGGGTGAGCTTTGTTTGGTCCGAGAAGGATATTTAAATTGATTGGATTACAAGGGGGTATATGCACCCCGATGTTCATACCAGCGTTATCAACAATAGGCAAATCACAGGGGCACCCGGGGGCTCAGTCGGTTGAGCGTCTGACTTCAGCCCAGGTCATGATCTCATGTTCATGAGTTCGACCCCCACGTCCGGCTCTGTGCTGACAGCTTAGAGCCTGGAGCCTGCTTTGGAGTCTGTGTCTCCCTCTCTCTCTCTCTGCCCCTCCTCCACTTGTGCTCTGTCTCTCTCTCTCTCTCTCTCAAAAATAAATAAACATTAAAAAAAGAAACGATAGCCAAGTTACGGAAGCAGCCCAAGTGTCCACGACTGATGAATGGATAAAAAACATACACTATGGAGGGGTGCCTGGGTGGCTCAGTCGGTTAAGCGGCCGACTTCGGCTCAGGTCATGATCTCACGGTCCGTGAGTTCGAGCCCCGTGTTGGGCTCTGTGCTGACAGCTCAGAGCCTGGAGCCTGTTTCAGATTCTGTGCCTCCCTCTCTCTGACCCTCCCCCGTTCATGCTCTGTCTCTCTCTGTCTCAAAAATAAATAAACGTTAAAAAAAATTTTAAAAAAAATACACCATGGAATATTACTGAGTCATCAAAAGGAATTGGAATCTTGCCATTGGCAATGACGTGGTTGGAGCTACAGTGTATTATGCTAAGTGTATTTGTCAGAGAAAGACAGATATCATATGATTTCACCCATATGTGAAATTTAAGAAACAAAACAAATGAGCAAGGGGAGAGACAAACTAGGAAACAGACTCTTTTGGTTTTTTTAATGTTCACTTTTGACAGAGAGAGAGACAGAGCATGAGTGGGGGGTGGGGGAGTGCAGAGAGAGAGGGAGACACAGCATCCAAGGCAGGCTCCAGGCTCTGAGCTGTCAGCACAGAACCTGACACGGGGCTCGAACCCACGAACAGCAAGATCACGACCTGAGCCGAAGTCGGACGCTCAACCAACGGAGCCACCCAGGTACTCCGGAAACAGACTCTTAACTATGGAGAACTGATGGGGGGGGGGGGGAGGATGGGTGAAACAGGTGATGGGGATTAAGGAGGGCACTTGTGATGAGCACTGGGTGATGGATAGAAGTGTATAGAAACGCTGAATATTGTATACCCGAAACTAATGCTATGTGTTCACTGACTGGAAATTAAATAAAAACTTTTAAAACGTGATTGAATCACTCGTCAACTTTAAACTGTTAGATTTCACAGAAAAATCCAGATTTGGGAGGTCTATTAAAAAAGAATGGGGGGGGTGGAGAATGACAACATGGGGCCCACATTCCCAAAGAACAAGGATTGGCTAGGGCTAAGTAGTTTTCCAATCCCCTCCCGTGGTTCCCTGAAGACGCTTTATGTTGTTAACTTCCTTGCCTGGCGTTGCAAGTCCTGGGGAGCTCGAAGCCCCGAGCTGTAGCACACGGGCATGCATCAGAATCATCCAGTAACTTGTTCACATTGCGGGGTCCCAGATGGGCTCCTTGGATCCGGGGTGGGGCTCAGACAGGCACCCTTCTCCCAAGTATTGTGATGCAGGTGGTCCCTCCTAATAGGCCTGGAAGGTTGGGAGGGGGGTGCAGCAGGGCAGGGGGTATATAGCTACTGAGCACCGCTGCTCCAGGTAGGAGCATGAATAGTGCTTCTTTCAACACAACCTGTGGCAAGTTCAATGGAGCTGTGAGTTCAAGATCATGCTCTGTGAGAGGTGCCCTGAGTACAGCTCCTCTGAGCTGCTGGGGAAGTCCTAAGTCAAGTGCTATAAATCACAGTGCTGTTCAACCTTGGCCACACATAAGAACCACCTGGGGAAGTTTTCAACCCATGCTCCCCAACCCCAGGCCCAGCCCTCCCCCCCTCCCCCGACCAATTAAATCCGAGCTTGCGGGATGAGAACACAGGTGTCTGCGTTTCAAGGCTCCCGAGGTGATCTCAGTATGTGCTGCCGGTGTGAGGCACAGGACTGTAAAACTGAGCACTTTCTCTGAGCCAGAGCTGGTATTGAATGTAGAGACACAGAGATGAGCAAAGGTCCCAGAAGGGAGCGGACTGCACAGTAAGTGCGGTGAGGACCCTGGGGAGCCCTTGCAGAAACACCTAACCGGTCCTGGGAGACTCAAACTGTCTCCCCCTGTTCTCTGGAGGAGAGGCCTGGGCTAAGTTTGGGAGTAAATACCACCCAGCCACATAAAGAAGGAGGAGGAAAATCCCAGCCAAAGCAAGGGTACAGTCCAAGATGCTGAGGCCCAAGAGGAGGGGGGAGAAGGTGGAGCTGAAGGTTGTCTGGCACCGCTGGATCAAGGCTGGGGGTGGGGAGCATAAGAGGCCACAGAGGCGGGAGGGGCCAAATCACAAGGCGGTTGAACTTGACCCTGACACTAGGAGGCACCTCTGGAGCGTTTTAAGTCAAAGAGTCAGAGGGCTGAACAAACCCATGATTTGCTGGAGTTACCAAGGAGGGCTTCCTGGAGGAGGTCAGACTTGAGTGGAGACAGGGGTAGCGTTTGGAACTCTGCCAGGGAGGGAGAGCTGGGGGCATTCTGATCGGCCGGGGCAGTTAAAGCTCTTGAAAACCCTTCCCTCCCCCACGCCCTTTGAAACCCTTTGAATCACAGCCTGCCTGGGTCAAAGACGTGTTTGTTATTTGAAAGCTGTGTTTTCTCTTTAAGAGATTCTGGGCCCCATCCTTTGACTAGGAACCAGGAAGGAATGAAGAATGCAGCCTCTTGCCCAGAGAGCTAATTGTCGAAATGCTGTGGGCCTCACCAGGTTTTATGGCGTCACTGATCTCTATCCCCCGACAGCCCCTCATCTCTAACCGGTCAGTTTTCAGTATATTTTTATGGGCTGCCCCAAAGCCAGCTGGAAGCTTTTTTTCCTACAAACTTTCCCTGAAACAAGTAGCCGAGTTTCACATATTAAAATGAAAATGTCAAAGGGGTTGTTTAAAATATATATATACACATAATCTCATTTGTGAAGCTTCAGCTCACAAAACCCACATCAGAATCCAACAACGTCTGTCCTTTTTTTTTCTGCAAAGCTGATGGTCAAGTTAGGACGACCATAAAAATCACTTGCTTGCTTGTTTATCCATTCACTCGACAAACATTTACTGGGCATTTACTAGGTGCCAGGCTGTGAACTGGGCACCAGGAGGAAAAGATGCCTCGGGCCTGGATGCTCCAACACCAGCACCCTCTAGGGCTCAAAATACAAAGTGTTTTCACCTGCAATTTTGTGAGCTGTCTGTGCTGTTATTCTCCCCACTTTTCAGAGAAGGAAATCGAGGCTCTTAGAGGTGAGAGAACTTGCCCAGAATCAGGATGCCATTAAGTGGTAGAACTTGATCTCAGGACATCCAAGTTCACATTTAAGTTCTGTCCACTTGGCTGCTTTTTAAGCAACACCATCTAACTGTTAGTGGCTTAAGAAGGACAACCGCTCCAAAGGTTTAGCCGTTACTTGTAATCTGTCCAACATCTACCCCCACCTAGAACCCTGCTTTCCTTTGGGGGGAATTCCCCATTGTGAAGAAGGAAAAAACTAGCATCCATTTCCCATGGCCACCATTACTGTAAAAGCAAAGTGAAGCCAGATTCTTCCCCAGCGTCTCCTCCTACCTGGATAGTGAATAGGCATGTGTGAAATACAACCTCAGCCAATCAGGTACTCATTCCATAGGCTGACTCCTGAGTGAGTGGTGAGTGGATCCTTGCTGGTAAAATTCAGTCTCAGTCGAGGCCCCTGGATCAGACTGTGCCTGCAGTATCCCATTGGCTGGGGTTCCCATGGTTCCCTTGACTCCCCTCACTGTCTTCCCTTAAGTCCTTCCCTGCTGAAGATGGCCACAGACAGTCCTGGTTACTTGTAACCAAGAATCCCGACTACTACAAAATCATAGGTCCCCAGCCCGTTTACAGAGCCGGCAGGAAATAGCCCCCTTCCCATGGTGCTGTGGGCACTGATCAAGGAGATTCTTCCCAGGAAAACCATTTTCGAATGCTGGGAAAGGCTGGGAAAACGTTGGCATAGCCTCTCTTGCCAACGCCTGAAAAATATCCTTGCAGACAGATCCGTTTGTCCGGGCTGCTGCTCGCATCCTGAAAAGCCAGGCGCGACCTGGTCTGTCTCCCCACACGGTTCCAGACCTCTCGGCTCTTCCAACTGCTGCCAAGCTTGCTCTTCTACAACCCCATTCCCACCTGGATCCTTCTGGACCTTTTGTGGTCACGAGGGTGGACAAGGAGACTGAAGTGAAACCCGGGGGTCTGGTCTGCGTAAGGAGGGATGGGCTGGGGTATGCGGACAGAGGGCTAAAAGGGTAAGATCTGTTCTCGAGGCGTGAAGAAGTTCTCCAGCAAAACAGAACCAACTGGAGAAATACATATAATGTCATTAATTCATTAATTCATTCAGAGATCCCTTTATTTTAGGAAACTGGCTATCATGGCTGTGGGACTGCCAAGTCTAAAATCCACAAGGCAGGGCTGGAAACAAGCAGGAGTCGGTGCTACAGGCTTGAGAAGGCATTTCTTCTTCCCCAGGAAACCCCAGTTTTTGCTCTTAAGGCCTTCAACTGATTGGATAAGGCCCACCCACACTACAAGAGGTAATCTCTATTTAAATGAACTTATTATAGATGTTAACCACATCTACTGGATACCTTCCCTGCCATGCCTAGATCAGTGTTTGATCAACCACCTGGGCACTAGGGCCCAGCCAAATGGATGCAGAAAATTAACCATCACAGAGGGCTCACCCCAGTGGGGTATCCCTGATCAGTCCCATACGCTCTTCCTTCCCGGGTGCACACTGCTCTGGACTCCCTCTCAAGCTTCTCTTCCAACCACCCCAACCCGGCCACCGTACACACCCTGTGTCTGTCCAAGCCTCACAGGTGAGATCCAGACACTAAAGCTCAGAGCCACATCTGGAATGAAGAGCTCTGAGTTCACAGCCTCCTACCCAGGGTGTCTCCCACGCAAGCTGGGGAGCTGCCTCCACGCAGCGCTGGCCCAGATGTTTCCTCTCTTCCCTGGCAGGAGGCGAATGGGACCTTGAATTGTAATCTTGGAAGAAGCTGCTGCAAGACACACATCTGAGCGGTCCTAGCTAAACTTCTTGGCACTACTGCCCCACTCCAGACCCAAAGATCAGGGAGCAGGACAGGCCCCAGAGAGAGACCAGACTTGAGATTTTCTTCTGAGAGCACCAAAAGAGTGAGGATTATCTTGGAATTGCTGTAGAATTCTGGTGGCAGAATCACAGGCTCTCCAAGCTGAAAGGTCACTTAGATGTTCCCCCACCCTCTGAAATTCATGAGAATGTCACGTATCACAGAACACTCCACCAGAAGGGTTTTTAAACAAAGTCTGGCAGTCGAAAAACTCAAGAGGACTGTTGGAGATCCGACAAAAGCAACATGACGTAAATCTCTGGGCAAGGAGGCAGAAGCCTTGATCACATGATGGCTCGGCTGCTGATTTACCACTTGACCTTGAACAAATCTTTCCTGGACGACCTTGAGCAAGCTTGCTCTCCAGGCACTGGTTTTCCCACCTGAAAACGAGGAGTGGGCAACTTGACTTGGAAAGTCTTCTCTGGTTGTTGTGACTCCCCGCCTCCCGAGTCTGGTATCTAACATGTTCTAGCTCCATGGCCTTGGACGTATCACTTAACCTCCTTAACCTCTGTTTCATTATCTGCAAAATGGGGGAATCATAATCCCTTCCTTGCTCGTCTTGTATACTTGCTGTGGGGATGGAATGAGAGGTGTGAGGTTACCCTGGGTGAAGTACAAAGTGCTATTCACATCTAATGTATTATTGCAAGGTGAAATATCATTGTATGATGTATCTAGGGTATCTGAAGCTGCACAAGCCCCTACAAGACCCAATTTGTCCCCAATTCACAGGGGACAAAGGGCACGGGGGTTAAAGGCTCTGGAGCCAGACTACCTGGGTTCGTGGCTTACCTCTGCCAAGTTTCCTCATGAGTGAAATGGAATAATAATAGCTCATGTGAAGCCCAGGGCAGAGCCTGGCGTGTGGCATGGGCTCCATCCACGTCGGTGATTATCGTGATCATTCTATCATGAAGCAAAGGAGGCAGGGTGGGGCCATGAGAGGACCGGTGGCTTTTGAATACACCAGACCCAGCTGGGTTCAAGTCTCAGTTCTACCATTACCAGGTGAATCATACACGTGGCCACATTCTACATCCACTGTCTTCTTTTTTGCTCTCCTCTGATGGCTCCTGGGTCCAGTGCTTGTCCATTTTCCCTCTCTTTTGGGGCTGGACACTTGGTTACCCACGTTGATTGATTGATTCATGGACTGCTTGATCCAGAAGAGATGCCTGGAAAATATTGGAATTCACTAGCATGAAAGGCTCCTCTGTATTTTAATGTGTGGATAATTTGAAAGATGTCTTTAATCCTTTCTGGAAGTATCTGCTATAAAATGGCATAGATGGACTAAATACCAGTGCCCTTGCTTTGGGCTTGAATTCTGTTTCTGTCTGTCTATCCATCAACTCTTTCTTTTACAACCACACTACTTGTATCATATCAATCAAAGTTCTGATTGAATGTAATAATGTGGACCTAATTCATATGAAAGAGAAGACAAAATATAATAAATGCAGCATTTGGTGGTCAAATCTTTATAGAAAAGCCTTTGTGGAGAAAGATTGGGAACTACTCACTTGTTCTAAATGTTAGGGTTTAACCAGTGAGTAAGTCGGAAGCCCGGATTATTCAAAGTTATCCAGAGAGGGAAAAACCAAGCTTACGTTAAGTTCAT
This sequence comes from Acinonyx jubatus, assembly GCF_027475565.1. NCBI lineage: Eukaryota > Metazoa > Chordata > Mammalia > Carnivora > Felidae > Acinonyx > Acinonyx jubatus. Next base: position 14,228,320 of record NC_069391.1, read on the forward strand.
AGAATGAAATAACAGTTGTCAGAAGGAACTTAGAGACCCTCGATATTTGCTCAGGGCCATCACACCCGGTGCATTAACCCACCATCGCAGTCACCTGTCGATCGAGGAGTCTGTCCCTCCAATCCCACCTGCCAGCTCTGGACCAGACATTTTTTGAGCCCAGAGGCTGTCTTACTCATCTTCACGGTGCCTCTCTCTCTCTCTCTCTGCTGCCCACCTCCTCTCTCTCTCACACAGTGCCCGCCTGCAGCATGTTTCCCGAAAAGGCTGCTGAATCTTCAAATGTGAGTAAAGCACCACTTTAACAGATGGGGAGCCCGCATTTTGGAGGAGAGAAGAGGGCCCCACCTACGGTTCCGCAGCAAGTCTGGGGGGAGGGCCAGGAGGATCCCCTGTGTCTCCGTGTAGTCGCTCTTCTACCCTCCTGAACTCCAAGAGGGGGACAGGCTCTTGCCTTCTCTCATTTCCTCACAAAAGCCACAGGTAAAGGCGTTTATGGCCTGGCAGCTAACCAAGACCATGGTTCTTCAATAGGTCACGGTCTGACCCCACCAAATGTTGTTGCCGTTGTCTTTAATTTTTAAATGGTGTTAACAGTCATGCCTTCTACTATAATTTGGAAACTCTCCGGCACCTCATGCCGGGGACATTATAAACTGACCCCCAAGTTCAGGCAATGAAACACAGACCCACCTAGCTGGTCACCTGGCTTCAAGGTGAAAGTAACTTTACTATAGTTATTTCCAAAAATTGTATTACAATAATAATTACTCATATTTGTGAAATGCATTTCTTCTTTGTTCAAGCACGTTCATATACCCCCAGCTTATCTAGCATTAGTGCTGTGCTTTTCAAGTAGGTGATTTTACTGTGTAGGAATTACATATGCCTCAATGAAGCTTTTTTTTTTTTTTTTTTTTTTTTTAGTTTATTTTGAGAGAGAGAGAGAGCAGGGGAGGGGCAGAGAAAGGGGGAGAGAGAGAGAGAGAGAGAGAGAGAGAGAGAGGGAATCCCTAGCGGTTTCCTCACTGCCAGCACAGAGCCTGAGGCGGGGCTCAAACTCACAAACTGTGAGATCATGACCTGAGCCAAGATTAAGAGTTGGATGCTCACTGAGCCACCCAGGCACTCCTCAGTGAAACTGACTTTATTTTTTTTTTAATTTTTTTTTAACATTTATTTATTTTTGAGACAGAGAGAGACAGAGCATGAACAGGGGAGGGGCAGAGAGAGAGGGGGACACAGAATGGGAAGCAGGCTCCAGGCTCTGAGCCATCAGCCCAGAGCTTGACGCGGGGCTCGAACTCACGGACCGACCGCGAGATCGTGACCTGAGCTGAAGTCGGACGCTTAACCGACTGAGCCACCCAGGCGCCCCTGAAACTGACTTTAAAAGACAAAGGGTGGCTCAGTGGGTTAAGCATCTGACTCTTGATCTTGACTCAGGTCACGATCTCACAGTTCATGGGTTCGAGCCACACCTCAGGCTCTGTGCTGACAGCTCGGAGCCTGGAGCCTGCTTCGGATTCTGTGTCTCCCTCTCTCTCCCTCTCTCTCCCTCTCTCTCTCTCTCTCTCTCTCTCTCTCTCTCTCTCTCTCTGCCGCTCCCCTGCTTGTGCTCTGTCTCTCAAAAATAAATAAACCTTAAAGAAAATTTAAAAGACAACAAAAATCACAGGTGACGTTCGTGTTCTTCCTTGTCCCTTTCTGTATTTTCCAAGCTGTCCCTAATCGGAAGAAAAAACTAGAACAGTGCAGTGCACCGAAGAAGGATGAATTACTGTAAGGCCCGTGATCTGCTCTGGAGGTTCTGGCCTTTGGGAGTCTCCGGTGATGGGCAGGCGCTAAGACACAGCAAAGGGGAAGGGACCCGTCCTCCCTCCCTAGGGTATGTGACCCTGGAGAAATCACTTCCCCAAGCCTCCATTCTCTCCCCTGTAAATGGATCTGAAGCCTGCCATGCCCAGCTCCCCAACTCTGGCAAACCTTCTTGCCAGATGTGTTAGGACATTGTAGCTATGATGGCCCTGCACCGGTGACAGGTAGTGTTATTACCAAACCTCCTCTGCTCTACAGTCTCCTGGTCTCCTCACCTCCCCCATCTTTAAAATTGCCAAATATTTCAGAGGCACCTGGCCGGCTTTCTTGGGAGAGTGTGCGATGATCTTAGGGTTGTGAGGGTGAGCCCCGTGTTGGGTGTAGCGATTACTAAAAAAACAAGCCAGCAAATATTCTAAACATACAGAAAATAGAGAAAAAGTTTCAGGCTTGAGAAGGAGAAGGGTCAGACAGACCAGCTATGGACTGGCCACCCAGCTCTGTCAACTCTTCACACTTTGCCACCTCTGCTTGAGATATTCTTCTTTTTCCTAAGAAATCATCACAGATAGAATTCAATCCCCTGTGGGTCTCTTTCTGATTGCCTTCCCAACCCTCCCTTCCCAGAGGTTATCCACTGTTCTAAATTTGGTGTCTTTGGTTTCCTGCACACGTTTTAATAGTTTTTGGACCCGACTATATCCCTAAAAATATATACATGGACAGTTTTGAGTGTTTAAAAAAAAACCAAAAATTTTTCTATCACGCTGTACCTATTCTATAACTTGACGCTGTTTTTTTGTTGTTTTTTTTTTTTTCTGGATAATATCTGTGTTCAAGCTTATTGCCTTGGTTTATTTTCACTCCCAGTAGATCATTCCACTGTATGAACAGATCACGATGTGTCTATCTCTGGACAGCTGTAGATGGACAATTAATGAAGGTCTAAGTTTTCAGAATTATATGCTGAGTGAGTGGATCACTGTAGCACAGAAACGGGCACCTTTGAGTTTATGAGAGGTTGTCAACACTTCGCCAATGTAGCTGGAGACACTTACATCTCTACCAATGGTGTATGAGGGTTTTAAGCATGTCACACACTCAGCACCCCGCCCCTCTCCCCACGTGGACAGACTCTCACTCTTGGCCCCTCTGGTAGACGTGAAATGGTGTGGCACAGGCTCTCCTCGTTTGCATGTCTCACATGGCCAGTGAGGTTGAACTTCTTTTCATATTTTTGGCCATTTAGGTTTCCTCTTTTGTGAATGGCCCATTGATATCTTTAACCCTTTTTAAACCCCTCCCTTTTTTTTTAGCCATTGGATTGCCTTTTTCTTGTTTGTCCACACTTTCAGCCCACTACTGCCAGATCCCAAAGCAAATTCAGATCATGGCACTTCCTGAAGCTCTCTCTAGAACATCCAAAGCATAGCTTGTAACCTGCTAGTGGCCCTGGTTTGCCTGTGGGCTATAAATCAAGTTCAACCCCAAACTCAGCTCCACTTTCTTTCTCTTCCGACCTCACCTTCCACTGCTTCCCTCCATCCACCTGAACTCCAGCCCCATAAACACAACCTTCTCTGTCCCAGGCTTTCTGCAATGCTGTTCCCTCCTCCTGGAAGGCTCACCTCCCTATTTCTGCATCCTGCCTACTGCCACTTTCCCCGTGAAATTTATACTCTCTTCTCGATTCAGAGTCAGAGCTGCCTCTAAGTAATCACTGGTGCCATCATACTTTTCTGGTGGCATTTATTATTTCCTAATTTGTACTGTTTTGGCAACTCGCTTTAGGGGTGCCTAGGGGGCTCAGTCAGTTAAGTGACCAACTTTGGCTCAGGTCATGATCTCACAGTTCGTGGGTTCGAGCCCCGCATCGGGCTCTGTGAAGACAGCTTGGAGCCTGGAGTCTACTTCAGATTCTGTGTCTCCCTCTCTCTCTGTCCCTCCCCCACTCACACTCTGTCTCTCTCTCTCTCTCTCTCTCTCAACTAAATAAATATTTTTTTAAAAAAACTCGCTTTGCATACCTTTTCCTTTACAAATGTACCTGCTCCTTCATTATGTTATTTTAACCTTCATTCATAGTCTGATTTTAATCTCATCCATGCAACAGCCTGAGATGGGGTGGTGTTAACAACTCCTTTGGACAGATGTGGAAACACAGCCCAAAGGGCTACTCGCTTACCCAAGATCCCATACTGGCCCAGAGGCAGAGCTGGATTTGAAGCCTGGACTCTCCCAATTCCACTTCTGGATCACTGCACCATACCCCTCATATTTATATGTGTGTGTTGTGTCAAAGCCTGATTCCCCCTTGAGACTGTGGCCCCCCGTGGCTCCAAGCTCTAGGTCCCCCCAGGGTGCACTCAATGAATATGTAATTCCTTGAAACTACAAGGATCGCAGGGTGCCAGGGACTGTGCAAATGTCAACTCTGATCTTCACAGCAACTCTATTCAGATAAGGAAACTCAGGGTCCCACCGCCAGCAATTAGTGGAGCTGGCCTTTCAGACCCAGAGGTAAGCTTCTACTTCCATAATCTCCGCCACTGGCATCCCGAAGGCAGAGCCAGCCAGCCGGAGAGATCAGAGCCCAAGGCGGGGAGGCAAAGGGCCAATGGTGGGCAACTTGACAGTGAACATGGAAGGCTGGGATGCGGATGCCCACTGACCACACCCACGATGTGCACACTGCCCCCAGACTCCACGGAGTGTCTGCAGAACGCGACGGTAGCAGGTCAGAGGAGGGCTGAGGGATGGGGTGGGGGGTTGTTTGCAAGTGTTCACCCCACCCCCACAGAGTCTGGATACGGACAAGTCTGCACCCCCCCCCCTCCCCAGGGCAAGGACTCTAGGTGACTGGAGTCATGTCCAGTGCCTCAGTCAGCTATTCCTATGACCCTGTGTGTTGTCTTTCACGGTGTGCCATTTATTTATACTTTGTGTTTGTGTGCCTGGTACGTATTCGCGATTCTATCTTTGTGTTTCGTTCCTGTGCGTTGTGTTCGTGTGCCATGCGTCTGGTGTCGTGGGCCTGTTGTTTGTCTACTTTACGTGCATGTTCCGTTGTGTGTCCGTGCCGAGCACACTCTGCGTCTCTCCTTGTATCTGTGTCCAGTCTGTGTCTCCATTGTGTGCCGTGTGTACCGTGTGTCGGGAACTTGGGTCTGTACTGCGTGCGCTGTGGATCTACGTTATGCTTGTGCTGGTCTCCGGCCCGACTGTCCACGCGGCGAGCGCCGGCTGCTGCGTGTTTACGTGTGTGAATCCCGTCCGGCCGCCCCGGGCCTGCGTCCCCGCCTGCAGCCAGTGCGCGTCCGCACCTCCCCGCCGCGCGTCTGGGCCAGCGGGAGGTCTGCGCCCCGCGCGCTGCGTAGTGTGTTTCCTCCAGCGGCGCGGGGCGGTGCTTCCGCGTGTGCCCGCGGCGTGGCCGGGTCGCGGCGGGCTCCGCGTCCCCGTGCTGTCGCGCCGCGTGCCTGCGCCCGGCGCGCGGGGCCGCGGGGATGCGCGCGCGGGGGCCGGGGGCGCGCGGGGGCGGGGGCGGGGGCGGGCGCGGGCGGGAGGCGCTGCGGGGCCCCGCGGCCGCGGGCTCCAATGGCGAGGCCGGCGCGGCCCCCGCTAATTACATAAGCGGGACGTCAATAATTCGCGGGAAAACGCGAAAAAGATGGCGCCCCGCGCCCGGGGGGCCCCTTCCTGAGCGCCCCGGCCCCTCCCTCCCCCGCCTCCCCCCCCTCTTCCCCGCGGCGCCCCCGCCCCGCCCCGCCCCCGCCGAGACCCCGACCCCGGCCCCACGGGCGGACACTCGGCCGGGCAGCCGCGGGCCGCGCGCAGCCGCCTCCGCCGCCGATGCGCCTGGTGGCCAGACTCCAAGTGGGACCGGCCGACACGCAGGCTCGCGGTAAGCTCAGCGGGGACTCCCCGCCACACGCTTCGCTCCCGGCACACGTCCCTCTTCTCGAAATCTCCCCGGACTGCGGCGGGCCGAGCGCCTCCGGGGGTCGGGGTGGGGGGATTGGGTTCCCGGGGAGCCGCGCGCCTGGGGCTGGGACGGGGGCGAGCGGCGTCCGCGGGGCCGGGGAGCCCCGCCCGAGTCCCCGAGCCTTAGGGGGGCGTGGGTGACAGGTCGCTGCTCCCTAGCCCCAAATCTTGACTTTTCGCGTTCGGGGCGGGGGGTGGGGCGGGGTGGAGACCGACGGGGGCATTTGGGATTTTGCTCACGTCCGAAGTCAGGCTGCAGCAGGACTGGGACGGGGGAGGCTTGGCGTCGGAGCGACTGAAGAGAGGAGCGCTTGAACCCGAAGGGGGTACCTCTGCAAGGTTTTTTTTTTTTTTTTTTTCCCCCTCTTGAACACCCTTTTTTAAAAAGCCAACGGCTGCCCTGGGAGAGGCCCCGGCGCATGAATCATCCTCGCTTCCTGCCCCCGCCCGGCCCCGCGCTCCGGGTGCCGCGGATTTGAACTGGACGCCGACGGGAACCCGCAAACAGGCATTTCTTTGCAGATGGGTTTGAATCAGCCAATCACAGCCCGCGGGGGCCCGCCCCGGGAGGATGGAGGCGCGGGGAGGGGGCCGCCACCCGGGGGCCCCCGCCCGGCCAGTGGGGGCGCGGCGACCGGGCCGGCTCCCAACGGCGCGAGGGGGGAGGAAGTGTCAGTTTGTGAACCTGCCGCGGCGGCCCGGCGGGCGGGGACTTCGCAGCGCCTGGGAGCCAGGTGGCAGGGAGAAGGCAGGGATTCAGAGCGCTGACCCTGCCCAATGCCTGCGCTGCCCTGCTGTCCGGAAAAGGGCAGAATGGGTGTGTGGGGTGGAGGGGAACGTGGCCACACTATCGTCTGGGGGGCCAAGACCCCAACAGTGCCCTGCCTGCCCCATGGCCCCTGACATGCGCACACATGTATTTCATTTCATATACACACTGACATACTGCTGCAGACATCATCAAGCCCAATCTCACGGGAGTGCACATGCACTCACACAGAAAAACACACAGAATTCTCTCCCTGTCTATAAATAATTGTAACACCAGGTGCCGGTGCCATGGCCGGGGGGAGGGGACCAGAGTAGGAGGTGCAAGGCTGTGTTTTGGCTCAGCAGGGAGTGTGTGGAAGGGCACTGAGCCAGGTGAGCCCAGAGAGGGGAGGAAGGGGCCTTGGGGAAGGCTTTCAATGCCAGCAGAAGACATGGGGGAGCCACAGGTTTCTGGAAGGGAGCCTAAGAAAGGGAATTGGGGGCCCTGGGGAAGAGTCTGGTAGGAGACAGGAAAGCAGGGAGTGACCTGCACTGGGCGCTGGTGTCTCATTCCCCTTCCTAGTACCCAGCATAAGTGAGCCTTCCGAACCAGTTACCGAATGAGTGAATGAATGAATGGCCCAAGCAAAAGAGGCCTGAACCAAAATGGGCTTGGAAGAGAGGGGCCAGATGCCAGAATTCACTAGGCTTGAAGTTGGCCGACTGTGGCAATTCACTGGTTGGAGAAGTCTAAAGATGCTCGGGTTCTGGGGACCATCAGTGGTACCATTAGCAGAAAGAAGAGAGCATTGGGGCAGTGGCACATGCCGTAGGATGGTGAGAGAGACAGGTGTGCAGAGAGTGACCAGCAATGACTTCACTGTGTGGAGCACAATTGCATCTGAGTAGAAGCATAGTGAGTTTAAATGTCCCAGAATTGGTTTTCATTAAATCACCTCATAATTGAGAACAGAAAGGGGGATTACAAAAGACACAGGTGGCCAGTCTATACTGGGTGACAAGCCAGCTAGGAATTTTCCTTCCTAGGTGACTTTCCTTGGGCCAGATCTCAGGGCAGGGGCAGAGAGGGGGGAGAGTGAAAACTTTCCGCTGCTCCCCTGGAGAAGACCCTCCACTCAGATAGCCTGTTTGCTTAAGGGAGAGCGCTTCGGGGTCCTAAGCCTGGGATTCAGGCCCCCTGGGTACGGAGACCACTCTGTGGATGGTTGAGGGGTTCGTTGTCTTTAGAAAGCAGCATGGTATGGGTGGGAAAGAGAGGTGGGGTTTAGAATCAGCCCACCTGGTTATGAATCTCAGCTCTGCCTCTGCCCCACTGGCCACTTTCCCTTGCCAAGCCTCAGTTTCTGTGTATAATGGGAGTAATAATGTCTCCCTCGCAGGGTTGTCATGAGGCTCCAGTGAGATAATAGAAGTGCCTGGCACATAGCCCGGGTTTCGTAAGTGGTAGTCTTCTTCCTTCCCCGGATGGACTTCTGGAGCAGGGGAGTGGGGAGTAAAAACCCTGTTCTCTTTCTCTTCCAGTGTCAGGGGAAGCTGATGGAGAATCGCGCTCTGGACCCAGGCGCTCGGGACTCCTATGGTGCCACCAGCCACCTCCCCAACAAGGGGGCTCTGGCAAAAGCCAAGAACAACTTCAAAGACCTGATGTCCAAGCTGACGGAGGGCCAGTATGTGCTGTGCCGCTGGACGGATGGACTGTATTACCTCGGGAAGATCAAGAGGGTAAACCTTTCCTCCCGGGCCCCAGTTCCGAGGCTCAGCCTCTCTGCTCATCCTCTGGCCTAGGCCTCCCTTCATCCCCCTCATCCTCCAAAGATGAACATGGAAGGAGCCAGAGTCTGCTCTTGCAGGTGCCGTCCTTAGGGCCAACATCATCCAACCAGGTCTTTAGAAAAGAGCTCTGCTATCCTACAGAACAAAACAAAGGCAGGTTGGAGAGGATCTCAGATGACCACCTGGCCTGTGCTGTCCTCAGCATTTCCACCAAGTTGTGGTCCCCTGGCCCCTGACCGTGCGGCTCCAGGGACTGGGCGCGCGCTACCAGGAACTGCTGTCCTCCTTCCCCTTCCAGCCCAGCTCTGCTTTCTGGTGCGCAAGGAGTGGGTGTAATCTCCCTGTCCTGCAGGGGCAGAAATGGGAGAGGAAGACCACGTCCCAGTGGCTTTTCCCCAGCCACTTTCTCACGTTACCCCTCCCTCTCCGTGCCCCAGGTCAGTAGTTCTAAGCAGAGCTGCCTGGTGACTTTTGAAGATAATTCCAAATACTGGGTCCTGTGGAAGGACATACAGCATGGTGAGTACTCCTAAGAGCTTGGGCCCCCTGCCCCGTCCCTGGCCCTCTCTCCTCCTCCACTTCCGTTTTGTCCTCCTGTCCTTCTCTCTTGCACTCCTGGCACCTGGCCTTGTCTCCCCACTCCCCACCAAGCCCACCTGAGAAGACGGTAAGGTGGCCGGTTGTGTTTTTACAGGAGAAGGGCTTCTGACATCTGTCATGCCCTTGATTACTCCCATGTCTCCCCTGTCACAAGGGAGGCAGGAAGGCGGAGAAGGTGGTTCGGGAAGGTGCCGGGAGAACTGGGATGGGTCTCAGGCCCGTGTCTGCTTTCTTGCTGTGCTTCACCCCCTGCTGCACGAAGCTGTGGGTCAGTCTGGGGCTAGGAACGGGGAGGGGTCCAGGCAATCCAGACGGGCACCTCTAGACGTGAGCACAGTGTGCCGTACCCCCGTGTGAGGAAACCGAGCGGAGGCAGCTCTAGCCTCGGTGGAAAGCCAGGAGAGCAGAGACGGACCGGGCAGGGTGAAGATGATCATGCCTACGCGGGGCTGGACCAGCTTCGGGGGCGAAAGGGAGCTGGGCTGGGCGCCACCCCTGCACTTGGAGAGCTGACATCTTCCTGTCTTGCCACCGCTGTCCCTTCCCACGGACACGACAGACCTCGCTAAGCAGTCACGGCACTCTCATATTTCCAACGTGGAGCTCCAAGCGGAGGCTCAGTAGACCTCGGACCGAGGTTTAGCTCTGCTGCTGGCTAGCTGTGTGTCGTTGGGCAAGTGACGACACCTCTCTGAGCCTGTTTCTTCATCTGAACAATAAGGAGATGATGAAAATACTGGACTCCCAGGGTGGTTAAGTGAGACTCCACGTAAAACTCTTAGCCCAGTGCTCCGGAGTTACAGGGAGGCAGTCTCTAAAGAATTTGTTACTGTAAGAAATGATCTCAAGGAGCCTGCCAAGTAGAGGCCGCAGAACCCAGCCAGTTTGTAGAGATTCCAAACTGCCCTTTTCTCTAAGATGTTGTGGCTAATGTAGACTTGGAGGTTCTTCTCCAAGCTCCCCTCACCCTCAATTTATAATACAGAGATCCAAAGCAATGAGGAGCTCTTCTCCCAAGTTACCCTCTTATTGAAGACCCAGAGAGCCAACGGGTGAGAAAGACCCCTCAGCAGACATTGAGTAGAAGGTCCTGCACGTGCCAGGGACCACACGTGTGCCACCGCCCCTGGGGAACAGCTTGTCTCCCCCTCCAGACGACTGTGCCTCACCGGCAGGATGGGGCCCTGTCCTTGGCTGTGCCCAAGATGAGAGCACAAGGCTGAGCAAGCCGTAGTTATCGATTACTTAAGCTTGTTGCTTTATTGGTTTATATCAGTGGCTTTACTTCCTGAAGCCAGTGCGGGCTTAGTGCAGCCCCTGCCTGGGGGCGTATTGTGGGATAAGAGGCAAGAGACTGCGTGTTCATGTTCCACAAACATGTCTTGACCACGTGTTATGTGCCACACACTTTATGAGGTCCTGGGGATATCGTGAGGAGCAGCTACCATTTCTGCCCTTAACAAAACTTTTAGTTGGCTGGGGGGAACCAGACAGAAACATGTGTCAAAATGTATTAATTTATTCACACAAACCTTTCACACATAAATACACTTATTCTTCAACAATAACCACCCCTCCCCCGCAAAAAAAAAAAGCAGAGAAAAAAAGAGATGAGAAAGAACTTGTAGATTAGAAGCAGTTGAACACATTTGTGGGGCACCTGGGTGGTCAGTCACTTAAGCATCCGACTTCAGCTCAGGTCACGATCTCAGTTTGTGGGTTCGAGCCCCGCTTCGGGCTCTGTGCTGACAGTTCTGTGCAGGTTTAGATTCTGGGTCTCCCTCTCTCTCCACCCCTCCCCTGCTTGTGCTCTGTCGCTCAAAAATAAATAAATGTTAAAAAAAAAAAAAAGGTTAATAAAAAAAGCAGTTGAACATACTTGAACTTATTATATTTTTATATAAGAGACCGTTGGAAATGTGAATAGTCACCGAATTTGTTGGTGATGGTAAGAAACCGTTTTTAATTTTTAGGTGCAATAAAGGCACTGCAGTTATGTTTTTGTTTTTTAAAAGAACATCCTAATCTTTCAGAGATACATACTGAAATATTTTCAGAAAATGATTAGGTATCTGGGAAGTGATTCAGAATAATACAGGAGGAGAAAGTGGGTGGGAATATAGGCAAAACAAGACTGGCTATGAGTTCTTAATTATTGGTAAGAACATGGAGTTTCATTAGAACATTCTATTATTATTAACATAAAATTTTGTTTAACAAGCTAAATTAGGCAGGAGAGGCAGCGTGATATGGTCAGAAAGAACAAAGGAGTTGACGTTAAAGAGCCATGGGTTTGAATCCGACCTCTCCTACTTAACTTCTGGGACTTCTCAGAGCCTCAATTTCCCCACCTTTAGAATGGGCTAATGATAATAGGTACCTCAGAGTAGTTGAGATTCAGTGAGTTGGCCCATGGGGCCCAGTGCCACATCCAGTAGAGGCTCAGGAACTGGAGGGTGATTTTTTAAAACTCTTCTAAGTCCTGCTAGTGAGCAGAACCTGACCCCGAGGGCCTCCCTCTCTCCCTTTCAGCTGGCGTTCCAGGGGAGGAGCCCAAGTGCAACATCTGCCTGGGGAAGACCTCAGGGCCGCTGAATGAGATCCTCATCTGTGGGAAGTGTGGCTTGGGTGAGTGTGGTGAGCAGGGCACATGGGAGGCCCCCACCCGCACCGGGCCCCAAATGGCATATGCCTCGCTACTGGGATCTTAGCCGGCTTCCCGTTTCTCTTGGAGCTCCAGAGTGACAGGGGGCCAGTCCATGGGAATGAGGGCCCAGGGAAGTGACCCCTGGGGAGAGCTGGGGCTCCAGGAAAGTGAGACAAGGTATGCAGTTTGGAGCTCCCCCTAACCCAGTAGAGAGGAGGGTGGAGAGATGGGGCACAAAGGCTTAAGCCAAGTTGTCGTGCCTCCCCTACTGGGTCCCAGGCTGTCTTTTAGTCGCCTGCTTGGACGCCAACTTGGCTGCCTTGGTGAGCGTCGCCTGCCAGTGCCCTAGCAGCTGGTAGGCACCCGGCTCCTCCTAGCTGCTGCCACCCTCCCCAGCCCTGTGGCCTTTGGGCTGCCTGGCTTGGGGTCAGTGCTTCCCTGTGGGCGCTCAGCAGCCCCCTCTCTTCCTCAGGTTACCACCAGCAGTGCCACATCCCTATAGCAGGCAGTGCCGACCGGCCCCTGCTCACACCTTGGTTCTGCCGACGCTGCATCTTCGCCCTGGCTGTGCGGGTGAGCCCTCCCCCCTTGCAGCCCCTGCCTTTCCCCACGCCAGTCTGGGAGCCTGGACTCCCTGGGCTCCCACCTGAAGGCAGGTCACAGAGCCTGCACTTTGGAGGCAGACAGCCCTCCTGCCACTGACCAGGGAGCGGTACGTCCTTGGCAGGGTTCCTTAGCCTCCCCGAGCCTGTTTCCTCAATGGTAAATTGGATATGGGTTGGTGCCAGGGGTAGGTGGCCCCCAATAAATGGTGCTCTACTATCAAAAGACAAAATCCATGTAAGCAGCCACCCTCAGTACCTATTGGTTATTATTGTCACCTTTCTTGCAGCGTGCAACTACTAATACTGTTGTTAATAGAGATCTTTCTGGGATGGAGAGAGCATAGATTTGGGATCGATAAGAAAAAGCTTCTTGCGTTTCTGACAACGTTGGAATAATTGCGGGTCCCCGAGTCAGCGTTTCCCCCGTGCTGGCCGCACGCAGACCTGTGTGGCCGCGCCCCCCACCCCCCACCGGGACCCCGCCGCTGAGCCGGACCCTCATCTCCCCGCAGAAAGGCGGCGCGCTGAAGAAGGGCGCCATCGCCAGGACGCTGCAGGCCGTGAAGATGGTGCTGTCCTACCAGCCGGAAGAGCTCGAGTGGGACTCGCCCCACCGCACCAACCAGCAGCAGTGCTACTGCTACTGCGGCGGGCCCGGAGAGTAAGGCCGCGGGGGCGGGGCCTCCGGGGGCGGGGAGGTGGGCGGGGGCTCCGCGGAGGGGCGGGGCCCGAGGGAGCGAGGCTGGAGCTCAGGCTGTGTGGCTCCAGGAAGGGAAGGAAGTGTGGAAGCGCGGCTAAGAGCCTAGCCCCAAGTGTCCAGATCCTCCCAGCCCCTTGGGGCTGTGTGCAGCTCCTGAGTGCAGTCCTCATCGCAGTTTTCCCGCTATCCGGTGTGGTGGACAGGGCGCGATTAGATCAATTCACATAAAGGCTCATGCAGTGCCTGTTACTTGGAAGGCACTTAATAAATGTTAGCTGTTACTGCTGGCGCATGGAATTGAAGGTAAACCTTGCTCTTGTCCGAGCCAATGAAACAGGCTGCCGGTGAGGCATTAAAGTAGTTTGGCCTGGAAGTGTGCAAGCAGGGGTAGGGGGTCATATGTCAGGGATGCTGTGGACGGGATTCTTGCCCTGACTATAGGACAGGAGTCTTTGATTGATTCTTCCTTGCCAGCCTGGGCCTCCCTGTAGCCATGGGGGGTTGAGCCTGCTCTCTTGGCCTGACTGCACCAGACCTTGTGGCGGGAACCACAGAAGTGACAGATGGGGTCTCTGCCCTCAGGACATATCCGTATGGGATGCCCTAAAGTCCTGAATCTTAGCCCCTAGCTCTGTTGACAACCAGTAGGTATCTGGAGGCTGGGCTTATCCAGCCTAGCAGGCCAAGGGATTAATTACCTTGGCCCCATCAACTTCCCTGGGTGTGGGGAGGTCTATGGGATAACAGAGGAAGAAATGCTTATAGAGACCTTAACAGAATTGAGGCAGTGGTTCTTAGTGCATCTCCCGCCCCCCCCCCCCCCCCCGCAAAAGATTGAGTAGGTCTGGAGTGGGCCAAGGAATCCTCGTATTTTAACCTGGACCCCAGGTGATTCTGATGTTCACGGTCCATGGACCGCACCTGACAAGTTATGAATGAAGCATCGGTTGTCAGTGAGGAAATACCACTTTGCTCTTTGTTCATATTCAGTGCATAGTTGTTGAATGGCCATGACAGGGTAGATACAGTACTGGGTGAGAAAAACCAGACATGGTGCTGCCCATGGAGCTTACAGGAGCCATTATATTCTTGCCAAGTCTCTAGGGCAGACCTTCCCATTGCGGTAGTTTTGGAGAAGCTGTGTGTGGGGCCCAGTCCAGAGATGGGGGCTCCAACTGTGTCATGAGGAGGGCAGGCTTTGAAGTTAGGGAGGCCAGGGTTTGAATCACCATCCACCATTTGCTTCCTGAGTGACCTTGAGCAAGCCATTTAAGCTCGGAGTCTATAAAATTAGGGCAGTGGCCCATCTTTTACCAGAGGGTGAGATCAAACAATATAGAATATGCCTGCTCCCTGGACCTCCCCCTGGCCCAGCCTAAGTGCTCGGTAACTGTGAGTTCTCTTCCTTTTCCCCCGGTGGAGTGCAAGTTTGTGTTGGGAGAGGTTGCGGAGGCTGATGCCTGGCTAGCAGTGTGGGCCTGGCTGACCCTGGCTCCTCTGGCTCTCCAGATGGTACCTGCGGATGCTGCAGTGTTACCGGTGCAGGCAGTGGTTCCACGAGGCCTGCACCCAGTGCCTCAATGAGCCCATGATGTTCGGAGACCGGTAGGTGCTAATCTGATCCACTTCAGCCTTGAGGGGACAGGGGACAGCGGTGGCGGTGGCTCTTTCAGACTGCCTGCCAGGCCCTACGCAGGTGGGGGTCTGTGAGGTGGGCGCCTGTCCATGGGAGGCAGCTCAGGGTGAGGGAGGCCTTCTCAGTAGAGGGCTGTGCCGGACCACAGCCCCAGTTGCCATTGACTTGTCGGGGACCTTAGACAAAGCCCCACCTCCCCTAAGCCCCAGTCCCTTCCTGAGTCTGGGCGGAGGGGGAGGGATGCAGGAGGCCCTGCCTCATCCCTACCCAGGCTACTAGAGGAGCCACTGGGAGCTGGATGATTGATCTGGCTTCTAATGAATGGGGCTAAGCTAACAGAAGGCTTCTGTGTGTCACACCAGATATTGCGTGTCTTGGTTGGTGTGTCAGGATTGTGATTGCGTGTGTGTGCACGTGGGTGTGTGTGTGTGTCGCAGAGGGGAAGAGGGTGCCCACTGCAGCCCAGCCTAGCTCAGCTGGCTCTGAACTCAGCCACACTCTGGGATAACGGCGTTTGGGAAAGAGTTTGGCATAGGGGAAGGTCGGGAAGTATTGTGTGGTCTGTGTCCTGCCCCGTCCTAGCCGCTGCCTCCTGCAGGGACCACTAGTCGTTGGAACGAGGACAGCACTCACTGTGGGAAGGCCGGTGGGGAGCAAGGGTGGGCGAGGGCTGGGCTAGGGTGGGGTGTCAGCCCCTGCCACCACAGGCCTCTCTCCACCTTCCTCCAGGTTCTACCTGTTCTTCTGCTCCGTGTGTAACCAGGGCCCGGAGTACATCGAGCGGCTGCCCCTGCGATGGTGAGACGGGGGGGCTCGCTCGGCCAGGCCCACCCCTGTCCCCTCCCAGCTGCTCCGCTCCCACCTCCCTCCGGGAACAATTCCATTTCCAGCCACCAGGTCCCAGCCTTGCCCCTGCCCTTCAGCCTGGGCCCCGGAGGCTCCAGCCCGGGCTGGGCAGGCTGCCGCCTCACCCCAGCCCCACCTACTCACCCCCTTGCCCAGGGTGGATGTGGTTCACCTGGCCCTCTACAACCTGGGGGTGCAGAGCAAGAAGAAGTACTTTGACTTTGAGGAGATTCTGGCCTTTGTCAACCACCACTGGGAGCTCCTGCAGCTTGGCAAGGTATGCAGGGCCACGGGAAGGCAGAACGGCCAGAGTTCATTCCACAGTGGGCTTACCGAGGTCCAGAGAGGTGAGAGGTTTGCCCAGGGTCACACAGTGCAGGACTGGTGTCGGGGTCTCTTGAGGACTCACCCTTCGGCAGCACCACCTGCCTGCAAGGGCTGTTGGCTGGGAGAAAGACCTAGAGCCTTGCAGCTGCCACATCCCCTGGTCCAAGCCTCTGAGCCCTTGCCCTGCGAGGGGCTTCCTTGACCCGGGTTTTGGCAGCGGCGGATTGGGGCCACCCTGACTCAGCAGCAGGGGGCCGGGGGTGGATCTGGCTGCAACAGGGTTCCCTACAGAGATGTTGGACCTGCTCCAGGTTACCTGGCTGTAGTGGAAATTGAAGTGGGCCTGCCCTCTGCTGATCTTACTCTGAATAGCAGAAGTGGTCAGCGGGAGCCTGCGAGCCTGGGAGCTGGGCAGTAACGTAACAAACCACAGACTTTCAGGAGGTCAGAGGTGGCCAGCACAGCTTTGGAGCTGAGCCAGGATTGGAGCCAGGGCATCCCAACCTCTCTCATGGTGGGGCCATGCCCGTTTTTCCCTCACAGCAGCCTTAAGAGTCCTCTCTACCAATCCAGAGTGGGGCATATTCTCTACTGACTGCCAGAAACCTTTCTTTGATGAGACAGGAATTTACCAAAAACAATTTTTTTAAAAAGGATGACCCTTTATGCTTTGCAAAAGCTTTTCATATAACAACATCTTCATTTATGGTGTTTGATAATTTATAAAAGCCATACGTGTTGTAAAGCCTTAAAAGACAGATAGAGCTGGTGTTTTTAATACCTTTTTTTCTGATATATAAAAAGAACATACATGTTCCTGATAGAAAAATTGTTAAATGCCAAAAAGCATAAGGAAGTAGACTTTAAAACGTCACCTACCCAGCACACCACACAGAAACAACTGCTACTAATGTATTCCATCCTTTCTTCTGTGTCTGTTTTTCCTTTTTCCTTGGCTTAGGTTATACAGTAAGTAAAATTTTAAATCATCTTTTTTTTTCAATTCATATTATATCATAAATACGTTTCCATATTCCAGAAAGAGTTTTCAGCAACATTTTTAATGGTTTCCTTGGTTTCTAGCATGGTTTACTTAGTGCTTTCCTTCCTGTTGGGCAGGTAGTTTCTTGCCCACGTTTCATATTTGGCCGTCATTAGGAACGACGCTGCAGTGACCATTTTTGTACTTAAAGCTTTGTGTTTCACGTTAGATCTCTGTGATAGATCCCACGGCGTGGCATTACTGGGTCAAGGGCATGGGCATTTTTAAAGCTCCTGATACATCTAGGACGGGAGTTACTCTCCCCATTTCCAGAGGGAGAAGTGAGCTCAGAGAGGTGAAAAGATTTGGAATCCTGGAGGAAGTCAGGGTCCTCACCCGGAGATTGCAGGGAGGGGACAGGGGCCCCCATGTGCCTGGGTCTGACTATCCTGCTGGCTGCTCTCCCTCAGCTCACCAGCACCCCCGTGACGGACCGAGGACCGCATCTCCTCAATGCGCTCAACAGTTACAAAAGCCGGTGCGTGCTGGGAAGGGAGCGCGTGCATGGGCCCTCCCCCCCCCCCCCCAACAGGTGGGATTGGGTGTAAAGCATCTTCCGGCCTCGTGGTCTTTGCTCAGCCTGTGCTCCAGCCTGGGTGTCCTGCCCCTTCTCTTTGACTAGATGAGTCCTACCCATTCTTCAAGATCCAGGGAGCACTCCACCTCCTTTGTGATGCCTCCCCTGAGCACTCCAGTGACCTGATGCATTTTGGCCCTGGGCTCGGCTCCACAGGGGGTACACCCCTGATCTCTGAGGGCCCGTCCTGCTCTGGCCATCTGTGGTTCTGGGCCAGGCACTGAAGGTTCCATTCATTGTCTCTTGGGTGGGCCACAGCCTCCTAGCTTGTCCCCAGCACCATGTTTTCCCCTCCAGACTTCTGACTCCTCAGAACCTACATCTGGCACATCCCTTGCTACTCCTGCACAGAATGCCCAGGCTCCTGAGCACGGCATTCAAGGCCTCTTATGATGAGACTCTGCCCACTCCTTCTGCCACTGATTCTTTGCTTTATTCTGGGTGTCAGCCATTCTGAATGCACTGCTCTCCCACTCAGTGCTTTTGCTCAGATCCCTCTGTTTGACTAGGATGCTCTTCCATCCATTTCACTCATTTGTTCCGTGAACTTTATGTTTTTTAAACGTTTATTTGTTTTCGAGAGAGGGAGAGAAGGAGGGGCAGAGAAAGAGGGAGAGAGAGAACCCCAAGCAGCCTCCACACTCAGCACAGAGCCCTACTCAGGGCTCGAACTCATGAACCGTGAGATGACAACCTGAGCCGAAACCAAGAGTTGGACCCTTAACCGACTGAGCCCCCCAGCCGCCCCGAGGAACAACTGTTTATTGAACTGCTACTCTGCGTCAGCCCTTTGTGGATGCTGAGGACGCAGGGAGGAATAGGACATGGTCCCTGCTTCTGTGAAACCTCTCCAGACATCGCTAGACAGAATTAGCCACTCTATTTTCCTTCTGCCTTCTCACTATTCTTGAGTAGTGGGGCTTCCTGCCCTCCCTGTAGATAGTCTCTTGAGGGGGAGGACTGTCTGAGTCACCTCTTCACCTCATGGCAGCTAGTGTTGGAAGGATGAGGGAAGTACCTGGAGGTGTTTCCAGTCTCCCTGGGGAGACCAGAGAACAGAATGGTGCAGGATCCAGTGTCTTGGCCATAGCAGTTCCACTGAAAGCTGGAACTTCCGATAGAAGGTGACCTTGGGGCTGGCTGAGGGGGAGGAGGAGCAGGAGGAACCACAGACATGCAAAAGGAAGGATGGGGGGACCACCAGCCACATCCCCAGCCACCACCTGGGACCCCTGGTCCCACAGGCCTTGAGGAATCAGCATCTCCATGGGCAACCCTGGATTTCAGTTCTGGGTCCAGGGAGACAGAGAGTAATTTTAATGCTTAACTCTCCTCCCCAGGAGGATGGACCGACAGACTCCAGAGCTTTCTCCACCCCCTCCCCCCAGGTTCCTCTGTGGCAAGGAGATCAAGAAGAAGAAATGCATCTTCCGCCTGCGCATCCGGGTCCCGCCCAACCCGCCAGGGAAGCTGCTGCCCGACAAGGGCCTGGTGCCCACTGAGAGTGTGGCCTCCTCTGAGCTGCGTAAGAGAGGAAAGAGCAAGCCTGGGTCAGTGCCTGGGGACCGAGCTCGGGGTCTCCGCTGCTCCCGGCTCCAGCCCCAGCCTATGTGCTGTGCGGTGGGCCCAGAGACCACAGTGACATCCAAGCGAGCAGGGAAGAACTCCACCTGGTTAGGCCCAGCTGGAGGCACCCTGAGAGGGCCAGTCAGCAGCTGGACTTGATCCCCCATCTGGGATTTCTTCCACCGCGGCCCCTATTGCCTTGCTTGGAGGGAAAGGCAGATCGTGAGGCCCCGTCTTGCCGGGTTAGAGCTGAGGCAGAGAGGGAAGAGGAAGCGAGAGTGTGTACGGGGTCCCTAGCTCTCCTGGCCAAGCTGAGCCCCTCATCCTGGGCGCCCAGGGCAGAACATCCTTCCCTCTTTTCTGCCCACCACACCCCCCTCCGCACCCTCCTACACCTGCTGCCTGGAGGATGTGCCCTCCCCAGACAGCCCTGTGAAGGAGCGCCTGTCCCTGCTGTGACCCCAGCCCTTCCTCTCCTTCCTCCGGGCCTTCAGGCTCTGACCCAGCCACCCTCTCCCCTTTCTGTCTCCACAGTTTGTTGCCTCACGAATTCCAGCAGCAGAAAAGGCGAGTTTATAGAAGAAAAAGATCAAAGTTTTTGCTGGAAGATGCTATTCCCAGTGTTAGTTTCTTGTTTTCTTGCTCTCCACGTTCACACACAGGGTCAGCACATTAATTAGGGATTCCTATGCAGGAAACTAAGCACCCCAGGCCCCAGGGACTCTCCCACATCCCTTAAAGGAGAAGCCAGTTCCTTCTGCAGCAAAACAAGCAAAAACCAGACACTTTGAGACCACCACTTTCTCTCCCTACACTCTCCCACGACTGCTTTCTCTCCCCAAACTCTCCTGAGAAGCCAAAGGGGGCGGGGCAGGGTAGGTAATATCCTCACCTCCACAGTCCAGTGGGGACACTGAGTGCCAGGGAGGGACAGTGACTTTCCTGAGGTCACACCTCAGCCAGTGGCAGAGCCCAGCCTAGACCCAGGGCTCCGGAGCAGTCTTTCCTTGGCCCCGCATCCTTGCTGCAGCCCTCCCTGGAGGACGAATACTAGCGATGCTCACACCTCCCTGTCACCTGACAGCGAGCAAGTTGCTTTTACAGCCAACATCTCATTCTTCTGTGCTTCCCAACACCTCTACCAGGGAAGCACGGCAGGTGTCGCTGGCCACCTTTTGCGGTTCAGGTAACTGCGGCCCAGAGTTGGGAAGGCCATGTGCTCAGCTAGGGACAGGGCTAGAACCGGTCTGATGTGGCTCCCTGGTCAGACAGAATAAAGAGCGAGTGACGAGTCTAACCTTCGGGAGGCCCAGCCCTCAGAAACCCTCTGTGGCCCTCAGCAGAGAGAGGGTGCTGTGGGGGGCGGGTCTGATGCTCACTGACCCATCCTCCTGCTCCTTCCTGTGTCCACAGAGTGACTTTACCTCAGCCTGGAGCACCAACCACCACCTGGCCAGCATATTTGACTTCTCGCTGGACGAAATTCAGAGTTTGAAAAGGTACCAACGAGGGACCCGGCAGAGAGGGTGTTCTGGAGCGTGGGGTAGAGGCAAGCAGTGAGACCTCCATTCCCTGGCAATGAAGGAAGGCTCTGGAAGGGGCAAACGAGAGAGCCTTTTGAGGGAGTGGAAGGTCCCTTGGGTCATTCTAGTTAAAAGGGTCCACGCTGCATGAGGCCTACTGACTAGGCTGCCTGACGGGTCTTCCCACGATAGAACTTTCAGCACGACATCCTTCTGCTGTAGGTGTGCGGGGCTCCCAGGGACAGCTCCCCAGAGCAGGGTCAAAGGCCGCCTCGCCTGGGCCCTCCCTACCTGTCCAGCCCCTGTCCTGCTTCTCCCTGCCCTCACACCATATACCAGAATTGCTTTGGCCACCCTGCATTCCCGTTCCTCCAGGGAGCCTTCCCTGGCCCTCCCCAGGCTGTGTTGGGTGCTCCTGTCTGTGTATCCCCACAGCTCCTCATGCTCAGTACACCCACGGGGAGGGGACACACAGCCCACTGTTCTGTTTCTGGAAGCGTCAAAGGCCAGCTGGTGCTTCCTGAAGGAGAGGAAGGGCTTCAGTCAGGCCTGGGCTGCAGCCCCTACGTACCAATTACTGACTGCGGCGTCAGGGTCCTCCAGCCTCTCTGCACCTCCCACCTGTTTCCGCGTGGTTGTTAGGAGGCTCAAACGGGTGCTGGAAATGAAAGCCCTTTGGGTCTATATAGCACCCAGGTGGCGGTGGCCAGCCTCCTAAGTGCACCTCTCGCCACGGGGGCAGGTGTTGGGGGAGGCTTCCTCTAGCGTCCCGAGGCTCCTCGGGCTCTGGAGGCCCCTGCGTAGGAGATGGACAGGCCGAGGAGCAGCCCCTGCAGGCACGGTGGTGGGAAGCGCCGTGGAGGGAAGGCGGGCCTTCGCTGGGCGGGGGGAAGGGGGCGGCGCTCAGGGCCGACTGGAGGGTCCCAAGGGGTGCTGAGGGCCGGCGGCAGGCTCACCCTCTCCCCCCTCGCAGCGCCAGCTCGGGCCAGACCTTCTTCTCCGACGTGGACTCCACGGATGCCGCCAGCACCTCCGGTTCGGCTTCCACCAGCCTCTCCTATGACTCCAGGTGAGCTTCCCGCAGGATGGACCCTGTCCGTCGTCCCCCCGCCGCCTCGCCTCCCCCTGGTGCCGTGTGGCCCACTCTGTGTGCTGGGGTGTCAAGCTCGGGGCCCGGGACCATCTGGTTCTGATGTGGGCCTTCAGGTGGCTCTTCATCGGCTGCAGGTTATGTGACACTTGTTGCCGAGCAGTTTCGGTTCTGGGGCTCTACCTGCCATGATTTTGCCCGTCTCTACCCCTGACTATAGGGTCCCCTGCTTCCTGGCTGTCTAAATCTGGTGTCTGTCTTCTGGGTCACTAAGGAAAAGAGCCACTGATTTGGAAGCCTGAGGGAGGGGAAGATGGCATCCTGCAGGGTCTGGGGTCTGGGAGAAGGGACAGAAGTGCCTGGGGACCTAGCCAAGGGTGCAGCCTGTGTGGCAGTAGCTGGTGCTCGGCAGCACGGGAGGCTCCTGTGACTGTATGTGAGGACTCTTGTGTCTTGACGTCTATCAGAGCATCTCTAGTTGTCGGTCTCCTTTGCTGCCTCTGGATTTGTAGTTATTTCCTCTCGTTTCTTTGGTTCTCACAAGCTCTCCGGGGCTTGGCTTCTGTTTCTAAGCATCTGTGAACACATGCCTCTTCTTCTGTTTCCCCACCACCTCTCTCTGTCTCTTCGTCTGTGTGTGTGTGTCGCCCACGTACATCTGTCTGTCTGCAATCCAAGACTCTGGGTACGAGGCCCGTCAGTCCCTCCCTCCCATCCCCCACCCCCTCCGACTCCCCAGGGAAGGGCCTCCGCGGTGCAGGTGCAGGCGAGGCCTCCGTGCGGCACTCGGGAGGCGCAGGGTGGCGCCCCTCCACCTGTGCGTGCAGTGCTGAGGTCCTACGTGGAGAGTGTGCACTTTTAGAGCCGGACACACCCGGGTTTGAATGCCTGGCTCAGCCACTCGCCCGCTGGTGGCTTCTCCTGTTCGGCCTCCTTGGGACCGTGGTGGGGACCGTGGTGAGGACGGTGGTGAGATGCTGCAGCCCCCTGGGGCCCGGCCCAGTGCCTGGCGCCCGGGAGGGGCCTCAGGGAGAGGGGCTGGTCAGCATCGTTCCACCCTGTTCCCGCCGTCTTCCACCCCCCACCCTGACGCAGACGGACAGTGGGCAGCCGCAAGAGGAAGCTGGCGGCCAAAGCGTACGTGCCCCTGCGGGCAAAACGGCGGGCAGCCGAGCCGGGTGGACGCTGCCCCTCAGACAGCAGCGCGGAGGGGGCTTTGGGCCCCGAGCGGCCGGACGAGGGCGTCGACAGCCACACCTTCGAGAGCATCAGTGAGGATGACTCATCCCTGTCCCACCTGAAGTCCTCCATCACCAACTACTTTGGCGCGGCCGGGCGGCTAGCTTGTGGGGAGAAGTACCAGGTGCTGGCCAGGAGGGTCACGCCCGAGGGCAAGGTCCAGTACCTGGTGGAGTGGGAAGGGACCACCCCTTACTGACAAGCCCCAGGGGACGCCGGCAGCCCATTCTCTCCAGGCCCGGGCAGGGGAGGAAAGCAAGACAGCTGCGAGTGCCTGTGGCCGAAAGGCCCTCCCGCCTGCCTGCCAGGCCCAGGCCGGCGCCTCTCTGCGTGCCTGTTCCGCTCTTGGGCCTCGTCAGGCTCGCCACCCCTTTGCCTGTGTGTCTAAGGTCCCACTGGCTATCACTCAGTGTCTTCACACTCTCCCTCCAACCGTTTACCTGTAACTGAATGTGTGTCCCCGTGGCGCTAGGACCCTTCTCCCTGAGGCCCGAGTCTTTCTCTTCGTCCCATTATGTCCCTTTACCTCTCTCCTACCCCGTTTGGGGGGGGGGGGGGGGTGTTTACACACCTACGCACACATGGCTGTCCCCGTACCGGATGTCCTTCACAGCTGACCCGCGGGCAGCCGGTCGTCCCAGGGACCACGGTGTGCGAACGGGAACCTCCGAGCATGGCTGAAGGTGAAGAGGACGCCCCTCCGAGCTTTTCCCTCCCCCCTCTGCTGCCCCTCCATGCTGTGAGAGTGGGAGGCTGCCTCTGCCGGTGAGGCAGAGACCCCGGGGCTCTCGGGATCCCAGGAGCCAAGAGGCTGGGTCTCTGCCTCAAGGCACCAACACCAGAACCCGGTTAGTACGGCTGCAGGTGTCCGCTTCCGAGGTCCCACAGCTGGTCCTTTCTCTGGCCCCGCCCCCTCATCGTTGCCGAGGTCCTGGCCTCAAAAACTTGCGCGACAGGAAGGGGGAGGAAAGGAGACCTCAGGCTGTCTCCTGTGCCTGCCACCCCCAGACCCACCTCCCACCCAGCCGAGCGATACCCACTCTCACAGAAGCTGCCATCCACACGTGCGCTTTCACCCTCGCGGCCTACACACCACCCGCACGCACACACGCGCACCCCGCTCCCTCCGGTGCCAGCCTGGCTCCTGCCCTCTGCTCTCCCGTGGCCCTCTTCAGGGGCCCTGTGCTGCAACTAACTGTGAAAGTCCAGCTCCGGCCCCTTCGTCCTGCCCATGAACCAGCTAGGACCCCACAGGGAGGCGTGGAGGGCGCACACCCTCTTCCTCACCCCCTGCCGCACCCTGAGACTGACAATCACTTTTTGGGACAGGTTGGGACTTTTAAAAGGCTTGTGTTGTTCAGTTCCCCCAAAGGGAAGCGGGGGTATAAGTAGAATTCTTAGAACTGACATTACAACTCATACCATCTGGAGGGAAACCAAAAATGAGAAGGGGAGGGGACCCCTCATTTTTGCTGCTTCCAGAGATATTAGAAACTGACCCACTTGATTGGAAAGTAGGAAGAAGTGCCTTGACTAGGGCAGGGGGTGGACCAGATGGGGACCAGCCTTGCCAACTGCCACCGTGGCCTCCAGCCTGGCTGAGTTCCGCAGGCTGCCAGCTGCAAGGCGAAAGTGGGTGAACGAAGGGGCGGCAGTGGGGGCAGCAGGCCTGGGGAGCTGGTTTTTCCGTGGCTGTGCCCAGCCCTCCCCAGCTGTGCGCATCATGGAGTCCCTGAGATTGTTCAGACGCCCCTTGCCTTAAACCTCAGCTCCTATAGTGCCTTTCACACGGGACCTCACCTCCTGCAC
This sequence comes from Acinonyx jubatus, assembly GCF_027475565.1. Classification (NCBI taxonomy): domain Eukaryota; kingdom Metazoa; phylum Chordata; class Mammalia; order Carnivora; family Felidae; genus Acinonyx; species Acinonyx jubatus. Next base: position 14,252,870 of record NC_069391.1, read on the forward strand.
GTGGTCCACCCACTCCCCTCTGCTTCCCCAGCAGGACCCAGGCAGGGAACAGCTGGGGTTGGGCCCAGTTCTCTCCCTTCTCAGCCCCACAGCTGCTGCCACGGAAGCCCCCCCGCTGGGGCCAGATGGAAGGGGAGCCGAGAAGCCAGCCCCAGCCTAGCAGGGGTGTGGGACCCGGCATCCAGTCTGTGGCTTCCTGCCTGGCTTCGGCTTTCTAGGCTTCTGGGAAAGCACTGGATGAGCAAGGCCTGCCACAGTGCACCTGTACCTTCTCTACTCAAGCTCCAGAGAGACTCTGGGCCGGAAGAGGGGAGGGGGTGTCTTCCTCACTTGGGAAGTCAGCGGAAGGCCTGGGAAGGCCACCCTGGCTCCACACCCCAGCATTTCATTCATAGCAGATAATAGCTGCATTACTGCCAACTGACCTTATAATAACCCTGTGCACCTTTGAAAAGATTTATGGTTTTGAATTGCTGCTTTTAATAACATTTGTTATATTAAAGTTATAATTAATATGTGTGATTTATAATTTAAAAGCTCCCTTTGAAAAATTAACTATCTTCTCCCTGGTGAATGAACCATCTATCAGCTGTGGGTACCGGGAGGAATGGTCTGGTTTCTGGTCGTGGTTTCCTGGAAACTGAGGAGGCATGACAGGACTCCATCTGGCCACCTGCCACTCCTACTCCTCCCTCCCTCATTCTCCCCACAATATTCTCACCTTTACCAACAGCATGTGGAACTTTTTTCCTACTGTGAGTACCTGATCCATGGGGGCAAAAAACAGCTGAGGGCCATGAAGTAAAAGATGGGGAATGACCTCAAACTGACCTTATTAAAATAGTTAACGTACAGCCGCTCTAAAACTACTTAATGCACGCAGTCACACAACCCGAGAAATCTGGTGTTTATGGCCTATGCCACTCCAAGCAGGTGCCTTTGCTTTCCTCACCCTCCAGATGCCAGCAATAGTCCCTGCCGGGTTTAGCTCCCAGGTGTTTGGAGGAAACCCTTCTACATATACGTGTGATGTGATGGGTTATTACTTTAAACTTGTCTAAATTTGGGACAGTTGGAAGAGAGAAAAATAGGCATGAAGGGATAAGAAAAAAATCAGCTATAGGGAGGTTCAGGTCATTGGTTCAAATGGATTCTGTAATTGCAGGGACAAAGTGTAGCCTGTTAATCACCCTGAATGTTCATGTCTGCACTTAAAAAAATTCATTAACCGTCGCTCCCACTTGTTTCTACCATGGTTTCTGGTTCAGCCTTTTAGCTGCCCTTGGAACAAAACCACAGCTGAAGCCAGGGTGTAAGGGGGTGAGATTATTCTTTGGGCTGCCAGCAATGTGATGGAATGAAAAGTGAATGGTCTGAGGGGTCAAGAGACCTGGGTTCTAGTCCAAGTTCCAAAGTGAACAGCTATATAGACCTCCTGAAAACAATGGTCCTGCCCAGGCTGGAGAGTGCCTGGTTCTTCGTAGTCTAGGTTACTGATTACAAATTTACAACAAATATTTACTTTGGAATTTAGGAGCAAGAAATTAGAGTTCTCAGAAATTCTCTAAATCACAAGTTATTCTTGAAATACTTGAAACATTTTCCCCCCCCCCCATTATCATAGATATCTGAAAAAAATTTAACAGGAATATTAAGCTTAGCAGTAACTACAAAGAACTGTAGCCTATAGGGAATATTTAAACACTGGAAACCTCCAGGGAACATTACTGGCTAGTATTCAAATAACATTCAAATATCCTAGCAAGGTTAAGAATACATGGAATCACGTGTCAAAATTGCTAAATTAAAATTTATTTTGCTTCCAAAGCTTATTTCTTCAAACAAAGCTCATAGGATTTGTATAAAGTATATTATGTGTATTAACTTATTTGTACAAATAACTCAGTTTGCAGCAGATAGGGCTCGACAGACACACCTAGGACATGGCAACAATCGCAAGCAAGATTCATTGGTGGGTAACCATTTCTCTCCTGCCCTGGGTCCCTCCACCCTCAACTCCGTGTGTTGGTATTTCTTGCTCTGTTTTGATTTGATAAAGATAGATTCCTTCAAACCAGTTAACATCTTTATGCTTTTAAGCGTTAGTATTCACAGATAATTTTAGTATTGTTTTTCATTTCCTCAAGTGATTTTTTTGGGGATTCTGGATTCAAAAAACATACCTTTCCTGAGAAATGCTGGGAAGGAATTCCTGCATGGAGCCACTCATCTAGGTCCTATCCCAGGTCCATAGGATGACTCAGGGGGCAGGGTGGGGGGCAGTGTGGTCTACGGTAGTAAGCTGGGAGTCACACAGACCTGCAGAATCACTGAACTCCTCTAGTCCTGTGCCCTGATGTGCAGAACAAAGATACTGTCACCAGGCTCTGGATCTGTGGGGACAAGTAAACACTGCAGTACATTTTCAAGTGCCAGACCGATTACTGTATACATGTTTTCAGAACGACTCACCCTTCCTTTAGAGTTGGCTACAGTAGGCTCTCTGGGCGTTTGGCCTACAAAAGGGTATGTCCAACCTCTGAAAGAGGCAGTAAGAGCATCAGATCTAGAATCAGACTTGGGTTCAGAGTCTAGCTCTGCCACTTATGTTAGGTGTCATGCTCCCTGATCTCAGGATTCTTCTGCAGGCTGCGGAGAACACTGAGTTAAAACCAGCAGAGAGCTGATATTTTGTTCTCTCCCATTTCCTGTAGGTAACTATGACACTGAGGCAAAGGAAGTCCACCAAGAAAGCTTTCTGTGCACAGTCAGCATCGAAAATGACCCAATGAAGGCCAGAGATAGGAAAATCTCCTTTGGAATTAGTCCCACTTTAGGAAAGGTCAAGGAAAAGCAGCTGGATTTTGCCAGTTCCATAAGTTAGAAAGTAACTGGGCTATAGAGAAAGCTTTATTCAAATCCTTGAAACATCAATTTGGGAAATATTTGCCAAACCCTGTGCAAGAGATCAAATTGATTCAGACATACTCTTGACCTCGAGCGGCTCACAATCTAGAAATAGGAGGCTGGCTGTAATGCACAAGGATAATAGGAACACTGAGGCCGGAGAGATTCCTTCCAACCCAGAGGGAGCCTGCCTTGTAAAGGAGCAGCCAGATTTCCCAGGTGTTCGTGGAAAAGGGCACTCCAGGCGGAGGGGATGTCCGGAACGCAGGAATAACTTCACATAGCATACTGGAGCCATCCACTTGCCACAGTGGGCAAGGAGAGGTGGGCGGTGGAGATGGGAAAAGCGAGTTGAGGCAAGGTTATGAAGGGCCTTGAAAGGCAGACCAACAGACTGGGCTCTAACCTGAAAGCAACAGAGGCAGTCCGTCTGGGGTCCCCAAAGCGTTTTCAGCAGGGTTTACTTCACACCAGATTTTGCTGTGTATCAGAAACATCTGTTGTAGGGGGCACCTGGGTGGCTCAGTCGGTTAAGCATCCGACTTCGGCTCAGGTCATGATCTCGTGGTCCAGGAGTTCAAGCCCCACATCGGGCTCTGTGCTGACAGCTCAGAGCCTGGACCCTGCTTCGGATTCTGTGTCTCCCTCTCCCTCTGTCCCCTCCCCCGTCACACTCTGTCTCTCTCTCTCTCTCAAAAATAAACATTTAAAAAAATTAAAAGAAAAGAAACATCTGTTGTAAAAAGGGACATCACCAGTATCATTCTCTTTGTCCTTCTCCTGAGGTAGCCCTCCAAAATCCCTACTGGCTATCAAAAAAGGATCCTCTGGAGCTTTGGAAGGGCCTCGGCCTTAAGTCCCTACAAGGTGTTCCCAAAGGGCCCTGGGAGAGCCTCCATTTTATATTTGGAGGAACTAAGGTTCAAGAAGCACAGTAGGTGTCAGAACTCGAGCCTGGCAATAGCTCTGCACATATCCTTCCCTCTGGGAAGACCCAAGATACCAAAGAGGCCTGTGGACCCCACAGTCTCCCCAGAGTGGGGTTACCTCGTGACAGATTCTGGGCGGGAACCTAGGTCAATCTTTCTCCTCACCCTAAAGGGGTGCTGCCTCCCCTGCCCTCTTTCACCTGACACCTGGGAGCAGGCATAGCAGAGTACCAGACACACGGTGAGCGGTCTTGGCTTTACCGTTCTTAACACGCCACCCCCTTGCCAGACCTCAGTGCAGTTCAGTTCCTTTGGTAATCTATAAAATGGAGACTGGCTTAGACCCCTGGTTTATCAGCTTTTATCAAAGAAAACTCAAAAAAACTTACAAGGGAGTTCAATACATAAAAGTGATACAAGACAGTTCTACTGGTTGAGGTATATATTGGTTGAGGTACGGGTGGGGAGCGGGTCTCATACCCTTACCCCACCCAGGAAGCACCCAGGGTACCGTACCTTCTGTTGACCGCTAGCTCAGGGGAACAAGTCTGAAAAACCCTAGTCTAGCAGTTCCCCAAGGTTCTTTCCTACTTTAGGATGCTCAGTTTCAATGCTCAAGTGACCAGGTTAGTACCCTGGGCTCAGAACCTAGGTCTCTAATGAGCAAGGCACCAGAACCTTCTGATACCTGTCACATTCAGGCTAGGAGGAGTCTAGACCTATTTCCACCCACGAAGCTGTGTCTAAGCCCTAATACTCCTGCAGTCCTATCCCCAATCACAAAGCCCATTCCCACCATTCAGGAATAACAAATACCATCTTTAGTTACAAAAAATAACCCTGCTTGTCCCTGAAACCCCACCATTAGCAATTCATCCTTTTGGATAAAGTGCTTGCCAGCTCCCCTAGAAAGTGACATTCATCCCACACACCGGATGAACAGGTCACCAGGTCTTCTTCCTGCATCCTGGGCACCCAAGGTAGGCCCAGTAACTGCAGGAGATGACAAACGTCACCCTCACTGCCATCTCCCCTGGGCCCTCCCCCCCCCCCCCCCATATAACTGCCCTCACCCTCCTGCCCCCTGGCCACCTTTAAGCATGAAGCACTCAGAATCCAGTTCCATTGCGTTGCATGGCCCGACCAACCCGGCCTCCTCCTCCAGCCTCGGGGGCCTCAGACCTTCACCTCCTCAAGTTCCTCAGCTCTTCCGCGCTGACACAGACGCAGGCTCCAGAGATGCGAGGAGGCAGCTAGAGGCCCCCCGCCTCCCCAGAGGGCGGCTGCTGCAGGCTAGAGGCAGCCGGCGGGACCTGCAACGAGCCACCCCCACTCAGTCCTCCCCCGTGCCCTCCTCCAGCCACTTTAGATAGCGCACATCTCCTTGGTCCATGGGAAGGCTGAAGACCTCTGGGATTTCAAAAGGATGCACCAACCTTTGGAAAGAAAGCAGAGCCCTGTGAGTGACTATGATGAGAATCAGCCTATGCAGTTAAACCCAACCGGCCAGCCTCCTGTGAGGCTGCCATCTACCGCCATCTACCGCGGTCCACCTGCCCAGGCCCATGGGCCACTGCTCCTGGGCCTGTTTCCCATTTGTCAACAAGGAATGAGGTGGGCCAGATGGCTTTAGAGTCTCCCGGTCATGGGTTCCAATTCTAAGCCTGCCTCTTGTAGCTGTGTGACCGTGGACAAATCACTTCATTTCTCCACAGGCCCTAAAAAAACGGTGTCAAAATAGTACCTATGTGACTGGGTTGCTGGGGAGTGAGACAAGGCACAGAAGGCACTTACCTGGCGTACCGATGGGCACTGCATGCATTCATTACATGGCAGTTACTGTCTGTATCACTATCCCACGCTCATCGCTGTGCCTTCCCCAAACGACCCCCCGTATCTCTGCATTGTCTTCTCCTCCAAGAAAGTTCTCTGTTCGTCACTTACAAGCCCGTCTATCCTTCAAAGCCCAGCTCAACCACTGATCTTCTTCCAGGGATCTTCCTCGACCATCCAAACCCATAGGAAGCTCTTCTTTCTCTCCATTCCTTTCACCTGGCCCTCGGCACACAATGCAAGTTTTTGCTTCTTAGACTGAAGAGATATGAGGCCTTGGGCCTCAGTCCCCCATCTGTCAAATGCGGGGAACAATCCCTGCTTCCTTTCCAATGAAGGAGGCACTGTAAAATTTTCATGAGACAGCATGCATAGTAAATCACAACACATGCACGCGTGCCTAAACATTTGGAGTTGGGGTGATTTTATCCAGTGACCAAGGATAATGCATTTTCTTATTTCAGGGCACACATCAGTGTGTTTGTTTTCTGTTTTTTGTTTTTTTTTTTTTTTAAGATCTTATTGGGTTTATTCAATGATTCAAAAACCAGGCAGCATCCCCTCTAGCAAACAGAAAAGGAGCTCCCTCACGTATGTGTTTTTATTAGCAGACATACAGAACTCAGTGTGTGTATGAAGGCAGTGTTTGGACACACAGAATAAGACCGTTTTAACACGTTAGTAGTAAGAGCTGCCGTGCCACCACCAAGAATCACTGATTTTTTTTTTCCTTTGAGAGGAAGAGAGAGAGCACACATGTGTTGGGGAGGGGCGGAGAGAGAGGGGGGACAGAGGATCCGAAGCTGTGCTGACAGCAGAGAGCCCGATGCAGGGCTGGAACTCACGAATCAGGAGACCGTGACCTGAGCTGAAGTTGGACACTTAACTGAGCCACCCGGGAGCCCCAAGCATCAATGATTTAAGCCAGCGCTTCTCGAGCTTTAACGTGCATAGGAATCCCATGGGGATCTTGTTAAACTGTAGTTTGACTCCTTAGTTTGGGGTGACAGTGAGGAGGCAGTCCTAGCAAGCTTCCAGGTGATGCCAATTACTCCCCAAACCATACCGTGAACACCAATCTAGACCAGCAGTTTTCAGAGTGAGGCCCACTGACCCCTGGGGAATTCCAACACTCTGCCAGGTCCATGAGGCCAAAACTGTTTTCAGAAGAATACTAGTTTTCATTTTTTTAATGTTTATTTTGAGAGAGAGAGAGAGAGAGAGTTGGGGGGGGGGGCGGGGAGGGGAGAGAGGGAGACACAGAATATGAAGCAGGCTCCAGGCTCAGAGCTGTCAGCACGGAGTGGGATGCAGGGCTCGAACCCACGAACCGCGAGATCATGACCTGAACCGAAGTCGGCTGCTTAACCAACGGAGCCATGCAGGCGCCCCGAAAAATACTAATTTTCTATTAATCTTCTTACTGTGTTGACCCCTGCACTGCTTGCTGGTGCAAAACAATGCCGAGTAAGACTGCTGGCACCTCAGCACGCGGCAAGGCAGTGGCACCACAGTGTATGAGCCTCACGGTGCTCTTCTCCACCGCACGCTCGGGCTTCAGAAAAACGTTCACTCAAGAACATCCTCAATAAAACAGCGAAGATTGCTATTGCTATTGCACTTCAGCCCTGGAGTCCCTGTCTCATTAATGACGAAATGGAAAGTGCACATTAAAGCACTTCTGCCGGATACTGAAGTTCAATGTTGTCTTAAACCTGTCTGCCCATTGAAGCCACAAGCCAAACTAAACAAACTGCACTTTTTTTCATGGAACACCATTTTTAATTTCAAGCCTGAGTGACCATAATTTGTCTGTCATGTTTACAAATGCTGGTTACTGTGGTTTGAGCATTAGGCAGACGTTTTTCTCTAATGTGAACAAAGTGAGCCGATCACTCAAATGAAGACAACTGATACCATTTGTTGAGGAAAAAAATTCATGTTTTCAAGCAAAAATTAGAAGTTTGAAAGTTTGAGTTTATCATCATGAGCGTAAAAGTGTCCCAGTACTTAAGAGGGAGTCTGTTTTCTGAGGAGACGCAGCCTTCTCAACAAGCCAGATGTTGCCAAAATATAAAATGATGCCATTTTTCTCACTTTGTTTCTTGGAATATATGGTTACTTCCCATAAAAATGTATTACTTATGTTTATATAGAACAGTTGTATTGTTATTATTTTAAATGAGCTAAAACATTTTTTTAATTTCGTAGTCTTACTTTCTAATGCAATAAACTTTAATATAACCTTAAGCTCCCCTGGGATCTGAAGACCAAAATCTTGAGAACTACTGTCTCCATTCACTCACTCTAGCCTCTCATTTTATAGCTGGAGAATCTGAGGGACAGGGACATGCCCAGGGTCATATGAGAGGTTGGTGACTAGGCTCTAGGTCTCTTGCTTTTCAAGCTCATTCACTTAGTTCCCAGGACATCCCTAGCTGAAAAGACACACCAGCATTACCTGATATAGCTGAACAGCATGCGGACCTTGGAAGTCTTTGTCTTTATTAGCTGTAAAAGAAAAAAAAAATCCCTGCTTTAGGAAGGACCTTGGCCCCAGCCATGCAGCTACTCGTTCATCTGGCCATTTTGGAGACAGCATTCATCCAGGTCACCGGGCACCATTGCATTTGCAGATTAACCTAGGGCACCTGATGTGAGGCAAGAACCTCAAGCAGTTGATCTTTGCTCATTTTTAATTGGAACCTTGGTCTCACTCTCCATCGAGGCCCCAACCCCCCCCCCACCCCCCCATCCTCACTCACCAACAGGATTTCAGTGGCTTCTTCTATTTCTCCATTCCAAAAGTACCTGGAGAAGAGAACAAAACCAAATTATGATGCTCACAAGAGCCCAGGAGATACCAAACCTGGCCCAATTAGGTGGCTTACCAAGGTGGAGACTTTAAAATCCTTCCAACCCCACACAAAAATGTCTATAATTGGCCAAGTCCCCAGAGGTCATCGAGTCCAATCATTCTAATGCATGCTTCTAGTAGCTGTCTGAACATTTTATCTCTTGAAGAAGTCCATCGATCTACCTTACAGGCTTTCACCTGAGATGGTTTTCCTTCCGGTATGCCAACATCTGCCACCCAGTTGTTTTCCCTAACTTCCACATGAAGAGCCACCTCAGGACAGCCCTACAGAAACTCCTGTTTTCTCTCCTCCAAATTGGGCATTTCCAGCTCTTTCTGTGCTCATCCTATAGTCATGACTTCCAGGCCCTTCCCATCCTTTGGACTGCTACTTTTATTACTGACTCTTTAAGTGGAGAACCCACAAATGGAGAACTAAAAAAACACAGGAGGCTTCAGGGAAAAAGTGAGCTTTATAACATATGGAAAGAAACAGGCCCAAAAGTTAAAAAAAAAAAAAAGTCAATAACGATGTTGAGAAAAGAACACAAAAACAGCATCACTGGCAGGGAAAGAAATTTGGCCTGAGAATATCTACACTGACCCAGGGCAAGCCCAAGATGACCTAGGCCATCGGCACTGTGGTGAAGGGATTGATTATAAAAAGGATGGACGTATGAAGGGAATGCCAGGCTGAAATGCTGTTCTAGTTCCCAAGCACTGGCTTTATGTGAATCACTTACATAATTTTTTTAAAATTCAGTGAGCCAGGCCCAACCCCCAGGGAGAATGACTGAGTAGCAGCTCCAGAATGGAGCTCAGGCCTCTAAAACACAGCCACATTTGGCTGTGCTGACAGCTCAGAGCTGGAGCCTGCTTCAGATTCTGTGCCTCCCTCTCTCTGTGTCCCTCCCCTGCTTGCACTCTCTTTCTCTCAAAAATAAATAAAGATAAAAAATTAAAAAAACCCACAGCCACACTTGGGAGCTACAGCTACAGACAGATGTGAGCCACTGAGGGGAGGGCGTTGCTGGAGGTGTGGAGGGGGCTTTCATAACACAGCACTTTCCTGCTCTGACCTTCAGAGTAGACACTATTTCTCTCTCTCTCTCCCCCTCCCCCACCAGGGGAAGAAGGAGATGAGAAACAGGCTGATCAGAGATATCAAGGCATAAGACAAATCTTGCACAGCTAGTACTGGGAGGCTGAGATATTTTGATAAGGGAAATGGTACAACCAGGATTAACTCCTGTGAGGGAGTTAACAAAATGAGAAGCAGACACTACAAAGAAGCAGCTTGTCACATAAGCTAACCTCTGAGTTTCCCACAGAATTCAAAAGGGACAGGAATTATTTTCCTTGATATCTTAATAGGCTTACTCAGGGATGGAATGTCTGGTCTGACTTTTTTTTTTTTAATGTTTATTTATTTTAGAGAGAGAGAGAATGAGAATGAGCAGAGAGAGAGGAAGACACAGAATCCAAAGCAGGCTCCAGGCTCTGAGCTGTCAGCACAGAGCCTGACGTGGGGCTCGAACCCATAGGCTGTGAGATCATGACCTGAGCTGAAGTCAGACGCTTAACCTGACTGGGCCACTCAAGTACCCCCAGTCTGACTTCTTTGCTAATAACAAGCTAACTAATTTAAACAAAGAATGTTGGTTAAGCATCCAGCTCTTGACTTCAGCTCAGGTCATGATCTCATGGTTCATGGGTTTGAGCCCCGAGCTGGGGCAGTGCTGACAGTGTAGAGCCTGCTTGGGATTCTCACTCTCTCCCTGTCTCTGGCCCTCAGCCGCTCATGTGTTCGGTCTCTGTCTCTGTCTCTCTCTCTCAAGATAAACTTAAAAAAAAAAAATTTAAACAAAGAATGTGCAAACAAGATTCATTGTTCCTAAACTACAATTTTTTTCCACCCTTCTGTTTACATAGCCTATTTTTGCTTTTATTGGTTGACATAAATCCACTAGGTGATTTCCTCTGAATATAAATTAACAATGAACTGTTCGTTAATCAAATGCCTTTGAGTTGTTCTTTGACAATTTCCCATTAGTTCGTTGTCCTTCCCACCAGCCAGTACCTGACCTCGCACTCCCACACTCTTCCACAGGCCACAGCAAAACTCACAGTGAGGATGCCTTGGGCAGGATGTTCACAGAGGCAGCCAGCTTCTTATCCAGTATAGCCCTAAAGCAGACAGAGAGAGAGAAAGAGAGACCATCACCAAGGTAAGTACCCAGCGTCTTAAGAAAAGGGACAAGGGACAGGAGTTCCTGGGAATTGCCCAGGAAACCAGAGTTTACGTAGATAACCATTTAGAGGGCCCCTTCCTCCTCAAACCAACACATTCCATAACCACCAGGCACAGAACTTCTAAAGACAGTGCTATTTATAAGTCCTCCCCTGGATGGGGAGGAAGGTAGAGAAATAGCTATGGGAAGGCAGTTTTAAGGACAGGCCCAGGGGAAGGGGAACAGATTAACACTGGACAGAGCACAACACCTGGATTCTGTTCCTGACCCTGCAGTGGATGGTTGTGTGACTTTAACCACATTCTTTCATTCCAAGAGTAAGTATTCGAGCATCTGTCCAAGACAGGCATGTCCCCCTGACTCAGGCTGCCTCTCCTGCTGTATAGTTACAGTAACAGGATAGGTTCAGTCAGCGGTTTCCAAACCTTTCAGTCAAGAACCCATTTTATTCTATCACCATCTTCTGCTTTTGTCTGATAGGTATCCAGCTGACACTGCTTCTGATCTGTAGATACCCACGTGACCACACAGATCAGATACAACTCCAAATAAAAGCAAAAACCCATCATACTTCTTTTCACCTCTTAATTTATGTAAAGGTTTAGAAACCACAGGCCTCAAAGCACAATCATCACCTTTGCAGACCTGTAAGATTTTTTTGTTTTTTGACAGATCATAGGTTGGAATCCCTGGTCTGATAGTCTGATTCCTATGCAGAACCCTGATGAACACAATCAAATGCACTTGAATTAGTACAGGTGTCACGGAAACAGGAGCACCGCCAAGTCATCAATGCAAAGAGGCGTTCTCAGACATCAAAACCTCAAGCCCTCAAATCAGGCAGGCCTTGACAAACATTTCTCAGGTCTCAGGCAGCCAAGGGGGCCTGATCTATTCTCCGAAGTGCTTGGACCCTGAGCCCTGCTCACTGATACCTCCTGCCCTCAGCTGTTGCCAAGAGAACTGACCTACTTTCTCTTCCGTGAGTTCCAGGCTGAACGTGGCTCTATTTAAGGCTCCACATTTTGTGACAGTCCCTTGGAAAGTTCCAGAGATAAATAAATCCCTGACTGTAAGGAGAGACACATGGCACAAATCTGTTTAAGCACCTGCTGCAAGGCTTGCTCACTCAATCGTCCGCTGAGAAAGTACATTTTATTGGTCCTGACTGTAGCAAGGAAACACAGGGGGTGAATTAAACCTTAAAAAAAAAATAATTCCATTGTCTCATAGGCCCAGAAGGTGAGCTCCTCAGAGACTGTCACAGCAACCTGTCCATGGGTAAAAGACTAGAAACGTGGAGGGCTATGTTATTCAAAAAGCCCCTGTGGCCAAAAACCAAAACCAGAGAGTGTGAGAGCAAGAGAGAACTTTAGCTGACTGATTAACACACACACACACCAAGACAAGCAGCGAGTCACAGGTGGCAGCTGAGGTCCTCACGCTCATCCGAGGACAGCAGAAGATAGAGACGCGTAGAGCCTCGAGAAACTGCCAAATTCACAGACTAGTGAATCACAAACCACATACGTGGTCTGGCTCTTGTGGCATTTTAAAAATTCTTGGTTTTGTTACTAATATTTACTATCAGGATATTTCACACTCAAAAACTAAGAGATTATCAGGGCATCTGGGTGGCTCATTCGGTTAAGCGTTCGACTTTGGCTCAGGTCATGATCTCATGGTTTCATGGGTTCGAGCCCTGCATCCGGCTCACTCTATCAGCACAGGCCTGCTTCGGATCCTCTGTCCCCCTCTCGCTTTGTCCCTCCCCTGCTGTGTGTGTATGCGTGTGCATTATCTCTCTCAAAAATAAACATCAAAAAAAATAGATTACCTTGTTTCTCACAAGAAAGTGAGTCTTGTAACATTGGACATACTGTCCTCCAAGGTCACATTTACTTAGAGCTGAGCAGTGGCTATTCCCTCGAGGTGACATCCACTTCTCAGGTCCACACATTCCCACTGCCCTCCTTCCTCCCAGTGTGCAGAAGAGTCAGGGCTGCTATCTACCATCGCCGTCCCTCATCACACCCCAGCCCACTTTGCTCATTTAGGGGCCTGCTTGTGGGTATTTGTGTTTGCGCCTCTGATCTGATCCACTTCCCTCTTATCTACAGGAGGTCGAAGCCCAGAGAAGACGACTTGTGTAAGGCCGTATGTGGAGTGGGAAGCAGAGAGGACACTAGAATCCAGGTCTCCCAGTTCAACATTCAGGATTTATACTCCGGCCCCAACAAGAGATGTTTCTAGATCACTTTTCTAGCTAAGAACGTGTCTGTCAATGAAGAGATCTAAGAACACTGCCAAGAACCAGAACTGAACTGACCCAGAACTGAGAGGCAGCAGACTAAACTTTAAAGAACGCGAAAGAAGAAAGACCACCACACCAACTGAAGCTGAGAGACGCGGTCTCGCTGCTGGTTCTGTAGCTCAGGCTGGGCTTCCTGCCTGCTCCTGGTGACGGGCCCTCCCCATCACGTACCATCTACTCTGCTTCTACAAAGCCTGGAAACTACACCTGGCTGCCTCTTTTCTATCCAAACCACTAATAAAAAATACCAACCAAAATAGGTTGAGTGAGAGCTCCACGGCCACATCCCTAAAGGCTCCACTTGAGACTTCCAGTCCGACCGGACAGACTAGACAGATACTCCATCCTCCCCTTTGACACCAAAGCCTAGAAGCAACAGGAAATACCTGTTGCTCAGCCATGCCAGCATACGGTAAGAACGAGCTGCGTACCAACAACTGTGGGGAAGCCCCAAAGAAGAAAGGGCAGTCCTGAGACACGAATGGGAGCGTGCAGGGGAGCTGCCACGGGAGACGAGAGCAACAGTCCCCGTCTGAAGGGGACGGGAACCAGAGCAGGCAGGAACGCGGAGGCAACCACCAAGGTGGGTAGCTGGGACGCCGCAGCAGAGGCGGACCCCCAAAATCTCCCAGGGCCCAGGCAGCAGTAATGGAGTGTCTGTCCCCAGGCAGGAGCAGAAAGTGTGCCAGAAGACCAGTCAGTAGGACACCCCGGGCAGGTGAATGTCCCCCCAGTGCGCACTCACACTGGAGACAGCGCTGCGTGTCCTTGGAGCCATTCTGCACTTCCCCACAAGCACGACTAAAAAGATGAGCAAGGTCACAATTAATCACAAGGTAATTGAGGAAGGTCAGTAACCAAGAGAGACAAAAACTCAACAAACAGAAGAATTTACACAAGAGAACCAGTTAACAGGACATTCAAAGCCAAGATTTTAAAATAAGTAGAACTGTGTACACTTGAAAGTTGCTGAGAGCAAATCTTCAAAGTTTTCACCACACACACCCACACGCAAGAGAACTAGGGAAGGTAATGAATGTGCTAACTAACCTTACTGGGGTAATTGTTTAGTGTTGTATATTTACATTAAGTATCACGTGGTCCTTAAATTTAACAATGTTGTGTATGTCAATTGTATGTCAAGAAGGCTGAAAAAAATTAAACATAAATTAAGTATAATTAATATCCATAAAAGACAAAGCAAGGTTACTGCATCCATAAAATATGATCAGGCAATTATGAAAGAAGAGCAGTTGGTTAAACTATTAAAAAAAAAAAAACCTCTATGGGAATGAAGCTGGTGCAGCCACTCTGGAAAACAGATGCAGGTTCCTCAAAAAACTAAAAATAGAACTACCCTACGACCCAGCAATTGCACTACTAGGTATTTATCCAAGGGACACAGGGATGCTGTTTCGAAGGGGCACATGCGCCCCAATGTTTATAGCAGCACTATCAACAATAGCCAAGTATGGAAAGCGCCCAAATGTCCATCGGTGGATGAATGGATAAAGAAGATGTGGTATATATATATATAATGAAGCATTACTCAGTGATCAAAAAGAATGAAATGTTGCCATTTGCAACTACGTGGATGGAACTGAAGGGTACTAGGGAAAGTGAAATTAGTCAAAGACAAAAATCATATGACTTCACTCATATGATGACTTTAAGAGACAAAACAGATGAACATAAGAGAAGGGAAACAAAAATGTCCTCCTCAGGGAAGGGGACAAAACATAGGAGACTCATAAATATGGAAAACAAACAGAGGGTTACTGGAGGGGTTGTGGGAGGGGGGATGGGCTAAATGGGCAAGGGACATTAAGGAATCTACTCCTGAAATCACTGTTGCACTATATGCTAACTAATTTGGATATAAATTTTAAAAAATTTAAAAAAAACAGTAAATGTTTAAACAAAATAATCAATAAAAGGGCTGAATAGCAAAACAGCTGAAAAACAAATAAGAGAGGACACTGCTCCAAAATTCTCCTAGTACACAGAATAAAGAAACAGAAAAATATAAAAGTTCAGTCAGAGAGAGCAAATTCAACATGTACCTAACTAGGAGTTACAGGAAAAGGACAGAGAAAGAATAAAAAGAGAATATTTACCAAACCAACAGTTGAACATTAAGATAGAAACTCCTAATTAAAAAAAAAAAAAAAAGAGGGATACCTGGGTGGCTCAGTTGGTTGAGCATCTGACCCTTGATTTCAGCTCAGGTCATGATCCCAGGGTCGTGGGACTGAGCCCCGTGTCAGGCTCCATGCTGAGCATGGAGCTGCTTGAGATTCTCTCTCTCTCTCTCTCTCTCTCTCTCTCTCTCTCTCTCTCTCGGTCTCTCTCCCTCCCTCCCTCTGCTCCTCTCTCCTGATCGCACGCTCTCTCTCTAGAGTAAAACTTTAAAAAGATAGAAACTCCATGGGGCGCCTGGGTGGCTCAGTCGGTTAGGCGTCCGACTTTGGCTCAGGTCATGATCTCGCAGTTTGTGAGTTCGAGCCCCGCGTCGGGTTCTGTGCTGACAGCTCAAAGCCTGGAGACTGCTTTGGATTCTGTCTCCCTCTCTCTCTGCCCCTCCCCTGCTCATGCTCTGTCTCTGTCTCAAAAATAAATAAAACATTTAAAAAAATTTTTTTAAAAACATAGAAACTCCTAAAAACTATCAGAGAGAAAAAGTATTATCTACAAAGGAACGAGACCCCAATAAACACCTGACTTCTCATCAGAACCCCGGAGGCAAGAAGGCAATAGAGACCCCTCCCCAAGCTGACACTGATACATTTACTGAGCTGGCCTCCCAACTAGTTAGGACCCAGGTGTTAGAATCCTTTTCCTCCCAACACCCCACCTCACAGATGTCAGCTGATAGTTCTCTGACAGGACTCAGACTGGCTGATCCAGGGGTCGAGACAGTTTAGCACAGACCCTGGGCATACCAGAAGCATCAGAAAGGATTTCAGTTTCTAGCTGCTAAATATTATGGTTGTATTTCTGGAGTAATCACAGGTTCTTTTAGACAAGTGCTATTCTCAGGGCACCTGGGTGGCTCAGTTGGTTGAGCATCCAACTTTGGCTCAGGTCATGATCTCACAGTTCCTGAGCTGGAGCCCCGCACTGGGCTCTCTGCTGTCAGCACAGAGCCTGTTCCAGATCCTCTGTCTCTTCTCTCTCTCTGCCCTGCCCCCACTCTCTCTCTCTCTCTCTCTCTCTCTCAAAAACAAATATTAAAAAAAAAGAAAAAGAAAAACTTTAGACAAGGCTCTTCTCCAAAGGTAACATTAATGAAGGAAAAATAGACATTCTAGTTGGGGGAAAGAGAATTGAATAAATTGCAAGGTTAATCTGTGACCAACAATTTGGGGGGATTTGTGTCCCCAAAGACCAGATTCAACATTTTAAAAGACTGTAACTTAGTCTATCATCAGACTTCAAGAATGCTGAGCTACAAAGTAAAAAGCCAAATTCATTACCCTCTAGACCCACTAACCCTCTTCAAAGCTGTATCTATAAAAAAGAGTACGGGGGGTGGGGGGGATTCATAGCCAACAAACATTTAATGAGTACCTATTACATCCAAGTTAGTGGGGTAAGAATTGCACATATTTCCTCTCCTTTAATCCTCACGACAGCCCTGTGAGGTAAGTAGCATGATGTTATGTTATACTGAGAAATCTAACACTTTGAGAAAGAAAACAACTTGCCCAAGATCACACAGTTAGCTAAGTGGCACAGCCAACATTCAAATCCTGAACGTTTGATTCTAAGTCCAGTGCTCTTTGCACCACACCATAGCTGCCTTTAGAAAATTGCCAAGTATTTGAACAGCCTCTTTGCCCTCACTTGTCATGGTGAGCACCTCTGGTACTAAGCTAGGAGAATATCTCCAAGAAGACAGCGGAGTCAAGAATTATAAGACAAAAATTCTCAACCTGCAAAGTCCCCCCATCCTCTGACTTTAACACCCTGGGCAAGCCACCTGACTCTCTACACCTCATATCCCTTAAATGCCCCCATGTGCCACTCAACATTTTCAGGCCCAGGAGCAGGATCCATGGGGGTGGGGGGGGGGTCATTCAGCCGTGGTCCTCTTATCACCCCAAGCTGACAGCTGCGTAGTGGACACACAGGGTTGTCAGAAGCAAGAGAGGGAGCCCAAAGTGGCCACCGTGTAGCATCCCGGTAGCTCCCCCAGCCTCCTGGGGCAGCACCCGAGCCTCTCCACGAGACCTGGCAATATCTCTGGCAATCTGCTCGTTGGGACAGTTGACAAAGACGATGGAGTAAGTGCCGGATACGGAGCTGCTGGTGATAGCTGAAGGGAGCTGCAGGCTAAGGGTCCTGAGCACTGGATAGGACAGGAAAGAAGCTGCCAGGATCTACATGGTGGGGAAAGAAAAACACAGGTCAGCAGTGACACGGCCACTTCGCTATCTGCCGGCTCAAGCACATTGGAACCAAGGCTAAGCATCATTTTTCATCCCCATTCCCCATCCACAAAGTAATTCCTGGTATCTGTATGGAGCTCTGGTGCTTAAACAAAGTTTTCATGCCTAAATATTTTCCTATTTTCATGCCTAAATATTTCATGCCTAAAAATTTGCATTTTGCAGGTGATAAAAAAAATGATAAAGAAATCAAGATCACGTAGCTTTTTTTTTTTCTTAACGTTTATTTATTTTTGAGACAGAGAGAGACAGAGCATGAATGGGGGAGGGTCAGAATTCGAAGCAGGCTCCAGGCTCCGAGCTGTCGGCACAGAGCCCGACGCGGGGCTCGAACTCACGGACCGCGAGATCATGACCTGAGCTAAGTCGGCCGCTTAACCGACTGAGCCACCCAGGTGCCCCCTCACGTAGCTTTTTTAACTGGTGAAGCCAGGATTAGGAATCAAGTCTGGATGAGCAGAAACCCATTCTTATTGATAGAGCTACTACTGGAGGTAAAGCCAACTGGCAACCACTGAACTGCTATCATCCCATGGGGATTATTAGTAATGATAAGCTCTTACATCTGCTGATGTTTAGGGAGTTAATTTCACCTCCATTCATTTGTATATGTGCAGGCACTGTGGGTAGTCCAGTGGAAAAGGTAGCCTAATTCAAAGTAATGTGACCTGTGTTATTGTAACTGAGAGGTGGTGGGACCTGGAGGAAGGCTGTACCTGAGGGAGCAGAAAAGCCTTTGAAGAGAAGGCACCGTCTAAGCTGGATCTGAAGCAATAAATAGGTTTACAAGAGGAAAGGGAGGTACTCTTAGCAAATGACAATATATACAAAGTCGAGAGGTATTTAGGGACAGATATCTAGTTTGCAGGTATGAGATCAGGAGGAAGAAAGACCGGCAAGACTTACAAAGACAAGGGTCAGACAGAGGAGTCTGGGGTTTACACTCATGTGACAGGGTGCTTTCGTAGGTTTTTAGGCAGGAGAGTAATAAACATGGTCAAGCTGAGTAAAGTAACAGAAGAGAGAGGAGGGACCAGAAGGCAGTCTATTTAAAAGGCCACTACAGTGTTCTAGGAAACAGACCTTAACAACTTGAGCAAAGAAGATGGCAGTGACAGTGTGAGAGCAAAAGACACTCAGGACTGAATTATCCTATTTTAATGATAAACTTTAAAATAAGAGGAACTGGAAACAACTGATGAACAGTCTCCAATCCAGGGCTCTCTGCTTGGGGGATACCACAGAGCCATTAAGAGGATGGCGGCAACCTGGAGGGGCCGCAGTGTGACTCAGGCAAGGCTGAACAGGAACGCGCTTCTCCTGCCTCCCAGCCCAGGGCTCAGGCCTCACTCAAACAGGCCTCTGTTCTCCCACTCTCCTTCCACATTATTGCCTGGGGCCTGGCTCCTACTTCTTGGCAGGGCCTGAGCAGCGTTTTTATGTTCTGAGCTCCAGTTTGACTAGAGGCCTGTCTGGGTCGGGTTTCTCATTCCCTCCTACCACCTCCACCGACAACTCAATTCAAAATACCAGTCCTCTGAACTAAACCAGTGACCGTGCAAGAACAAAAGAACCAGGCGGTGCAATGAAGCTTTTATTGCATGTGTGCGTTTTTTAATGACAACCCACTTAGAGTATAAGAAAAAAATTAAGGCCCTAGAAAGCAGGATTTAAATCCTATTGCCAGTACTGCTAACTGCCTGTGGCCTTCAACAAGTTACTTCCTCTCCCTTCTATAAATGTTATCTAGAAAATGGAGATCCTGACACTTGTGCTGCCTACTTCAGAGTTGTCATGGGTTCAAACCAGCTAGAGAAACTACTTTGTAATCACGAGTTCTGTCGAGGAAGGGAACGTGCTTTGCTCATCACTGTATCCCCAGAAAAGTTGATGGCCACAGCAGGTTAATATTTGTAAACTAGTGAATTAATATACCAGTAATGTGTGGTTATTAAGACTGAATAGCCTTGTGAAGTAGAACGGGCTCTGGAGTCACCCACTGCTGCTTTGAGCACAGAACTGAACATACTCGAACATGCAAGGTGTCAACTACATGACTCTGAAGTGGCTTCCAGAGCAGACTCTAAACAAAAGGGGCAGTGGGCTATCCCCCCAATCAAAAAAGCCACTCCTGGGGAAGATGTGGGACATTTCAGCCAGCAGGTATCAGTGGAAAACAGAGCTAACAGGATTAACTACAAACTCCCCTAAAACGTGTTGGAAACTCTCATATGAACTCACAATCAAAATGCTAAGAGTAAGAGGTAAATGGGCCCTTAGCTATTATCTAAGATAACCTTTCATTTACCAAACAAGGTAACTGAGACAGAACATACAGGAACTCTGTGATAGAACCAAGACTTGAAACCAAGGCTCTTCCTCCCACTGTGGACTCTTTGAACTGCAATGACCAGGAATTGGTCTAGTGGGGTCATGGCAGCTTCACATACTCCAGTGGTTCTCAACTAGGGGCAATTCCCCCCCCCCCGCCCAGGGGACATCTGACAATGTCTGGAGACAATTTTGACTGTCACAACTGGGAAGGAGATGCTATGGCATCTAGCAGGTAGAGGCCAGGATTGCTGCTAACATCCTCTTGTTCCATTGATCACAGTGAAATACAGACAGTTGTCTGCACAAGTCTCCCCCATTGGGCATGAGCTCCTTAGTCCCATTCATTTCTATGTTCCCAGCACTTTACAAACCTTGACAGGGAGTACAGATTTGAGAAATGTTTGTGGACCTACCAAAAACGTGTCAGAAGCATGAAAAGTCAGTTTGGAACCAAGGGTGGACCACAATATATTACAAAGTGGCATTCTATGAAAGTAAGATTGATGGGCAATACACACATCACAGAATTCCCTAATAAAAACATTGTAACGGAAAAAGACCTACTATAATTTTTAAAGTCTTTATAACATTTTCATACTTACCTTTTACTATACACTTTTTCTAACTTTACATTTGTTTAAAATATGAACCTTTCTGTTCATATTTCATTCTGCCTTTTTCCTTTTTTGTCCTGGAATATTCACACAGCTTTTAAGAGGTTATGATTGACTTTAAAATCAGTGTTAAGACAGAAGAGAAGAGGCCTCAGAAACCACCCAGTGGTTCTAACCTTGTAATCGACCTAGTTTTAAGGAATCTAAGATACTCTGGAGTTGAGTGCTACGTTGTGTTTATCTATATACACTTTCTCACAAACACACAAAGCAAAAAAATCTACAGTCCTAAAAAGGTTAAGAGCCACTGATTTGTGCCAATTTTTCAGAAGGGGGATGGGAGAGCCAGAGAGGGGAAGAAATCACCCAAAAGGGAAGTAGCAAGGCTTCGGATCCTTTCCTACAGTTCTTTCCACCTCCCGCTCAAACACCACCACCAGAAGTACTCTGTAGGCACTTCCAACCTCAACATTTTACGATATTTCATAGATGAGAAAACAAAACTCTTCCCCAAATGCAGAAAAACAAGATGGTAACTGCAAGAGAAAGAGGCAAAGAATCTACCCTGTGACCCTCACAGGAGAACTCACCAGCGACACCCCTTCACCTCCCGGACAACTCTCGCCATGAAACACAGCCCAGGCACTCGTCCTCACAAGGTGGGGAGTGAAGGGTTGCTGGAAATCTTCAGAACCATGCTACAATCTCCAGAACCCAGGCAGTGTCTCCAGGGATCTTCCTACCTGCCTGGTCCCAGCTCAAAATCCCAGGAGCAGAAAACAGAAATGCAGTTTCTTCCCTCAATCCCCAGGTTGGGGGTTTAGGGGTGAGAGAGTTCATGGAGTCGTAGCATGGGGCACTCACCAGGAGGCATATAAGGACAGAGGGCCGCAGGTAGCCTGGCAGAGGACACCGGGAGCCCAGCCTGTCCATGGCGTCGCTGGTAATTTAGTAGCACAGTAGCGAACTGTGGCCTCAGGCTGAGTTGCAAGCTGATGGGCGGGCACTGAGGGCCTAAAATGCCCTATCGCCTCACCACTTGCTGTCTGCCTCACTGCTCAGGCAGGCCCCAGCCAGGCTGGCCAGAAGGAGATAGTGAGGGGGCAGGGAAAGAGGGAGTAATTATTCTCACTAGGCGATTCTCTTCCTAGAAACAAAAAGCCCACGCACCAAATGCAGACCTATAACTCCTACAAAAATAAAAATAATAATTTTCCCTCCCCGTTGTAACAACAAAAAATGATAAAAATCCCCACATCACATGTACAGATAAAAAGATGGAAGTTTCTTAGATCTATAAAACTTTCAGAAACCATGGCACACAAACACAAATACACCTACACAAAACTCTTCCACTTTATAGGGGCCTATCCTGCCAAAAATAACCAGTGAAGCACACGCACACAGGCGTGCGCACACACACACAGCTGCCTTCCTATCCCTCACAGCACCTCCTCCTCCCAGGAGCTCCCTTCTAACTCTCCCTGGCTTAAAATACATTTGTTCCCTGCTGCTCTTCTGGGAAGTCCTGTGAACTTCATCTTTCCAGGCCAGATGCTCCATGCAGCTTTTTCCAGGGTTGATCCCACTGCCCTCTATTTCCCTAAGGCACTTTGTACACACTTCTGCGGCAGCATTTTATATCAACCCTGGGGAGCTGCAAACAAATAAGAAAAGCAGCAAGCTAATGACTGACTGCTGCCCTTTGAGAATGCAGTTCTCGAAGTTCTCTCCATTGCCAGGGTTTGCAACTTTTAAATCCAGCTTTTTAATGTGAAAATATCTTAATTTTTAGATGAGATTTCTGGGGCAGGGGAAGGAGCTGACTACACAAGGATACAAGTAAACTTCAAGTGAAGGGAACTGTTCTGTATCTTGATTGTGGTAGTGGTTACACAAGTGTTAAAAAAAATTCAACTACACAGTTATATTGGTGAATTCTATTGTATGTAAACAGTACCTTAAACAGCCAGGGAAATGCTGGAAACCAATTCAAAATTGTTTTACACTGGGTAGACCAAACAACTCATCTGTTAGCCAAATATGGATCGCAGGCTGCCGGTTCACAGCCTTTGTGTTTAATTATCTGCTTACTATCTCATTCCTTGGGACTGTAACTTCTTAAAAACCCATACTTCCTAGCAGCGTCTGACAAAGTGGTTAATAAATCAGTTGTAGCCCTAGTCTTATCATTTACATGTTTAGCTGTGAAGACTCGTGCAAATTACATAGCCTCTCTGAGCTTTGGTGGACTTTTTGGTAAAGGAAGGGCTAATACCTCCTTCACAGGTCTAAAGTGAGGATTAGTAAAGACAATTAATGTGAGAGTGTTGTAGAAAATCTAAGAGCATGTCAGCTTTTCAAAAGCAAGTAGTCTCATACTTAACTATTATGGTTAACTCAGAAAATTTCGGGGCGCCTGGGTGGCTCAGTAGGTGAAGTGTCCAAACTTTGGCTCAGGCCATGGTATCTCATGGTTTGTGGGTTCGAGCCCCACGTTGGGCTCTGTGCCAAGAGCTGAGAGCCCGGAGTCTGCTTCTGATTCTGTGTCTCCCTCTCTCTCTGCCCCTCCCCTGCTCTCACTCTCTCAAAAATAAATGTTAAAAGAAAAAAAAAAAAAATCTCCACCTGTGTTTGAAGAACTTAGCATCTGTGGAAAAACTGGGCTAGAGAAAAAAAAGCTGAGCGGTCCTAAGAAAACCGTTATATCCAAAGTCCAGAAAAATAAATCAAGACTGTGATCTTTTATACCTATTACATTAATAAGAAATGTAGCCACTGTTAATGACCATTTACCTTAGATCCTGAGATGGCTTCCTGAGATCATGTCCCCAAGTTTAGCATGGGACCCCACATAGCTTATGCTCAGTAAATGTTTGTGAAATGATGAAACAATATAGATGTGTGGCTGATGATAAGCATGGTCATGATGAAAGTGATGTTGGAACAAGAGAGGAAGAATGGCAAGACATGAGTCATCATTTGGAAGAAAACGCCTCTGGATTCACTTCTTCAACTCAGGCACTTCTACTCTCTCCAGATTCAATTCTAAGGTTAGATTCCAAAAATCCAATTCTGCATTTATGGCTTTGGCAGAGTCTTCAGATACAGTAAGTCTCGGCGCCAATGCCTGAGGGTCCAGGATCTTCTTCTGGAGGCTTCTTATCCTCTTTCTCTGTCTCTACCTTCTCCTCCTTTTGGGATTCAGATTCAGACTCCCCTTCAGACTCAGATTTTGTATCCATCTTCTACACCCACACTACCTCCTCTTTGTGTCTTCTTTGTTCAACTCCTTTGCTTTATTTTGAAGGTTCTCTTGCACCTCTTTACAGGTATATAACAATTTATTGAAGTCTTTTTTAAAGGCCAAACTTCGATACGGGAAAGGATCCCTATCCTTTGCAGCATCAATGAGGTCTGAGGCCTGGCATAAGAAAGCATTCAGTTTCCTTAGATTCATCTTTACCTCTAGTTCCAGGGTCTTGTCTTCTTCCATATTTATTGATATAGACTCTCTTTCGGTTATGAACAAAGCTTGAAACTTGAGCACCTCATTAATTTCCCCGTTCGATATCAATGAAGTTAAAGTCCATCCGTGTTGCAGACTCCATGATTTTTGCAACTTCTTCATTAGCTCTAGGGAAACATGCATAATCATTCACAACATCATCCAAAAGTTTCCACCAGGCTTTAATAAGAGCAGCTGGTCTTATATCATCCATTGACTCTTTTATCACTACCAAAGCATCAGCAATGTTGTACTGTTGCCATGTTCCTCTCAAAGTAAGACAAGGGTTTTTTTCAATACAGTCAAACATACGCTTGGTGTAATACCTCCTGAATGCTTCAATTATACCCTGATCCAAGGGCTGAAGACAGCTAGTGCCTTCCAGGGGGAGAAACACAGTATCAACATTAAGATGAGCAACCAAAAATGAGTCTGGGCGATTGGGACCTCTGTCCAAAATTAGCAACACTCTGAACTCAAGATTTTTTTTTTTCTATTAAATAACTCCCAGCCTGATGAATAAAACAATTATGAAACCAATCCAAAAAGAGGGCAGCGGTTTGGGGTGTGAACTCCAGAATACAGAAGGCGGTTTTTATCTTTGTCCAAAAGACATGTGGGATTAGGGTCTTTACAAAGCAGCAATGGTTTTATCATTTGGTCACCGGCGGCACTGGCACCAAAAAATGAGGGAAATCCTGTCCTTAGCTTCCTCTAAGCTTTCCGGATTTTTGTCTCTTTCCCTAAAAGTACGTGGAGGCATGCACTGCCAAAAAACTGGCTCATGTCCTCGGCATCGAAGACCCGTTGAGGCACATAGCTCTGATCAGCCTCTGGAGTTGTTTGGACATACTTGGATGCCGACTGGGCAGTCAGCGCTTCTTCCGCTCCCATCGACCTCGAATTTCGCAGACTGTGGCGATTTCTAAACTTCTCAAACCATCCCTTGCTCCCATGAAACTTATCCGGGCTGCCCTTCCCAGTCGTTTCCACCCGCTGCTTGTAAATGCGTTTGGCCTGGCTGCAGAAGGCCTTCAGCGTCAGAGGCCGCCCCCCTATGGTCTGGGCCTCCACCCAAAAAGGCTAACTCCATCTCCATCTTCTCGATGTTTACGTGCCGGGGAATGCACCGCACCTTGGAGCGGAGAGGCGACACAGTCTCCATGCCGGCCCTGATGGTCCTCGCGTTTCTCCTAATGGTGCGCACGGTCTATTCGTTGACGCCCAACAGGCGCCCCACGTCGGTTTTACTCACGCCTTCTTCCAGCTTCTCGCGAATTTTCATCTTGTCTTCCAGAGGTATGACCCTCCACCTCCTCTGGATTCGTGTCTGGCCAGGGAGCAATATGCCCAATCGCCTCGGCTCCGCCTGGGGTGGCCTCGGCCGCCGCCCCCACCGCAGCCGACAGCCTGTGGCTTTGGGGCCCAGAGGCCGCCCGCGAGGCCATTTAAGCTTCTGTGGGTCCTCATCGTCACCACTCCGCTTGCCGGGCATTTGACGCGCCTTCGCTCTGGAAGGGATATACGCAAGGCGACCGGAAAGTCAGCCTGCGGGACCCACCGAGCGGCGCCCACGATGACGCCCGGCCGCGACCCCGCAACCACCGGCAACAGTTGGCTCGGTCCTTGACGGCCCCTGTCTCGCGAGGCTTGGCGGCCCCCCAGGCGCTCGCGCTGCCCGCCGGCCCCACATCGCTATTGGCGCGGCCGGGGCAGCCTGCGGCGGCGGCGGCGGCCGAAAGCCCGGGAAGGGAGGCTGTGCCCCGCAGATCTCGCGAGGCTCGGAGAGGCGCGCCGCGAGCCTGGAGTGTGCCGCCGCGGGAGCCCCGGCTGGAGGTGCACGATGGCGGCCCAGGCGCTGGCGCTGCTGAGGGAGGTGTCGCGGCTGGAAGCGCCCCTGGAGGAGCTGCGCGCGCTTCAGTCGGTGCTGCAGACCGTGCCGCTCAGCGAGCTCCGCGAGCAAGCGGCGGAACTGCGCCTCGCCCCGCTTTTCTCCCTGCTCAACGAGAACCATCGGTGAGACGACCCCAATGGAGGTCGAGGAGACGAGGGTGGCTGGGAGGAGGGGACGGCTTTCCCCAGTCGCGGTGAGGCTTAAAACTCGCTGACACTTTAGCGGAAAGGACCCTGGGCCGGGAGGCCAGACACAGGGCTCAAGGCCAGCCTGTGAGGTGTGCCCGCTTCATTGCCTCATCCTTGAAATAGGAATTGGAGAGGGAAAGCGCGGTTGCTCACCGAGAAAGAGGCGCCGCAATATTCGCGTACAGGTTGGCGACGTTTGTCGTCTTAAGAGGGCCTGTCCTGGCACTTTGGCAAGATCCATCAACATTTTAAATTTGCGTTATCTTTTGATCCATAGGCAGTGAACACGCAGGTATGCTCGCACTCAAAATGTACTGTATGTTATAAGGATAGTCGTAACAGAAGTGACAGCAAAAAACTAGAAACAACCTGAATGTCCATTAAAAGGGAATCGTAAATAAATTGTGCTACATTGCTATATCCCCCTGTGCCGCTATTAGAAAAACTAAGGTAGATCTATATATGGGGACGTCGGAAAATCTCTAATATATGTTGTTGAACGGAAAAAGAAAATTGTAGGAGTTTATGATCCCATTATATGTAATGTTTTTAAGTCCCCCCCCCCCCAGGCTAGTATGGCATTGAGAATATCTGAAAGGTACAGCAGAAACTATTAATATAAAAGTGGGATTTCGGATGGCAGCTTTTTTCATTTTAGGCCCATCTGTAGTGTTTGATTAAAAAGCACTTTGCAGTTGATCGTTTGATAATTTAAAAACAGTTGAACAATGTTTGTGATCCAGAAATGTAAAAGTGACAAGGTAATAAAGTCGCTGGATCAACACTGGATGATTCCAGGGGGCCTTCTTGGCTATAACTTTCTGAGATTCCTCCCTTTTTTTAATACATGTTCCCCTTCATGCAGTCCATTAGTTAACATTGTTCAGTTCTGCCTAGGAAATCTCTTCTTTTCTGTCCTGTTTAATTTAGGCCCTCGTTTTCTCCCTCTTGCTAGGTCTGTTGCATTAGTCTGACTTCTCATTACGTTTAAGCTTCCTTTGCCAGCGTGCCCTTCCCATACTGCAACCACAGTGAACTTCTTGGATCATTTGACTCATATTTTTTCCATGGTCTCCCATTGTCTACAGTATAGAATCATGGCTTCTTTTTCTGGCATTTGGGCCCTTACCTTGTATTTCCATCCTCCTTTTTCCAGCCTCATCTTTTCCCTCTGTTCCTCTACAGGTACTTCATCTGCTTCAGCTACCGTGTGGCACCATTTACTTTCCCTTGAGCATGACTTGGCACTTTCCTGTGTAGATGCCAGTCCTTCTAATGAAATGCCCTCCCTCCGTCCAAATTCTGTCCATTCTTTAAAGCCCAGGTCAAGTGCCATCTCCTCCAAAATGTTTTACTCGGCCACTCCAGTTTCAAGTGACTGGTCCTCAGATCTCCTGAGAGATGTTATCATTATTTCTGTTAATGATACTTGCCACTGTTGTGTTATATTGTAGTTCTTTATGTGGTTATTTCTAGTTTGAAAAGTCTTTAAAGGCAGGGGCCATACTTTGTTCATCTCTACATCCCTCTTAGGATGCAGCACATAGTGTAATATAGGCTACATAAAAGATTAGATTCATAAATTTTCTTTTTTTTAAATTTTTTTTTTTAACGTTTATTTATTTTTGAGACAGAGAGAGACAGAGCATGAACGGGGGAGGGGCAGAGAGAGAGGGAGACACAGAATCGGAAGCAGGCTCCAGGCTCTGAGCTGCCAGCACAGAGCCCGACGCGGGGCTCGAACTCACGGACCGCGAGATCGTGACCCGAGCCGAAGTCGGACGCCCAACCGACTGAGCCACCCAGGCGCCCCAGGATTCATAAATTTTCAAGAGGCCACTTTATATCTTGGATCAGGAAAATTTCAAAAGTCCTACCATAAGTTAACGCCAGAGATACAGTAGGAGCTGAAATGAATGGGAGGTTGTAGAATGAGGTCCATGGAGGACGTATTTTACCAAATGAAGGAGCCGTGCCGTAGGAGACAATTTGAATGGAAATTGACAGGGTAATTCAGAATGGGGTACATAGTAGATACCAATTGCAATTTGTGGGAATAATTCTTCTGCACATAGTAGATGGGCAGTCTTGAGATCTATTTCTATTATCCTGCCTAAACTACCAGGTTCCTATATATTGGTTTAGAATCTGATCTAATAGATATAAATCTAGAATCTTGACGAGAGTTTTTATGAGAGAAAGTAAGTTCTAAGACTACTGCTTTTACAACATGGAGACTGTAAATTATTAACTCTTTGGCTTTTTGGTATAAAGGACCACATGTGACCTGAAATTTGTGCACTATACAGTTTAACCTATGGCTGCTTTAAAAAGCGGGGGTGGGGGGCGCCTGGGTGGCTCAGTCGGTTGGGTGTCCAACTTCGGCTCAGGTCATGATCTCGCGGTCCATGAGTTCTAGCCCCGCATTGGGCTCTGTGCTGACAGCTCGGAGCCTGAAGCCTGCTTCAGATTCTGTCTCCATCTCTCTGCCCCTGCTCTCTCTCTCTGTCTCTCTCTCTCTCTCTCAAATATTAAAAAAATTTTTTTCAAAGCTTTATTGAGATATAATTTACGTAAAATAAACTGCACATAATGAAATATACAATTTGACAGGTATCAACATATGTATATACCCATGAAACCATCACCACAATCAAGATAGCAAAGCTGTCTCTGAGCCCCAGAAGTTTCCTTGTGCCTCTTTGTTGAATCCCTTTTCACCTCAGCCAGGCAACCACCGATCTCTATAGATGAGTTTGCCTTTTTTTTAAGAGTTCTATACAAATGGAATCCTACAGTATGTACTCGGGCTTCTTTCACTCATCGTTTTATTTTATTTTTTTCAATATAAACAAAATTTATTCAGTAACAGAAAATTGCTTCTGTGCAGTTTCTCGTGTACTATGTTTTAACATAAAGGGGATATTTTAGAATTATAAGCATCTGGTGACAGATGCTGTTAGTGACAGAAGCTTCTAAATTAGTGTCCTGTTTTTTGAGTTTACTAATTTTTCTTAAACAAAGTAATTGTGATTGTTTAAAACCATGGTCTTGGGGCGCCTGGGTGGCTCAGTCAGTTGAGCGTCTGACTTCGGCTCAGGTCACGATCTCACGTTCCATGAGTTCGAGCCCCGCGTCGGGCTCTGGGCTGATGGCTCAGAGCCTGGAGCCTGCTTCCGGTTCTGTGCCTCCCTTTCTCTCTGCCCCTCCCCCATTCATGCTCTGTCTCTCTCTGTCTCAAAATAAATAAACGTTTAAAAAAAAAAAATTAAAAAAAAAAAACCATGGTCTTAACAGACCCATATGAGGAAAGCATACTGTCTGAAAAGAATACAAAATAAAATGTAAAATAAGTATTTAGAATTATTTCATAAACAGAATTATTTGATTTGTTATTTCTTCTGAGAAAATTATCTTTGTGGGGAGCCTGGGTGGCTTAGTCAGTTAAGCGTTCAGCTTCGGCTCAGGTCATGATCTCATGGTTCGTGAGTTCAAGCCCTGCGTCGGGCTCTCTGCTGTCATTGCGGAGCCCGCTTCGGATCCTCTGTCTCCTTCTCTCTGTGTCCCTCCCCCGCTCATGTGCACACTCTCTCTCTCAAAAACACACATGAAAGTGGCGCCTGGGTGGCTCAGTCGGTTAAGCGGCCGACTTCGGCTCAGGTCATGATCTCGCGGTCCGTGAGTTCAAGCCCCGCATCAGGCTCTGTGCTGACAGCTCAAAGCCTGGAGCCTGTTTCAGATTCTGTGTCTCCCTCTCTCTGACCCTCCCCCGTTCATGCTCTGTCTCTCTCTGTCTCAAAAATAAATAAACGTTAAAAAAAAAAAGTTTAAAAAAAAAACACATGAAAAAAATTCACTCATCGTTTTAAACTTTATGTGGTGTGGGTGAATACTTCATTCCTTTTTATTGCTGAGTAGTAGTCCCTTGTATGAACGTACCACAATTTGTTTATCAGCTTACCTGCTGGTGAACATTTTAGTTGTCCTCAGTTTGATTATATTACAAATTACACTACTGTGAACATTTGTGACAAGTCTTTACGTAGACAAATTCTTTCTTTTCTCTTTGAGTTAATACCTAGGAGTGAAATGGGTGGCTCATATGATAGGTGTATGTTTAACTTTTTAAGAAGCTGCCTGTTTTCCCAAATGATTGTACCATTTTACATTCCCATTAGCACCGTATGAGAGTGGGTTATAGGCCTAAATATAAAACCTAAAAAACTATAAAACTTCTAGAAGAAAACCTAGGAAAGAATTTCCGTGACCTTGGGTTGATGAAAGATTTCTTTGATGTGACACCAAAAGCATGATCCATAGAAGGAAAAATTGATAAATTGGACTTAATCAAAATTAAATACTCTGCTCTTCAAAGGTTACAGTTAAGAGTGAAAAGGCAAATTACAAATGGAGAAGAATCTTAGTGAAGAATATATAACAAGGAAAGAATCCATCTTAAAAAATGGGCAAAGTATTTGAACAAGAAGATATATGGATGGCAAATAAGCACATGAAAAGATACCCAACGTCATTAGTCACTAGGGAAACGCAAATTAAAATTACAATAACAGGGGTGCCTGGGTGGCTCAGTCGGTTGAGCATCTGACTTCGGCTCAGGTCATCATCTGACAGCTCGTGAGTTCGAGCCCCGCATCCGGCTGTGTGCTGACAGCTCGGAGCCTAGAGCCTGCTTCGGATTCTGTGTCTCCCTCTTTCTCTGCCCCTAACCCACTCTCATTCTGTCTCTGTCTCTCTCAAAAATAAATAAACATTTAAAAAAATAATACATAAAATAAAATTACAATAACAGAGGCAGTTTACATATCTATCAGCAGATAAATGGATAGACAAAGTGTGGTATATACATACAATGGAGTATTATTCGGCCTTAAAAAGGAAGGAACTCCTGACACAGACTACCACTTGGAGGAAACTTGAAGGCATCACGCTAGGTGAAATAAGCCAGTCACAAAAGGACAAATGCTAGGATTCCACTTAGATGAGGCACCTAGGGTAGTCACACTCACTGAGATGGAGAGTAGAATGGTGGTTGCTAGGGGCTCAGGGAAGAGGAGAAAGGGAAGTTTGTGGGTTTTTTTTTTTTTTTTCATTTATTTATTTTTGAGAAACAGAGTGAGACAAAGCGTGAGCGGGGGAGGGGCAGAGAGAGAAGGAGACACAGAATCTGAAGCAGGCTCCAGGCTCTGAGCAAGCAGTCAGCACAGAGCCGATGCGGGCCTCGAACCCACAAACTGAGATCATGACCTGAGCCGAAGTCGGATGCTCAACCGACTGAGCCACCCTGGTGCCCCGGGAAGTTTGTGTTTAATAGATACAGAGTTCCCATTGGGAAGATGAAAAAGTTGTGGAGATAGATGGAGATGTGATGGTTGCACAACGTGAATGAACCTTAGTGCACAGAACTATACATTAAGAAATGGACAGGGGCGCCTGGGTGGCGCAGTCGGTTAAGCGTCCGACTTCAGCCAGGTCACGATCTCACGGTCCGTGAGTTCGAGCCCCGCGTCAGGCTCTGGGCTGATGGCTCAGAGCCTGGAGCCTGTTTCCGATTCTGTGTCTCCCTCTCTCTTTGCCCCTCCCCCGTTCATGCTCTGTCTCTCTCTGTCCCAAAAATAAATAAACGTTGAAAAAAAAAAAAAAAAGAAATGGATAGGAGTGCCTGGGTGGCTCAGTCAGTTCAGCGTCCAACTTTGGCTCAGGTCATGATCTCACGGCTCGTGGGTTTGAGCCCCGTGTAAGGCTCTGCACTGGCAGCTCGGAGCCTGCTTTGGATTCTGCATCTCCCTCTCTCTCTGCCCCTCCCCCCTTGTGCGCGCGCGCGCGCGCGCGCTCTCTCTCTCTCTCTCTCTCTCTCTCTCTCCCAAAAATAAATACATAAACATTTTTTTAAATGGTTAAAATGGTAAATTTCATGGTATATATAGTCACGATTTTTAAAAAAGGAAAAGTGGGGTGCCTGAGTGGCTCAGTCAGTTAAGCGTCAGACTTCAGCTCAGGTCATGATCTCATGGTTCACGGGTTCCAGTGCTGCGTCCGGCTCTGTGCTGACAGCTCGGAGCCTGAAGCCTGCTTCATGGATTCTGTCTCCCTCTCCCTATGCCCCTCCCCCTCTCATACTCTGTCTCTCTCAAAAATAAATTAAAAGAAAAAAAAAACATTAAAAAAAATAAGGAAAAGAAACCCATAACCATTAACAGTCACTCCCCATTCCTCTTCTCTGCCCCTGCCCCAGCCCCTGGCCACCGGGAATCTGCTTTCTGTCTTTATGGATTTGTCTGTTCTGGACAATGATATAAATGGAATCATCATCAAAAGGAAGCCTTTTCTGTTCTGGCTTCTTTCACTTAGCATAGTATTTCCAAACTTTATCCATGTTGTATAATATTCCACTGTATGGATAAAACTATTTATCCATTTATTAATTTATGGACATTGGGGTATTTCTATTGCTGTGAACATTCACGTACAAATTTTTGTATGGACATATGGTCTCAATTATCTTGGGTATAAACATTCTTAATTATTTCCTTAGGTGCAGTTATACAAAATGCAACCCCTAGGTTATAAGAAA
Organism: Acinonyx jubatus; assembly: GCF_027475565.1. NCBI lineage: Eukaryota > Metazoa > Chordata > Mammalia > Carnivora > Felidae > Acinonyx > Acinonyx jubatus. The sequence continues at coordinate 14,285,543 of NC_069391.1, forward strand.
TTTGTTCATTTTTAAGGCTTTTGTTATGTATTGCTTAATCGACTTCTAGAAAGGTTGTATTGGTTTAATTGTATGCTCCTATTAGCAGTACATGAGTGCCTATGGTACTGCCCATTAAGAGAAAAGGAAGTTATTCTTAAAACACCTTTTATATCTACAACTAGTAGTCATCAAGTTGTGATTAATTTACCTCTTTAATTGCTCCTGAATCTCTTCCCTCTTCTCCATCCCCCCTGCTACTCCCCTGTTGCACTTCTTCATCACCTGCCTTCTGACTGAAAAATTCTTTCTCTAACTTATACAGAGTGATTTCCTCAAGTCAGATCTCATCATGTTACTTCTTGGCTTAAAACCACTTGATGGCTTGCCATTGCCTTGTGCAAAAAGTCTGAATTTTGTAGCATGACAAAAAATGGCCTATCAGAATCTGGCTTCTGTGCATCTTTCTTATTTCAGTTCTTGCATTCATCCTTCCCCTTTTACCTTCTTCCCACTCCTCTCCCATTCTTATCCCAGTCATATGGAGCTTCTTATACTTCCTTGAATGTATAACCCTATCTGTCCTCTGTGCCTTTTATGTTGTCCCTCTACCTAGAACACCTTTGTCCTCCTAGATAATTCCCACTTTTTTTTTTAATTAAGCTCACGTATTACCCCTTGGGGAGGCCTCCCTGAACGCTGTGTTCTTTTTTGAGCTCCCACGGCTTCCTACCCTAACCTATAGCATTTGTCCACCTGGATTATAGTTGCTTTTCTGTTTTTCTGTATTTTCCATTAGACTATGCTCATTGAGTCTAGAGAATATATATTATCCTTCTTTGTAGCCCCATTGCAAGCATGGCACATAATAGATACTTAGTAAATCTTTAATAAATTAGTAGAAGCTAGTGTTTTAAAGGGAAGTCTGTGTGTAAGTGATCCTCATTGAGCCAGTCTTCAGATATTAATAGGTTGTTACTTCCTACCTTGCAGGACACAAACTAATGAGATCTGTGATGTCTCCTTTAGGGAACAGACCACTTTGTGTGTATCCATTCTGGAGAGATTGCTCCAAGCTGTGGAGCCAGTTCACGTGGCCCGGAACCTCAGGGTTGACCTTCAGAGGGGACTGACTCACTCCAATGATTCCGTAAAAATTCTTACTCTGTCCCAGGTATGAAATTTTACTAGCACATAATAAAGGAGCTGACATTTACTGACCACCTGCTCTGGACCAGGCTCTACGCTGGGTGCCAGAAACAGAAGGATGAAGAAAATATGATCTCTCTCTGTCCCTAAGAAGCGTCCATTCTAGTGTGCATGGCTAACTAACCAGGAGGAATAAGCTAAAGTAAGAAGTTCTACCAAGTATTATCTGAAATAGTCATTCATCAAATACTGACTGATCCTTTTAATGCCAGGCATTGTACCGTATACTCTTAAAGCTACAAGGATAAATAAAGCCTATTTCTTTCCTTCAAAGAGCTCCTAGTCTAGAGAAGGTATTGCCATGTTAGGTCTTACTATAGTGGCATGAAAAAGTACTGTTGTGAAGGTCACTAAACCAAGAAATTGAGACAGTAACTCCTGTCACCCAGATAACCAAAATACCCTACTATTTGGGAAAAGAGCTGCTGCTGAGGATTATCTTGTTGAGATGTTAGGAACCGAGCAGTTACTTACCCAGTAGGTTTTCAAGTACTGTTTTTTCTTTTCTCCTCTAGAAGTGTTAATTCAACAAAAAGGCAGAAAGTAATTGATTTTTCTTTGACCACTTATGTGCCAGACACTGTAGTACATGCTTTTCCTATTTAGTCTCATTTAATCTTCATAACAATCCTACAATGAAGTATTCTCATTTTATAGATAAGAAATTAGGTTCAAAGAAGTTAATTTGCTAGTTGATGGAACTAGCATTTGTATTGTTTTCTCTCACTGAAATGTCTCAACTCCTTATCTACCATTTATTTTTTTCTTTCTTTTCAATAATGTGACTATACCCATAAGTGTGTTCAGCTTTAATGAATTTGGGTCATTTGGAATTTTTAATGGCTTGTCTTATAGCTGTAGTCTGTAACCCCTAAAATAACAGCACACTAAGGGAATTTCTGATTACTTTTTTATTTCAGGTCGGAAGAATTGTTGAAAATTCTGAGGCTGTTACTGAGATTCTAAATAATGCTGAATTACTAAAACAAATTGTTTATTGTATTGGTGGAGACAATCTGTCTGTAGCTAAAGCGGTGAGTCACCTAGAACCATCAGCTTAAACATGCACAGTATCCTGAAAAACAAAGAAAGACCTTCTGGACTGAGAGGTGAAAGTTGAGTACGGATGATTTGTATAGTTGTTTTCACAACCTCATGTAGATGGTATCAGATACATAAAAAATGTTGAACAAATACCAGTAAGCCCTTTCCTTTTTTCTAGACAAAGCATATCTAAATTATCCATCATAGAGCTTGTATTAGGTTGCTTGATAAGGAAAAAAAAAATGTACATAATCTGTTTTCTGTAGGCAATACTATGTGTCTTTTTCAGTTTTAAATAACGATAGCTAAAACATAGCGAATGGTCATTGGGGAAGATGCATTCCATACACCGATTTCACATCGATATCATGAAGTAGATACTAATATTCTGCATGTTTATGACTTAAGAGATGTTTTCTTTCCTTATAAGGCCATTAAATCCCTGTCAAGAATATCATTAACCCAGGCTGGACTGGAGGCTTTGTTTGAAAGCAATCTGCTGGATGATTTGAAAAGTGTAATGAAAACAAATGATGTTGTTCGGTACAGAGTGTATGAGGTAAGACTAAAAGCATACTTCCTGATGCCTACAATTCAGAATGCAGTAGAGCTTCCACTGGAAGGCAAGATGGCTTGTTTACCATGCATTTACTGAGTATGTAGTCTGTGTTAGGCTCTGTATTTGACGCTGGAGATGTGGGGGTGAGCTCCCAGCCTAGTGTGTGAAACAGTCATGTGAAAAATATTTACAGTACACTATATTAACTACCATAATAGAGTAGATAACATTAAAACTAGACTTTGAAATCGTTACAGTAGGTAGATGAAGAAATGGCTCTTATTTGCACCCACTTTGTGCTTAGTATGGTGCTAAATCTCCACATATATTGTCTTCGACTTTTACAGTAAACCATATACGTTATTACTGTTAACCTCACTGCTGATGGAATAGCTGACAGACCACACAGTTAATAGGCTGCATATTCAAAATGAACCCTTGACTGTCTAATTCCCTGTTCAAAACACTTTCTTACTTTGCGTGTCTTAACACCATCCTAAGCTGGTTTCCCTTCTGCCTCTCTAGCTGTTTCATCTTAGTCTCCTGGCTCATTATCCTCAATTGAACTTTTAATTGTTGAAGTTCATAGAAGTAAATTCCCAAATCCTGTTCTCACTGTATATTCATGTCCAGGCGATTTTGTTCATCTTATGATTTCAGTTCCTATCTGAATGAGATGACTCCATAAACCAACCCAGACCTCTCTTCCTTTTTTTTTTTTTAAGTTTATTTATTTATTTTGAGAGAGATAGCGCAAGAGTGAGTGAGCGAGCAAAACTGGGGAGGGGGAGGGGGAGAGGGAGAGGGAGAATCCGAAGCAGGTTCCCCATTCAGCACAGAGCCCAACACAGGGTTCGAACCCACGAACCACGAGATCATGACTTGAGCCAAAGCCAAAAGTCAGATGCTCAACTGACTAAGCCACCCAGGTGCCCACCCCCAGACCTCTCTTCTTAACTCAGACCCTCATGTTCAGCTGCTTACTCAGTGTTCCCCCTTTGGACCTAGGTATTCTAGGCCCCTCACACTCATGCTCCAATCAAACTCCTAAGCTTCTTAACCTAGCCCATTCTCCAATAAAAAAAACAACAGCAACAAATTAGCCCTGTGTCACAGTCAGCATGGTTGGGTATTAGAACTTGAGCTTATTCTCTGTGAGACCCTATTTTCCCTGCCACATATCCATTAGGTCATCGTATTGTGCCGGTTTTACTTACATCCATGTGCTTGTCTTCCTTGGTATAATCACCACCGCCCTAGTCTAAGCTACCAGTATCTCACACCTGGACTACTGTTGTATTTGCGTCTCACCTGGTCTCATCCATTTTTGACACCACTGGTCTATTTTCAGACGCAGTCAGGATGATCTTCTAAAAATTCAAATCTAGGGCCACCTGGGTGGCTCAGTCGGTTAAGCAACTGACTTCGGCTCAGGTCATGATCTCACAGTTTGTGAGTTCAAGCCCTGTGTCGGGCTCTGTGCTGACAGCTCAGAGCCTGGGGCCTGTTTCGGATTCTGTGTCTCCCTCTCTCTCTGCCCGTCCCCCACTCACACTCTCTCTCTCCCTCTCTCTCTCCCTCAAAAATAAATAAATATTTTTAAAATATTTTAAAAGTAAGTAAATAATAAATAAAAATTCAAATCTGGTTCTATCATTCCTCTGCTGAAAACCCTTCAGTGCCCTATATCTCTCAGTAAGCCCTTAGGACATACTTGTGGAATGAGTAAGTAAATGACTGACTGATAGAATGTATGAATGGAATGATTTTTAGCAGTCTTATCGCTCATTCAGGCTTTCGTACCCTGATTTATGGATTGATGATTTAAGGGAAAGAAAAAAAAAAGCACAGCTACAACCAGACATAATGGAGTATTTCTGTGCCAAAACAATTTCTCACAGGTTCAATGAAATTTTTCCAGTTGTGGAGACAAATAAGGGATTTTTTAAAAAAATTCAGTTATATAAAGTACCTAGTCCTGTGTTTAATTTAAAATGAGATCTAACAGGTTTGGGCTGTTTTGACCTTTCAGCTTTTTCTGTTTTTTTCTTCCAGTTAATTGTGGAGATTTCTTCTGTGTCACCAGAATCTTTAAACTACTGTACCACCAGTGGATTGGTAACCCAGCTTCTCAGAGAGCTGACTGGGGAGGATGTGCTGGTCAGGTGTGTTGACTGAGAGAGTTCTTAAAGCAAAATGTCTTCTTTGAGAGGTCCGGGGAGCAGCTTTGGGACTTAGAGCAATCTTCCCTATTAGAACCTGGACCTGGGTTACAATCTCTTGACCACTGTCCTAAAGAAGTGGTCTTTAGAAAAAGCTCAGGTTATTCGTGACAGTATACTAAAACTTAGCAGAGCCGCCCATGACAATCTACTTTAGGTTAACTGTGTTCCCTGTCCTTGGACATGTGTACTTTTGCAGTCACATGATAACTGCCATTTTGTATTACTTAATATGTTATCTTACACATTTTTGGTTTTGTTAAATAATAGCACTATGGCATGATGGAAGAAACATGGGCTTTTGAAAATGAGCAAGACTTAGGCTTGCATGCATTTCTGCTACTTATTAGCTTTTGACCTTGAACAGATTATTGTAACCTTTCTACACCTCCATTTCCTCTTCTCTCAAATGGAACAGTAACAGCTCTAAAGAAGATACGAAGATTGGAGCACCTGGGTGACTCAGTCAACTAAGCATCTGACTTCAGCTCAGGTCATGATCTCGCGGTTGACGAGTTTGAGACCCACATCAGGCTCTGTGCTGACAGCTCAGAGTTTGGAGCCTGCTTTGGGTTCTGTGCCTCCCTCTCTCTCTCTCTGCTCCTCCCCCACTCGTACTCTGTGTGTGTGTGTCTCTCTCTCAAGAATAAATAAAAACATTAAAAAAAAAAAAAGAAGATAATGGGGATTAAATGAATTGGCCAAAGAGACCAATACATTGGGTAACATAGGTCCTTAAAGAAATATTAATTCTAGACTCTTCACTCCCAGCCCTCTACTCCCTAAGTCCCATTTAATATCTGCCAATGTTAACCTTGTTGATATTCCACAGTTTACTAATACATCCTCACTGTTGAACACTTGGTTTGCTTCAGGTATTTTGCTATTCTTGTGCACACAGGTTTTTGTTTTCCTTACATGATTTTCTGAATTTTTTTTTAATGTTTATTTTTGAGAGAGAGCACAAGCAGGGAAGGGGCAGAGAGAGAGGGAGACAGAGAATCCAAAGCAGTCTCCAGGCTCCGAGCTGTCAGCACGGAGTGTGACACAGGACTCAAACCCATGAGCCATGAGATCATGACCAGAGTCAAAGTCATACACTAAACTGACTGAGCCACCCAGGCGCCCCTCCTTATGTGATTTTCTGATTGTTATGTTTTTTAAATGTGACTGAATTTGTTCAACTCATATGTGTAAATCAGTCACGAGTTATACTGTTTAAAGCATTTGAGTTACATTGTTTCAAAGCATTCCTAATAAGGAAATTAATTTTTAAGAATTTTTTTAGCCTTATATCAAATTTTGTAACGTAGAAAAAAAACCCTGCAAATCATCTGTTAAAATACCTTAAGGTCAACTATAAAAATACTTTTAAAAATTGTTTGTGGAAATTTGATCACAGGTACCTATTACATGATACCAAGAATTTTTATCAATTTTTAAAATATGAGGACATGGCATTATAATTGTGTAAGGAACTGTTCATATTTTTTAAAGGTGCATACTGAAGTATGCAGGGATAAATGGCAAGTTGACTAGAATTTGATTTAAAGTAATTCAGCAAAATAAAAATTTAAAAAAAAATCTTTTAAGAAGTTGCTCTATTTTAGTGGAAACAATAATGGGCCTCAAGTCAAAAGTCAAAATTTAAACTCTGCCTTGTAGTGACAATGTGATTCTGGACGAATCACTGCAGCTTTCTAATTCTTGTGTCCCCATCTGAAAAGTAGCCAGGATTACTGACTTTTAGATTAAAAGAATTAAGTAATACATCCTATGAAAGCAATTTATAAACTATGTTAATCGTATGCAAAATTTTGGCATTTTAGAGCCACCTGTGTAGAAATGGTGACATCACTGGCGTATACTCAACATGGACGACAGTACCTTTCTCAAGAAGGAGTAATTGATCAGATTTCTAATATAATTGTTGGGGCAGATTCAGACCCTTTCTCTAGCTTCTATTTGCCAGGTAAGAAATACTGATTTCTGTGAAAATAATGGTGCATGTTTTGTATCTGAGTTATCTCTGACAAGAGAAGCCAGAGATTATTTTCTGTAGAGCAGATCCCTGTATATTTTTTTTTAATTCTTTTTAATGTTTATTTATTTTTGACAGAGAGAGAGAGAGAGCACATGCACGCGCATGAGCAGGGGAGGGGCAGAGAGAGAAGGAGACACAGAATCCGAAGCAGGCTCCAGGCTCTGAGCTGTCAGCACAGAGTGTAGTGCGGGGCTTGAACCCACAAGCTATGAGATCATGACTTGAACTGAAGTTGGATGCCTAACTGACTGAGCGACCCAGGCGCCCCTAGAGCAGGTCCCTTTAGATGATACCCATAGCCCCTTGATGAGGTGGAATATATTGCCCTGGGAGCCATGTATTGTTGAATCTGATTTTCTGGAAATACCATTGCTGTTTTGAGTATTAGGATAGTTTCCTTTGAACCTCAGTCAAAAGCAACATAAATTAAAATGCTATTAATGGGACGACTGGGTGGCTCAGTTGGTTAAGTGGCTGACTTCGCTCAGGTCATGATCTCACAGTCCGTGGGTTAGAGCCCCACATCATGCTCTGTGCTGATGGCTCAGAGCCTGGAGCCTGCTTCAGATTCTGTGTCTCCCTCTCTCTCTCTCTCTCTCTCTGCCCCTCCCCTGCTTGCACTCTGTTTCTCTCTCAAAAATAAATAAACATTTAAAAAAATTTTTTTTAATACTAATGACACAGTATATTTCACAAATTCATCAAATCTCTGTTGGAATCTTTATCTAATATAGGATCTACTCCAGCCATTCTGTTGTAGGACATGGTTAATTAGTTTTCCTTGAGCACTTGCAGAAATTGGAAATTTATTCCTTCCTTAAGTAGCCTAGCTTACTTCATTGATGAGCATCTCTGTTTAAAAATTTCCTGGGGTGGGACACATGGTTGGCTCAGTAGTCTGACTGGCTCAGGTCATGATCTCATGATTCATGGGTTCGAGCCCTGTGTCGGGCTCTGTGCTGACAGCATGGAGCCTGGAGCCTGCTTCAGATTCTGTGTCTCCCTCTCTCTGCCCCTCCTGTGCTCACGCTCTGCCTCTCTCTCTCAAAAATAAACATTAAAAAAAAATTTTTTTTTTTTAATTTGTCCCTAATACTCCGAACTTGCCTTCCTCTAATTTATATCCAGTGGTCCTTGTTCTTTGCTCTTCCTCTTGTGTATGGCAGTGCTTCAGTATTTGAACCCAGCTCCATTGACACCCTGGGGTTTCTGTTCTCAGGACCACATATCACAGGTCCTTCGGTATCTCCTAATGGTCTGATTTCTAGGTAATAGAGTACAGTGCATAACCATTCTCCCCTTCCTGGCCTGTAGTTTATACTGTCCGTATGAAAACATAGGGCCCACATTTTATGTGGCCTTCCTTCTCTATTAATGTATATTCTTGTAGGGCACATGGGTGGCTCAGTCGGTTAAATGTCCTACTCTTGATCTTGGCTTAGGTCATGATCTCATGGTTAGTGAGACTGAGCCCTGTGTTGGGCTCTGAGCAGACAACACAGAGCCTGTTTGGGATTCTCTCTTTCCTCGTTCTCTTCCCTCCCCCACTCCAGTGCTCGTGCACTCTCTCAAAAATAATTAACATTTTTTAAAAAACGTATATTTTTGGACATTTCTTCAGGATTTGTGAAGTTTTTTGGAAACCTGGCTATCATGGATAGTCCTCAACAGATCTGTGAGCGTTATCCTGTCTTTGTGGAAAAAGTCTTTGAAATGACAGAAAGTCAGGACCCCACCATGATTGGCGTAGCAGTGGACACAATCGGAATCCTGGGATCCAATGTTGAAGGAAAACAAGTTTTACAAAAAACAGGTTGGTATGACTTATTTGGGTTTTCTTTAGGGATATCTTCGTTTTTGGCAACAATTCAATATATAAGCTCACTTTCTGGTGCAATAACTACATTGTAGAAACTATTCTTACAGATGGCAGTCTTTTTATTGTGACCTTGAACGCATCCCTAGAAAGTCTTACAATTATTACTGAATTTTTATTTGTTTATTTTTTACCAGGCTAGACCAAGTACTGTGTCCCTTCTACACCTTCTTTGATAGTGTTCAAGGTCCAGAGACCATGGGCTATACTCCAAAAGACCTGGATTCATGTTCCAGTTCCAACACTGACTTAGCTTTTTTTTTTTTTTTTTTAATATAATTTATTGACAAATTGGTTTCTTGAACTTCATGCCCTCACTTCATTACTTCAGGTCTTATTTTCCTCATTCATAAAAAGGATAAACAATCTCGGGATTGTGAATATTTAATGAAAACACACGTTTGTTTTATATTTGTATGTAATGTCCAGGAAGAAAAAGAAACAAAAATTTGTTACCAATTTTATGTTAAGAATGATACTTTTAAGGCATATCTGTAATTATTTATTTATTTAATCTTTATAGAATCTTTATTTTTATTTATTTTTTTTTTTACGTATAATTTATTGTCAAGTTAGATAACATACAGCATATACAGTGTGCTCTTGGCTTTGGGAGTAGATTCCCATCATTCATCGCTTACAAACATCTGTGAGTAATTTAAAGGACTGTGAATTCTATATGAAAACTAATATGGGCACAGTTAAAACCCTTACAGAGTATATGTTGAAAATTAATGTGCTACTGTCTGTCACAATTGGTATCCTTACTAATATACTTTTCTAAGTGCTTTTGTGTATGATATGTAATCCTTGTACAGTCCTGCAAAGAACATATTATGCATTCTCATTTTACAGATAAGGTAGCTGAAACTCAGAGAAGTTAACATTTTTTTAGATGATATAGACTGTGGATTTGCTACTCAAATCCAGGTCCTTTAATTCCAAATTCTCTACACTTTGTCTTTTGTATACACTGCATTGCATCTGAATGTATGTTTTTGGCGTGTTACTTGGTCTCTGACTATGTGGGGTTTTTGTTGTTGTTTTTTTTTTTTTTATTGTTTTTTTTTTTCTCTTTAATTTATTTTGAGAGAGAGCATGGGAGGGGCAGAGAGGGAGAATCCCAAGCAGGCTCCACACTGTCAGCACAGAGCCTGATGCAGTTCTTGAGCTCACAAACCGTGAGATCATGACCTGAGCCAAAGTCAGATGCTTGCCTGACTGAGCCACCCAGGCATCCCATCTGACTACATGTTTAATTTTGTGTTGGTTTAGGTTGGTGGAGGTCATAGTATATGAAAGCATACTTTAAAAAAATCTCATTGTTGGGGTGCCTGGGTGGCTCAGTCGGTTGGGCAGCCGGCTACAGCTCAGGTCATGATCTCATGGTCTGTGGGTTCGAGCCCCACATCGGGCTTTGTCCTGAGTGCTCAGAGCCTGGAGCCTACTTCAGATTCTGTGTCTCCCTCTCTCTCTCTGCCCCTTCCCTGCTTGCTCTCTCTCTCTCTTTCTCTCTCTCTCTCTCTCTCAAAAATGATAAACAATAAAAAAATTTCTTTTAAAGTTTTAAAATCTCATTGTTCACTTCACACTCATTAGGGTGGCTATAATGACAGAAAAAGGACAAAAATAAATAAAAAGTGTTGACAAGGATGTAGAGAAATTCCCATATTTGGTGGCTATGTAAAATGGTACAGCTGCTGTGGAAAACATTATGGTGTTTCCTCAAAAAATTATACATAGAATCACCATATGACCCAGCAAACATGCTTCTAGATATACATGCAAAAGGATTGAAAGAAGGGAGTCAAAAGATATTTGTGCACCTGTATTCATAACTTATTTACAATAGCCAAAAAAAGTAGAAACAATTCAAATGTTCATTGATGGATGAATAGATAGACAAAATGTGATATATACATACAATGAAATATCCAGCCTTAAAAGGGAAATTAAATTCTTGGGGTGCCTGGGTGGCTCATTTGGTTAAGCGTCTGACTTCAGCTCAGGTCATGATCTTGCAGTTCATGAGTTCGAGCCTGGCATCAGGCTCTGTGCTGACAGCTCAGAGCCTGGAGCCTCCTTCAGAGTCTGTGTCTCCCTCGCCCTCTCTGCCCTTCCCCCCACCCTCTCTCTCACAAATAAATAAACATGAAAAAAAATAATATAAAAAAAAGGAAATGAAATTCTCATCCATGCTGTAACATGCCGAGACCTTGAAGACATTATGGCAAGTGCAATAAGCCAGACTCAAAAAGACAAATATTACATGACTCTATTTATATGAGGTTCTTGCAGTAACATATACAGAGACAAAGTAAAATACTGGTTATCAGGGGATGGACGTAGACGACATGGAGAGTTACTGCTTAATGAGTACAGAGTTTCCGTTTGAGATGAAGAAAACGTTCTGGAGACAGATAGTGATGATGGTTGCACAACAATATGAATATACTTAATGTCACAGAGCTATATACTTAAAAATGGTTAAAATGATAAATTTTATATTATGTGTATTTTACCACCATAAAAAATGTTTTATTATCTTTCAAAGGAACTCGCTTTGAACGCTTGCTCATGAAAATAGGATATCAAGCAAAGAATGCCTCAACAGAGCTCAAAATTAGGTGTTTGGATGCAATTTCGTCTATTTTTTATATACCAGTAAGTACATTGGGAAATTAATGAAGGATAGTGGGATATGTTTGGGACAATAAATCTATGTAAGTCAACATAATCCTGGTTAACTTAATATAGATGGTATTCAACTTTTAGTAAAAGAAGATAATCCTCACTATGTTACTAGTGACATTTTTTTAGTTAAAGTGGAATCATCCAGTATTAGAACTGGAGAGAGGGGGCGCCTGGGTGGCTCAGTCAGTTAAGTGTCCAACTTTGGTTCAGGTCATGATTCACGGTTGATGGGTTTGAGCCCCGCATTGGGCCCTGTGCTGATAGCTCAGAGCCTGGAGCCTGCTTCGGATTCTGTGTCTCCCTCTCTCTCTCTCTCTGCCCCTCCCCTGCTCATGGTCTGTCTCTCTTTCTCTCTCTCAAAACTAAATAAACGTTAAAAAAAAATTTTTTTTTTTTAAAGAACTGGAGAGAGGACCCTAGAGATTGCCTAATCAACCCTATCAGAAAAACAAAACAAAACTGAGGAAGTCTGGAGCTGGATTTGGGAAAGAGTGCTCCGGACTTAGCAGAGATCACATAGCAAACTAATGACAAAGTGCCATCAGAATCCAGGTTTCCTGACTTCCAGAGGCCTGAGAGTTTTCATTTCTGTCATGTAGCCTGAGCAGCAGACTGATGACCTCCTGAGGATGACAGAATCCTGGTTTTCTTCTTTATCTCGGGACCCGCTGGAGCTCTTCCGTGGCATCAGTAATCAGCCCTTCCCTGAACTGCACTGTGCTGCCTTAAAAGTGTTCACGGTAGGCATCCTTGTCTTTTTCACCAGTCCTTCTGGGAAGAGGGTAGTTCAACACATGAGTACTTATGATGAGCTAGTGCCTCTGCCATACCTTGGGGATACACAAATGTGTAGTTTCTGCCCTCTATTAGTGTAGACGAATGAGGGAGACGTGTAAACAGATTGTTTCAGCTCAAGGTCTTAGGTGTTGTGGCAAAGGTTTGAACAGGATTCCACAGGATCATAGAATCAATTCCAGATTCCTTATCTGCCATCAAACAAGCCTTCTGTTGACCCAGCCCTAGTCTTCTTCCTGAGCCTTATTTCCCACCATTCCCCCTCTGGCACCCAATGTTCTAGTGATACCAAACTGCTTACTTTATCTCTCTGGACCTTTACGTGCCCTCTACATTCAGCGCTGTTTCCCAACTTTGCTTGTTAACCTCTTACTCATTCTTGAAGGACTAGCTCAGGTATCTCTTCAGCAAGCTTTGCCCAAACCCACAAGGTTGAGTTAAGCAGTGTCAGCTCTTGTAAAAGTTGCTTATTCATTATTTTAAAATTTGGAAAAGATTGCAAAGTAGAAATTTTTAAAATCACTTAAAATCAGACCTATTTTGTATATCTCCTTTTAATATTAGTGTTAGTGTCAGTTTTTATTTATTTACCTTTTTTTGGTAAAATATTTCAGACATCGGTAATACTTTCCTATCTCTGTCATTCCCCCTTCCTTCCTCGCTGACTGTAATCACTGTCATGAATTCAGGGTTTACAAGCCTATACATGATTTTATACTTTTACTACATATGTGTGTATCTTTAAACAAATTACAGTATTTTGCACATTAAATTTTGTAAACAGTATCATGCTGTTTATATCATTCTGCACTTTGCTGTTTTCTTCAACATTTCTGTTTGTAGGGGTTGTCTGTGTTAAAAGTGGCAATTAGAAAGACATTATTTCATTGTATAGCCACAGTTAATCATTCTCCTGTCAATGAAGATTTCAGAGATTCTCTGTAACAAATGGTCCTATAATGAACATTCTGAAAATGTCATCCTGTGCACAAGCGTGAGAGTTTTTTCAGGATAGTTTTTTCTTCTCTGGTGTTTGTTTTTATTTTTCCACTGTTGTGATTATGCCATGAGTATAATTTGGATCTACTTTTTTCATATCATAGATTTACCTATTCTTTATAAAAATTATTCTTAATGTTTATTTAATTTTCTCTTGCTATATACTAAAATATACTCACCGATCCCCCACTATTAAGCATTTATATTATAATTTTCACACTATGATAACCATCTTTATGTACAAAGCTTTTTAATATGTAGATTTAGATTTAATATTTAGATTTCTTTATTTAATTAAATATTTAACTAAAATTTAGATTAATATTTAATATTTAGATTATTTTCTTAAGATTTCTAGGAGAGAATTTTCTTAGGCAAAAAGTAACATTTTTAAGGTTCATGTGGCCAAAATTTTTGTAAGGATTGTGCTATCCAAGTAACACATTTCACTTCTTAAGGCTCAGAGGAGTTGTGTTCTTTCTACCTTCTATTTCAGGCCATCGCAAATCAACCCTGGGCTCAGAAACTTATGTTTAATAGTCCAGGGTTTGTGGAATATGTGATGGACCGGTCTGTGGAGCATGACAAAGCTTCAAAGGATGCCAAATATGAACTGGTTAAAGCACTTGCCAATTCCAAGACAGTTGCAGAAATCTTTGGGAACCCAAATTATTTGAGGCTCAGAACTTACCTGAGTGAAGGTCCATACTATGTGAAGCCTATTTCCACAACAGCCGTGGAAGGAGCTGAATGACTTCTTCAAGAAGGTAGACCATTTTTTGACCAAAACTTCTCCTAAGGCATTTGACTTCACCAGTGTTTTACAAAACAGAGACTTCCCTTCTCCCAGAATTAATCATGGAGTATCTAATGTAACTTTATCACATGCATTTGTGGTGTTTCTACATTGAAATACAGTGTGGAACCAGGAAAGCAGGCAAACTTGCTCATAATTGCATCAGGTGTTTTTCAGATTTCTTTGACTGCCTTAATCTTTCCAAGAAGATGGAAATTTTGTTCTCAGAAAATTTTCATGGACTTACCCCATTTTATTTAAAATTGTGCTTCAAATAGAATAATGGAACCAACTTGTTTCTGAATTCTCTTCAGCACCTTTTTTGTTGTTCTATTCCCCCTTCTGATTCCACTTGCCACTTCTTGGATATAAAGATTCTTTGAAAAATAATATGGAATTTTGAAATTATGTTCTCCATACTAAGAATAAATGCTTTTAATAAGGTGTCTTTGGATTTTTTTGTTACTATTATGGAAAACGGACAAAAAATAAATCTTTTAAAAACATTTCTAGTGTTCTTCGTGTTTTTGTTGCTGATCATTGAATTTTGCTGGAGGAGTAAATGTTAAGGAGGAGTGGTAACATTCCTAAAGCAGGAAGACTCCCCAAACTCTTGTCTTATTGGTGGGCCATCAGTTGTTGAGGGTTTTGCTTTTAATTTCTCAGATCCATCAAGTCAGTATTGAATTGATCAGAGAGAGATACTGACTCCTAATAACCAGAGTCAGATGGCAGCTAGTATATATAAACCAGGATGCCATCTCATTGATTAACAAAGGATGTGCTTTCTTTTCATTGACAAAATGTTCCCACCTCTTTCCAGTGCCCTGCTTTCTAACCGGAAGAGCACTCTGCATACCAATCCTCAGTCACAGGTTTCTGGGTGAGTGTGTTATCTGAGTGTGACCGTTCAGAATCCAGAGATATGTTTCTTTTAGGCCATGGTGATGTTGATAAACCATCCCTGCTCTGTAACAAAATGGTCCTCAAGTTCCTGGAGTTCTCTTGTCCCTGGATTGATCATTTCACATTGATCAAACAGTGTGAGATTCTCGGTTCCACCATCTCCTATATCCCTCTGTGGGTCTATTTCTTCGTGTGTTTCCATACTAATCATTTCTCTACAGCTAATACCACTAATTAGGCTACAGCAAAGTCTTTCCTGGCCTGAGAAACATTCTATCTCTTTAAGGTGAGTTTGTTTAATCTCATTCATGAAGTTGATCTTATTCATTTGACATCAGAGTTCAGAGAGTGGCCCTCTCCTATGTGTGTGTGGCCTATGCACTCATTCTGACTTTGCACCTGTGACTTTTTTCTACGATTAAATAAAATTTGAAAATTATTATTTATTTCATCCTTTATTTCACATTTAACAAATAAACACTATTGACTGCTTATTATGTGCATGGCATTGGGAAAAAGTGTTAGACATTGTCCTAAATGCTAAGTTCATCTCATTTATATACATAATTTTTAATGTTTTATTTATGTTTTTATTAGAGCATGAGGGAGGGGCAGAGAGAGAGGGAGACACAGAATCCTAAGCAGGCTCCAGGTTCTGAGCTGTCAGCACAGAGCCCGATGTGGGGCTCGAGCTCACAAAATGCAAGATCATGACCCGAGCCGAAGTTGGATGCTTAACTGACTGAGCCACCCAGACGTCCCAATCTCGTTTATATTTTTACATCTGTATTTCACAGATGAAGAAACCCGAGCTCGGAGAAGTTAAGTAGCTTATCTCAAAATCACACAGGTAGCAAGTGACTAATAGTGGAGGAAAATAGAAACAAATTTCTATCAGAAATAGAAATAGAACATTAGTGTATAGTAAGTACAAGAATAGAGAAAAACAGGAAACACCTACCCTAGACTTGAAGGAAGGTTTCTCAGAGAAGGAAACACCTGAAACTCAAAGAACCGGTAGGACATAGTCAAGTGAGAAATAAAGGAGAGTAGCAGGGCAAGCAGGGGACAGACATGAAAACAGGAAACATTTGGGGGAACTACAAGGCGATACGGCCAAAGCCTGGAACTTAAAAGGGGAAAATTATAAAATTCTTAATCGTTATTACTAATGGTAGCTACTATTTCTTACAGATTGCACATTCCAGAGCCAGAATGTTAACCTGGCTTCCTGGTGGCTAGTCAAATGTTTTACTTGCTTATATTTTGAGGATAATAGCAGACAAATGTTTGTCAAGCATTGTTCTAAAAGCTTTTCATCTATGAACTCATGTTGCTCTTTTTCCTCTCCCAGGAATAAAATACTATTATTACCCTGTTTACACATGAGGCTGAGGCACAGCAGAGATAAGGAACTTGTACAAGATCACACAGCAGATAAGTGGAGCCAAGATTTGAACCTAAGCTGTTACACTCAGAACGTATGTTTTTAAATGCTACCTCTTCTTATCGGTCATTTTCTATGGGCCAAATCCAATGCTAGGTGCTTGACATGTCTCATTTAGTCCACGGGTCCTACAAGGCTGAATCTGTACATAGACTGAGGCTCAGTATATTTTAGTAATATATCCAGAAAGATGATGTAGTAAGTGTCATGGCAGAGATTTTCAAAGTGTATTACTTCGGGGACACCTAAAATTCCGAGGGCCCCAGAATGGGAACATTGATCTAGTGCCTAGTTATTCCACAAGAGAAATCACCAAGTGTGTTGTGAGTTAAATTGTGTCCCCAAAAAAGGTAATGTTGAAATCCTAACCCCTGATTTTTGTCAATGTGACCTTATTTTGAAATAGAGTTTTTGCTGATGTCATCAAGTTAGGATGGGGTCATTTGGGTCCTAATCCAATGACTGATGTCCTTAGAAGAATGAGAAAATTTGGACATAGCACAGAGCAGAGATTATACAAAGTCCCAGACCCATGAGAGAAGTCCATGTGTGAAGATGGAGGCAGAGATTAAAGTGGTCTGTCCGCAAGCCAAAGAATGCTAAGAGTGGTTGCCAACCACCAGAAGGTCGAAGAGACAAGGAAGGATTCTCCCTCACAGGCTTCAGAGAGAGCAGGGCCCTGCCAACACCTTGATTTCGTCTTTAAAACTAGTCTTTAAAACTACAACAAATAGGGATGCCTGGGGTGGCTCAGGTCATGATCTTCACCGCTCGTGAGTTCGAGCCCCTCGTCGGGCTCTGGGCTGACAGCTCAGAGCCTGGAGCCTGCTTCTGATTCTGTGTCTCCCTCTCTCTGCCCCTCCCCTAGGCTCACTCTGTCTCTCAAAAATAAAGAAACATTAAAAAATTTGTCATACAAAATAAAACTAGAACAAATACATTTCTGTTGTTTTAAGTCACCGAGTTTGTGGTACTTTTTTTACAGCATTTCTAGGAAACTAACTCAGAGTGTACACATTAGCAGGGAATGTGAATGTGTCGCATCCCGTCTGTAAAGCACTGGCTAATTAGAACTTGATGAAAATTGCTTTACAAAGAGTTAGCTATCCAAGTCCATATACTATGTGGTTCATACTTTTAAATTAAATGTAATTCCACTACCCAATGAGTAAAATGCTTCCTGCTTACATACAAGATGACAATTTTGTTCAACAAATTCCTTGGTGTTTGCCTTTAATTCTGAGCATTCGCAAAAATTAGTTGCCATTGCTATTGCTGAATCATGACAGTTCCACAGAATATGATTTTTATAAATTCAATGACTGCAAAGAGAAACAAGACTTTGGGTTGTAATTAAGTGTCATGTTCTCCCTTTTTTGGATAGAATGTTTTATTTTGAAAAGAGTGCTATCTCAACTTAGATTTCGTAACATGAAATCTCAATATGATGTAGTACATCCGAGCACTAATAACGTTTTGCAACTCGCTAAAAGAAAGTACATAAAACACAAGGAAGGAGGGATGCTTTCTATAACGAGGTATGAGTTAATTTAAAAAGACCAAATTTATAATAAAAAGCAAAAAAAAAAAAAAAAACTAATCACCCAAATACATGCCATCATTTTTTATGGTACCCACATGGAAACGTTTAAGGGTGTCAAAGTATGTCAGAAGTTTGCAGGAAATGAGCCCGTAGTAAGTCTCAAACAGGGTACATTCTTTCCCACTGCTAATTTCCTTCCACGCCAGGGGCATTTCAATATCTGTAGTTTCTGAGGATGTAAAAATGAACTTATAGCAACATCTGTTGTATCTGATGTGCCTTTTTCCAGAAAACCTTGAACTGTGGATGGGTATAAGGCCAATAGACTTTGCACAAATTCCTACAAACACATCAGCAGGAACCATTATGGGTACTTCTTTGAAAACCACATACATCATCCGAGCCACATCTTGGGACATAATAAAAGCCTCGCCACTGCAGTAATCTGGGTAGTACTTTTCTGGGTACTCGCTGAAAGGGACAAATTCTTGACTATTAGGATCCCTGTTGGGTGTATCTTGATGGATAACTCTTCCTACATAGACATCCTCCAGGTGATCTTTCAGATTAAGAAGATAGTCTACCAAGCTCGGGACATTGACAAACATCTCTTCATCAACCTTAAGAATGAACAGGGCATTAGGGCAGAAAGTCACAGCCCACTGCGTCATCGTGATGATTTTCAGGGTTTGGTTCTCAGCACTGTCCAAGAAGATTCCTTGAATTATATCATTATTCTTATGGGACTCTTTGTCTATTTCTTGCTGGGTAGTTACCAAAACGGGCATTCCCAAAGCAAACAGTGTGAGAATGTGGTGCCCTTGAACACTGGTCACGTTACCCCAGGTTTTCCTGATGAGGTCCCGCCTTGTTCCATTTCCCGGGCTACTGAAGATAAGAGAGAGTAAAAATATATTCTTCCCTTTACACAGCTCCGACTGGCTCAGGATGTAATACTTGGAAAGATTACTTCTTAGGGGCTCCGTGTTCAATTTTCTTGCCTTCTCCTTAATTTCAAGAGCTTTCATATCCACATAAGGCAAAGCATGCAGAAAGTATTCTTCCACAAAATCAGCCCCAAAAAGCAAAGCATGAAACAGGATAACATTAAATAGAATGAAACACCACTGGTGAGTCCGAAGTCTGCAGAATGTCACCTAAATAAGACGAAAACACATGTTCATTCAAGCTTTGTCTCCATTCTTATTTTTGCCCCCACTGAATGCTATACATACTTCTTACAGCACTTAGAAATACACTATTTTAAGTGTTTCTCGTTTATTTTTGTTATCTGTCTCTCCCACTAGATCATGGTCTCCTGAACAGCTGGCAGAGAAGAGACAGCTCTCTCTTCTCCACTGTTGCAGAGTTCAGTATTTGGCATGAAGTAGAAACTGAATAAAATGCTAGTTGGTTGTTTTCTCGCTTGTTTGGATGAAAGCCTACTTACTATATGCAAGGCACGGTGCTATACATTGGAAAAGCAAAGAGGAATCAGGCATAGACATATGGATATAAAGTAACAAGCAGAATTATTGTGCTAAAAGCCTACAGGAAAATATATGATTTTTTTTTTCTGAAAGTGAAGCACTTGGATCAGTTTCTTCTCTAATTACAAAGGTCAAGGGCTATTTTTCCATGTAGTAGTTGCTTTTGTTGGCCAGTGAACAATGGCTACTATCAAACATTTACATCCTTCTACTATGACTTTCCAATTTAATCTGATACTGATTTCTGACATTGTCTGTTTTAGCGATGTCCCCTAATCCATTCAACACATCTGCCAATATGGGCAAATTCCCACTATCTGCATAGCACCCCTTCAGAGATCTAGGATGGCTCTGTGCCAAGCTTACTCCACATCATCAAAGAAGATGGAAACTTTCCATCTGGAAGGGTATATACAGTATCGTAATATAACAGAGCAAGGGAACATTAAAGAAATTAAATTTCTATTGGAGTTTGATTGACAAAGCCTTCCATAATAATAGTTACCTCTTACTGAGCATTTGCAGTGTGTCAGGCACTGTGCTAAGCACTTTAAATGACTTAATTCACTTAGCCTTGGTAACATCCCTTTCATATAGGTTATTTCCAAAATTAAGGTGAGCATCCAAGTTTAGTAACTTGCCAAAGATCATCTCAGTGGGTAAGAGCGTGGGGAAGGGTCGTAATTGGAACTCAAGTCTGGGAGAGTCCAAAGCTTAACCACTGAGAATCCTGACCCCCATCTTTTCCTTTCCTATACCTAATGAATAGGCAACAAAACAAAACAAAACAAAACAAAACAAATCCCTGTAATTATAATCTGAATTCCATTCCATTTTCTCAAAGCTGATGATGTGCACATAGAAGAAACTTCAGCTTTCTCAAGCCTATTTTAATAGATATCAAATGCTTCCAAGATTTAAGAAACTTACCTGCATGTTGTCTGTGTACCGTTTCAGGACTTTGGAAATTACTGAATCCAGATGCCAAAATTATGTCCAAATGTAGCTCTCAGCATCATTCCAGTCTAACAGCAATTGCGGTAAGGTGCTTTGTGCCTGAGACTTTAAGGATAAAGTTTCTTTCCAATCAACTTGAGCTTTTGTCCCAGAATACCTGCTGACTCCATAGGGAAGCAAGTGCAGATTATGTTACAGCTAGAGTGAATCCGGAACAAAGAATGGCGAACACAAACCTTTTCAAACGCTTCCAACCTTGTATATGTTTTGAAACTGACCTGTTGCCGGTATGCTGAATTCCTGGTGAAATGTGTGTGGGAGTTGAAAGAGCAGTTCACCTACATCACCTCTCAAACATCATAATACAAGGAGAAATGTCATACAGTATGTTTTAGAGTGCTCTCAAGAAACTAAACAATTGGACTAGTTCCTGCTCCCTGGTATATGCATGCGCAAGACATGTACTAAAACATCAAGGAATACTTATCATCCCTAATGGGTGCGTTTCTTTTTTTTTTTCCTCCCCAAAGAAATATCGTATGAAAGTTTTGGTTTATGTCTCATTGGGAAGGATTTTGAATTCCTAGTCTAGGCTATGCAAGAAGTTTACTGAATCAATTATATGTCACCCCAACTACCTACCCAGGCATTTTTTATCTCAAACTGGAAAACAACACATAGTCCATTTTAGCCAGAACTGAAGGAACTAAGCATTTGCTGTTTGCCGTTTTCCTGGGGGGCATGAATATGTAGGGATTATTCCAAACACTGTTTCTACCAGCAAGTTTAAGGAAGGAAACAACATTCAGCATATTTTCATGTTGCTGTCGCATAAGCAGTTGTATTGAGCATTCTGTTTTCAGGCAGGGCTGAACCATTTTCTTCTTTTCACATGTTGATGTTCCTGCCTGCCACTCAGGGCATTTTTTTGTAATTGTTTGGCTAGGAAAAGTGTCAATGTTTGCTCAGCCATTTGTCATGCAATCTTGGAAATTTTTACAAAGTGGGAAAATCTAACTAAAAAAAAATCATATGAAAGGAAATTTTTTATACATTCTAAGTTTAACAACTAAATACAAATCCTATTTTGCAATTTTCATCTCTTAGAGCTATAAATTTTGCTCCCAGATCTCCTCTTGCTTCAATTTCGACAATTTGGTTTCTTTGTTCATGAGAAGGTCTAACAACATTGCCTCTAGAGCACCTCTGTCTGGGATTTTCAGTTCGATTCATCAAACTCCTACCACAATTTGTTTGCTACAAATTGATAGGGGGGCTTGTTTTTCTTAATTACCTTGGTATTGCTTTGCCTTTCATAGAGGTTATCTGATCTGCATACACGTCTTCCTAAAATTTCTTATAATGTTGTCATCAGTCACTGGCTTAGATGTCTACAGAGGCTTTCTGTTGCCTACCAAATCAAATTTGCTCTCGTGGAGCCTGACTTTCAAGACACCATACTTGTCTTCTGCTTCACATAGTCAAATTTGTATTTCCCATGTTTCAAGCGTACTAGATGGACTCAGGATGCTTGGCGCCTTGGTCATTCCCTAACACTAACTGGATACGTGACTGTCTTACTGTCTATATTACGTGTTCTATCTCTTGGACCAGTCTGTTCAATACGGTAGCCATTAGCCACATGTGGCTATTTATATTTAAATTAATTAAAATTGTATTTCCTCAGTCACATTAGGCATTTTCAAGTGTTCAGTAGTCACAAGAGGCTAGTGGCTGCCTTATTAGACAATGTAAATAGGGGACATAATTGCTGAAAGTCCTATTGGAAGGTGCTGGTATAAGATACGCGTGTTCGCAGTTTATGAGCCCTTAGGGAGAGACAAGGAGAATTTAAGTTCTTGAAGTCGGGAGGAGGGGGGGCTGGGTTGAAATCCTAAGATAGCCGGTTATGATGACCTTAGGCAGGATGCTTAACCCTCTTTTGACCCGGGTTTCCTCATCTCTGAAAACAAGAGTTAATAATAGTAACTACTATGCAGGGCTACTGTGGGAACTGAATGCGGTAACGCAAAGTGATCAGGAGAGTGCCTGGCCCATAGGAAGCACACAATTTTTGTTCTTTGATGCTTAAAGATTTATGCTTCAGCTTTCAGTCCTCAGAAGGATCACACGAGGAAGTACTATAACTGCTATGCAGAAGACGAATATAAATCCAGAGATGTTACGTAAGTAAGGCCAACGGCACAGTCGGAGTGTCAAGAGCTGGGATTCGAACCTAGATCACCTGACTCCTTTGTTTCGGTCACCAATCCCCTTAACTTGCTTTATTTTTTTCGTGAGCACTTGCTAAGACTTGCACCATGCCTTGCTTAGTTATTTATCTGTCAGCCTCCCCCGCTGGGATATAAACCCCAGGCGGCCGGGTATTTTTGTACTTTTTGCTCACTAACCCTATCTCCTAGAATAGTGTTTGGGACATGCATGATAGGCGGCTCAATGGGTTGTTTCACTTTGGACACGTCTCTCAAATTTTCCTCCCTCTCCTCCGAAAAGTGAGGATAAGGAAAAGCGCCACAGAGTTTGTGCAAGATCGGATTGGTCCGACGAAGGACACCAAGGCCCCGGACAAATTCCGATACACGGCACGGAAGTTAAGTCGAGGATGAAGCGCCACAGGTCCCAGCTATACTGCGCATGCTCCTCCTCCCTGGGCGCTCTCCTCAGCCCGCCCGCTTCCCCCTCGAGGCCGGGGCCGGAAGTGCACCAGCGTCCGCTGGGCGCCGCGGGCGGAGGGACGCGCGGAGATGACGCAGGCAGCACCGGAAGCCGCTCCCCTGTGAGGTTGCAGACCCCGAGCGGCGGCCGCTGGTCCAGGTCTGTATGTGAGGCGGCGCCCGGTCGGGGAGGGGGTTCTTAGGCGCCCGCGCCCCTGCTGACCAGCCGCGCCTCGGGCCGTTTGTCTTTCTCTCCCTGCAGGCGCCATGGCTGCGGAGCGGACCCGGCCGCTGCGAGGCTCTGGCGGCCCGAGCGCGCCTAGTCGGTGTGAGCCCGGCGCGAGGTCCCGGGCCCCGGGGCGCTCGCTCAGGTCAGTGCTGCGCGGAACACGACTCTGGGAGCAGGGAACCTGGGAGCGACGAACGGGCTGAAGGGATCTGGAGTTGATTTTAGAGATGGGAACATTGAGTCTCGGAGTTACCGCCTCTTAGTTCTCAGCTTCCTTAGCTGCGAAATGAGTTAACAATGATGTCCCAGGGCTGCCATGACTTTGAAAGATGATGAAGTGTGGAGAGGTGGTTTTGAAGTACAAAGCGCTGTATTAATGTGAGGGACTGCGCCGTAGTTGTGGGTATGCCATGGAAACAGGTGTGTATGTGGCGGGGGGGGGGGGCGCTTGAACTACAGATAGCCATATTAATGCTCAATAATAATGGTAACTGACGTTTCTCGGAGGCTTACAGCGTGTAGGGTACTGTGCTAAACGCTTTACGTGCATTATCCGATTTAAGCCTCACAAACACCCTTGCAGGGAATGCTGTTCCGAGGTTGCATTTTACAAGTCAAGGACTGGATTTGGGATTGGTGAAGTGATTTCCCCAGTGTCACTCAGCAACAAGTGGAGTTGCAGAGCCTGGATTTTATAAACACTGTATTCTTTCCGAGCTGTTTGTATTCATCTCAAAACCAAAGGCGAGATGAATAAATAAGTTGTAATATTAAGTTGTAAGATTTTAAATAAGTTGTATATTCACATGGTTTTAAATTCAAGAGAGGGCTCCTCACGCCTGTTCCTCAGCTCTCCAGGTTTCTCTGGAGGCAACCAGTGTTACCAGCTTCTTGAATATTCCAAAGATACCTTGGGTGTGTGTAAGTTTATAAATCCAGATACACGTTTTCAAAACCTCTGTACTGTAACAAGCTGATTATGCTTGATGAGAAACCAGGGAAGATGAAGCCTCGGGCTTCCGAACAACAAATGTCTTGTTTTCACTCTTAACTAGGCCAGGTCCTGGTGGAGGAGAGGAAAACGTACATGTGATGTTTTATCCAGAACATCTATCTCTAGTAAGACCTAGCAGTATATAGGTTTTGTTTTGTTTGCGGCGGTGGGGAGCTAGGTAAGATGTTAAATTGCTTAACTTCCTGTGGGACCCTGGGAAAGTCACTCCACCTCTTGGGTCATAAATCTCATTTATTAGTTAAGGGCAATAGTACTGATACTTTCCTTGAAGTTCTGATAGTCAAATGAAGTAATGTCTATGAGTAGTACTTGAATCTTTTAAACCAATACAAATATGAGAGTTGCCAGAGGGAACATAGGGAATTAATGGTAGAACCAGAGACCAAACCCAGGCCTCCTGGCTTCCAATTTTGCAGTCTTCATCATACCCATTTCGGAGCTTTGTGACTGTTAATATTGAGGGCAGAAGGACAAGTTTAATGTTTAATCTCAAGTCGGGGGGAGGGGAAGGCAAGACAGCATGGAGTGTGGGTACAGACAGAAATGCACCTAGCAGGAAATTCTAGCCTCAACTCAATAACTGGCCTTAATTATAAAATTAAACCCCAGTAAGTTTGAGTCCGTGAATTTTTCTTCCATCTATTTTAAGCCAATTTAAGGGAAAGTTTATGGTAAGGATCATAGGGTTGAAAGGGTTGTTAGTAGTCCTGTCTATTCCAGCCTTAAGGCTGCTGAAAGCTTTCCTGGCCAGTATTCATAATAATAAAACTAACAAAAGTACCACCCCTGCTCAATTTCTGAGTTTCACAGCCCTCAAAGTGAGGGATAGCTTCCATTTTACAGATAGAACTGAAGTTTAGAAGTTGGTCAGAGATGCCCATGATCACGTAGGAAGTGGGTAAATCACTGAAAGACTTGACTGACTCCAAAGCATTTTCATATATGCCTCATTCTGCCTCTGTTTCTAACTGTCCTTGACTTTCCCAGTAATGGGAATCTCACCATTCTGGAGGCAGCCCCTACATTGTTGGAAATCTCCTGATGATTTAGAAGTTCCTCCTAATGGGGAGCCTGAGTGGCTCAGTCGGTTAAGTGTCCAACTCCTGATCTCAAGCACAGGTCTTTTTTCTTTTAATTTTTATTTATTATTGAAAGATAGAGTCAGAGCGTGAGCAGGGGAGGGGCAGAGGGAGAGGGAGACACAGAATCTGAAACAGGCTCCAGGCTCTGAGCTGTCAGCACAGAGCCCGATGCGGGGCTCGAACTCACGGACCACGAGATCATGACCTGAGCCGAAGTCGGACGCTTAACCAACTGAGCCACCCAGGCGCCCCACTCAAGCACGGGTCTTAATCTCAGGGTTGTGTGTTCAAGCCTCTCATTAGGCTCTGCGCTGGGCGTGAAGCCTACTTAAAAAAAATAAAAGCTCCTCCATGTGTTGAATTGAAATCCTGCTTCCTGAAGTTTTCCCCTGGGGGCCTTGTGCGGCCAGTACGTGATATTCCTACAGGCTCTCTAAAAGAGTTCATTTTAGACCTGTGACCTTAAGAAAGTTACCTCCAAAGTCTTTTTTTTTTTTTTTTTTAGAAAAGTAAATACTGGTGTTTTCTAATAGTGCAGAGTTGAGGAAAAAATTCTTCTGGGTTAAGAGAATATATGAATCTCAGAAATGGCTGGGTTTTTTAAAGGCTCTCACTGAAAAGTTTGTCCCCTAATTTTCTATGGTGTCATGACTACATTAATTTGGCATGCTGTAAGATGTGTCTTAGTTTTTGTTAATGGTGCGAACCTACCTGATAATGTTTTCATGGGTATTATAAATTTGCCTTGTGGTCATTTAAATAATAATTCAGCTTACTTACATGTAAACATTTCTATGATGGATGTGTGGAGATTCATGTGTGTGTAGGTGTAGGTGTGATAGAGGAAGAAGCCCCCCATGCTTTTTCACTGTAGAAAAGGATTCCTGGGCAGATGTTTCGGTGTATGTTTTTAATTGGCCAGTATTAATTAATTAGCTATGGTGACATTTTGTGGGTGTCCAAAGAAAAGAGTTGTTTTGCCTTGTTATGAGTGATTTTTTCCAAGTAAAAAATTTCTGGAAATGTTGAAGATAGAAGATTGTTTGGATTCAGGAGGAGGTAGTGTGTTAACTTCTGTTGTTGATTAAACTTTTGGTGAAGGGATTATTTTTTGGCTGCCAGGTAAATCCTTAAACTAATAAATCCTGCCTAGCCCAAACCCTGAGGATTCCAGAATATTATTTTATTTTTAAAGTCCATTCACTGTTCCAAAAACCAAAATTATTGGGTAGTAGATGATGTGATTGGAAAGTTTGGTTGCATTTACTGTTTTTTGTCTGATAACATTCTGGCCAAATTTGATATTTGGGAAATTAATGAAAAGGACTTTTACTGACCTTACATGAACAAAGTTGGAAGGTGAGATGTGGCTTTTGATGTAGACCTCATCTAGGTGACATTTATGGGAAAAATTTTATTTTCCTCTTCGACATTAATTTAGATACTAATGTTTTTAATCTATGTGTCAGGATTCTTTTTTTTTTCTAAATGTAATTTTATTTTAAATTCCAGTATAGTTAACATACAGTGTTATATTAGTTTCACATGTACAATATCATGATTCCACAGTTCCATCACCCAGTGCTTATCACAAGTGCACTCCTTAATCCCCATCACCTATTTCACCCACCTCCCCTCTGGTAAATAGGTTTGGTTTGTTTGGTTTCTCGTCTCGTCTCGTCTCGTCTCGTCACGCATCGCCTCGCCTCGCCTTTCTGTTTTAATTTTATTTGTTTTAATTTACATCCAAATTAGTTAGCATATAGTGCAACAATGATTTCAGGACTAGATTCCTTAATGCCCCTTACCCATTTAGCCTATCCCCCCTCCCACAACCCCTCCAGTAACCCTCTGATTGTTCTCCATATTTAAGAGTCTCTTATATTTTGTCCCCCTCCCTGTTTTATATTAGTTTTGTTTCCCTTCCCTTATGTTCATCTGTTTTGTCTCTTAAAGTCCTCATATGAGTGAAGTCGTATGATATTTGTCTTTCTCTGACTAATTTCGCTTAGCATAATATCCTCCAGTTCCATCCACGTAGTTGCAAATGGCAAGATTTCATTCTTTTTGATTGCCGAGTAATACTCCATTGTATTTATGCCACATCTTTATCCATTCATCCATCGATGGACATTTGGGCACTTTCCATACTTTGGCTATTGTTGATAGTGCTGCTATAAACATGGGGGTGCATGTGTCCCTTCAAAACTGCACACCTGTATCCCTTGGATAAATACCTAGTAGTGCAATTGCTGGGTTGTAGGGTAGTTCTATTTTTAGTTTTTTGAGGAACCTCCATATTGTTTTCCAGAGTGTCTGCACCAGCTTGCATTCCTACCGACAGTGCGAAAGAGATCCTCTTTCTCTGCATCCTCGCCAACATCTGTTGTTGCCTGAGTTGTTAATGTTAGCCATTCTGACAGGGTTATCTCATTTGATTTGTATTTCCCTGATGATGAGTGATGTGGAGCATTTTTTCATGTGTCGGTTGGCCATCTGGATGTCTTCTTTGGAGAAGTGTCTATTCATGTCTTTTGCCCATTTCTTCACTGGATTATTTGTTTTTTGGGTGTTGAGTTTTATAAGTTCTTTCTAGATTTTGGATACTAACCCTTTATCTGATGTGTTGTTTGTAAGTATCTTCTCCCATTCTGTCGGTTGCTTTTAGTTTTGCTGACTGTTTCCTTCGCTGTGCAGAAGCTTTCTATTCTGATGAGGTCCCAGTAGTTCATTTTTGCTTTTGTTGCCCTTGCCTCTGGAGGTGTGTTGAGATTTGGATGTTAATTTTTAAAATTAGTATGGCAATCTGGTAGGAAACTAAGTGATATTAGAAGGAAAGCTTTGTTTTTTAATTATGGAATGTTTAAACATATGGTAGTAAAGAGAATAAAAACCTCCGTGTATCCATCATCCAGCACTAACATCTATCAACATATAGCTAAGCTTGGGAAAGATGATTTTTGCTGATTTGCTGTATTTTTTGTTTTTTCATTAGTTTACTCCCTGTTCTTAAAAGCGGGCTGATACCTTGATGCAATGTGTAATGCTATATACTTGTAACATTTCTTTTTGCTCCAGTTAGGCCTGGAGCAATGTGTCATTCTTTTAAAGGAGAAGGTGGTATAATCAGATAGGTACCAGATTTTATAACCAGGTTGTGATTCTCCTGGTTGTAGCTGTAGTCAGAGAGAGACAGTTCGGTCTGTGTGGTTGGAAGAGTACTGATGGAGGGAGCACTGACTTCCAGTCTGTTCTGATGCTGTTTTAATAGCTCTATTGACTGTAGGTAGGCAAATCACTTACCTTCTCTGACTTGTAACTTCCTCCTCTGCAAAGTAGGGATGATGCTACCTGGGGTTTTTTTGGTTTTTTTTGTTTTGTTTTGTTTTGGTTTGTTTTGTTTTGTTTGGTGTTTTGGAAGCATCAGGATTACTTATTTGTGCAAGCTTCCTTGACCCTCTTTGCTCTCTGGGGGCACATGATTAAGAGTTGTCACCAGCTCATATGAGGCTAATAAAAACTATGTAAGGCTACATAAGGCCTTTGGTAATTTTTATTCTAACAGGCAGTGCCATAAAGGAAGTAGAAAAACCAAAATACCTGAGCCACATGATTTATTACATCTGCCTGTTTTTCTTCCCCAGACCTTTTTTGCCTGAATATTTATTGAAAACCCAGTAGTCAGTTCTGTGGTTTTGGTAACAGATCAAGCTGTGCCTAGCATGATAACTAATGTCTCCAGTTACTGCTCAGGAGACCTGCCTTCTGGTTGTCACATGCTGGCGCTTATATTTGTGACTTAAGTACCCAAATAGAGCGTATTAAGGAAATAGTGTTACGATGGTTTTGATCGTGTTGGGGGGAGGGGAGAGAAGTGTATAGAATAAACTATTTTATAATGAGTGATACTATAAATCTTTTACTGTGAAGATGCATGTAGCATGTGCTAGACTTCAAAAGGAGCAAGTCACCTACACCAACATAAGTCTCACTGATTTATGTTTCAGAGATCATGATTCATTAAAGTATGTTTTCTTAGATGTATTATCTTTTGTGTGCATGGAAGATTTTCGAATACAATATATTAACTGTAAAGTTGTAATGTAATAACTAAACATAAAGTTGTAATGCCAAGTTTTTTACACTAATTTTCATTTGTTAGCAGTCTTGCTTGAATGGTCTTTTTGAGCAGAACTAATACAATATTTTGATGTGCCACAGGTAAATTTTTCCATAACCTTATGGAGAGAAAGGACTTTGAGACATGGCTTGATAACATTTCTGTTACATTTCTTTCTCTGACGGACTTGCAGAAAAATGAAACTCTGGATCACCTGATTAGTCTGAGTGGGGCAGTCCAGCTCAGGCATCTCTCCAATAACCTGGAGACTCTCCTCAAGCGGGACTTCCTCAAACTCCTTCCCCTGGAGCTCAGTTTTTATTTGTTAAAATGGCTCGATCCTCAGACTTTACTCACATGCTGCCTCGTCTCTAAACAGTGGAATAAGGTGATAAGTGCCTGTACAGAGGTGTGGCAGACTGCGTGTAAAAATTTGGGCTGGCAGATAGATGATTCTGTTCAGGACGCTTTGCACTGGAAGAAGGTTTATTTGAAGGCTATTTTGAGAATGAAGCAACTGGAGGACCATGAAGCCTTTGAGACCTCATCGTTAATTGGACACAGTGCCAGGGTGTATGCACTTTACTACAAGGATGGACTTCTCTGTACAGGTAAGAGATTCTGGAACTGATTTGTTGTTGTTGTGCGTTTCATAGGGTATAATCTTAGAAACAGAACAAACTAGTCCTTACGCTTGAGGATGGCAAGTATTAATTATATGAGATATCTATAGTGGAATTTCCCCCTCCCTCCATCCCTGAGTAGTTTTACACCCTTTTATCCTCTTTCCCCCTAGAAGACAAATCATTTTTATAGAATTTTGTGAGAAGAAGGCTCCAGACATTCTTTTTTTTTTCTTTTTTCTCTTTTCTCTTTCCTTTCCTTTTTCCTTTTTCCTTTCCTCCATGCCCAGCATGGAACTCAATGCGGTGCTTGAACTCACAACCCTGAGACCAAGACCTCAGCTGAGATCAAGAGTCGGACGCTTAACCGACTGAGCCACCCAGACACCCCCAGACATTCTTTTAAATGTGATGTGAGTCAGAAAGCTGTAACTATTTTTTTCAGTGCTTTTTCCTTCCATGTACAGTTTTCCATGTTGGTTAAACTTTTTTTCTGTCAACAGTGATTTTTGAGAAAAACCAGTGGAAAAGATGATGCCTAGACCTAGCAAGTAATTAGATCATCTTGCAAGAATTACTTAACCTCTCTGTGTTTGTTTTCTTATCTATAAAGTATGGGAATGGAGGTATTTCTTTCTTGCTAAAATTCCTGTGGTTCTAAAAAGAATTAAAAGTTAAAAGAATTTGGGCATGGAAACAAAGACAGATGGATATTTTAATCCTAAGCAATTAAGTAACTATGTAGCAGATATAATCATTAAAATTTGGAATTGTGTGATTCTTCCAGTTATAATGGCTGTTTGTACATGTAATCAGTGCATATGTTTTAGGCAGTACATTTTGATGGGCATTGTAAATAATTCTTAGGCAATGGTATAGAATGATTTCAGGCAGCCTTATCGATGATCCCGATGCCTTTTCACTTCCATTGTATGTAATATTTAGGGATCCTTGGTGTTCTTTTTTCATCCAGGATAATTTCTTTTTAAAAAAATTTTTTTATAGGTCAGGCCCTTCTTGTTTTTTTGTTTTTTTATTTTTATTTTTTTAATGTTTATTTATTTTTGAGAGAGAGCACAAGCAGGGGAGGGGCAGAGAGAGAGGGAGACACAGGATCCAAAGCAGGCTGCAGGCTCTAAGCTGTCAGCACAACCCGACGTGGTGCTCGAACCCACAACGGTGAGATCATGACCTGAGCCGAAGTCAGACGCTTAACTGACTGAGCCACCCAGGCGCCCTAATCCAAGATAAACATTTGAGTATTACTGAAGTACATAGTTGCCTTTTTAAAAAAATTTTTTTTAGTTTATGTATTTATTGTTAGAGAGAGAGAGAGGGAGGGAGGGAGGGAGAAAGCAAGCAGGAGAGGGGCAGAGAGAGAGGCAGACGCAGAATCTGAAGCAGGCTCCACCCTGTCAGCACAGAACCCAATGTGGGGCTTGAACTCACGACCTGAGCCAAAATTAAGTCAGTCGCTTAAGCCACTGAGCCATCCAGGCACCCCATAATTGCCTTTTTTAATAGCATATTCTGTTCCTTTGTGTAAATATATCATCATTATTTAGCCAATTCAATATTAGTGTATATTCAGGTTGTTTCTATGAATTCAGAATATATCTATGAAATATTTATGAATATTTTTGTTTGCCTTTTTCCCCCCTTGAATTATTTATTTGGGGCAGAAACCTCAAAGTAGAATTACAGATTCGGAAATATAAATGATTTTAAGCTCCTCTTAACTGTCCTTTCCAGAGAGACTGAATTCATGGCATGGCCACAGCAGTTTTAAATAACAGACTCAGTTTTAATATTCTTGAGGTGTATGATCTCTTGAGGATGTACATTTTCTCATAGTGATATGTTTCTCTAAAATGCTAAATGCTTTGCCAGTTTTATAAAATGAACATTAAACTTAAGGCATTTCGTGGTTTTTATCATCCTAAAGTTACTCCATGCTTACATTATTCTGTGTCCTATAAGCCGGATTATTGGAAAGGTATCATCCATTCTTTTATACTTGGATGTGCTTTCCCAGTTGGGGCAATGGCTTTTCTGTGTCGTTTTTGTCTTATGATCAATGGCAGGTAAGTTTTAAAGATTAAGATGCAGTATTGCCTTCGAGCCTTGTGCTCATTCACACTTGGGCAAATACTGGCAGTTGACTCATTTTCAGAACCACATGTAGCTTTAAAAGAAAAATTCTCATCAAATTTTACTTTTGAAATGCAGTAAAACTTGACTTTAACTTGGGGCAGAAGTGAATGGGACACATTCACTGAATTCTTTAACTACCTGGAAAGTTAATATCTGCAATAACGGTGGACCCGACCCTGCATTTTAAGGTTATTCTGTAGGTGGGTCTATATTTTGTATTTTTTGTTCTGATTAAATTCATCAAGTTTGTGTATTGAAAATTATGCTCTACTGAAAATAATCCAAAGCTTTAGTTTTTCTTTTCTTTTTTTAAAAAAAATTGTTTAATGTTTTTATTTTTGAGACAGAAAGAGACAGAGCATGAGCAGGGGAGGGTCAGAGAGAGAGGAAGACACAGAATCCGAAGCAGGCTCCAGGCTCTGAGCTGTCAGCACAGAGCCCGATGCGGGGCTCGAACCCATGGACCGTGAGATCATGACCTGAGCTGAAGTCAGACGCTCAACCGACTAAGCTACCCAGGCACCCCAAGTTTAAAATTTCTAATAGCTGTATCCCTGAAACTATAACTAGTGAGAGAAGTGTTTGTTATGGAATTATACATACCTTTGTTTCATGCTATTACCAAAGAGGTAGTTATCCTTCTGCTGAGCTGTGAGCTCTGAAATGGTGAGAAAGGAACCTGTTGTGCTTTGTGCTACGCAGTAGATAATTAGAAAGTACTATGTGAAAGACAATGTAAGGACATATGTGGATGAATTAGGACAGTTCTTTGCTCAGAGAACATACATACTGGAATCAGGAAGGTAACCTGATTAAGTAAAAGTCTCCATGTAGACTGTGCTAGTGAGAGAACACTTGCCCTTCTAGAGAGGGTAGCTGCTGCTCTACTGCAGTGAATTATTTGCCATGTGGGATATAGGCTCACAGTGGTCAGATCTGATTTTTCAAAGAAATCCTAAATCTAGATTTTTGTGCAATATTCTGATTGATTTTTTTTTTAGTGTACTGATTTTTAAGTATTATCACATTTTAAAAATATTGTGATTGTGTCTTATTTAACCTGCACGCTGCCATATTGTGATCATGGCTTACAGTTGAATAAGAAAAACAACAGCTATAAAAGATACGCGGTCAAATGATATATTTGAATTGTATGAGTAAAAAATCAGTTGTTCAGAGGAAGGAGTGATGTCTTTCATTTGCAAAAATTGAGCGGTGTTTATGTTGAATCTTGGAGAATGGGTAGATTTTAGAGAGATGAGAATAAGCACTTTCCAGCAAAGGTATGGAAAGGGCTAAGCATGGAGCATATAGGAGGAAGATAAAAATTCTTTTTATCTGAACTCAGTATATAATTAAGGACTCTATAAGAGATTCTTAGAATATAAGCTGAAGAATTGTCTTGAGCTATATTGTAAAAACCTTAAATATTGGGAATATGAGTTTGGACAGTTTTCTTTAAGCAATAAGAAAAACTATGAAAGATTTCTGAGCAGAGAAAGGGCCAGGACTAGAGCATTCTGCTCCAAGTAGACCAGTGTTTCTTATTTCTGCCAGGCCCCAGGTCCTCTTTTTGTAACGTATTTTACAATATTCTCTTACCTTGAAGTCAAATTCATAGAAATAACTTACCTGTACATACACATATTTCAAAAAATCAATATAATACCTAAACTCTGATCCAGAGGAGAAATAAGACAGTAATTTAAAATAACGCACATTAAATGTGTTGTGCTCAAGCACAGCTGTGTTAGAAGACGGTAGTGTAATCAGATGTTTGCACCTGTGTATGTACTATCATCATGAACATGACAGTTGTAAATAGCACAGTGTTGTATTTGTACCATCAGTGATGTGGTCACAAGTGGTGAAAAGTCTCCAACAAAGCAAAGTACATTTTTCCTCAGTCTACCTGGTAGTTACACTCATAGTAAATTCAGAATAAACTCGGTGCTTTGTAAAACAGGTCCAAGGCTCAGTCAACTAAGAATAAACTTGTCACAGGCAGAACCTTTAAGGCAATCAGGCAGAATCTTTAAGAAGTCATGCAGAATATGGGCGCCTGGGTGGCTTAGTCAGTTAAGTGTTCAACTTTAGCTCAGGTCATGATCTCGTGGTCTCAGGTCCCTGCATCGGCCTCTGTGCTGACAGCTCAGAGCCTGGAGCCTGCTTCAGATTCTGTGTCTGCCTCTCCCTCTCCCTCCCTCCCTCCCCCCCCCCCCCCAAAAATAAATAAACATTAAAAAAAAAAAAGGTCATGCAGAATACATGACTATTCTTTTTGTACATTGTCCCAAACATTGCAGAATGTCTAGCATTTCTGGTCTTTGCCCAGTAGAGGCTGGTAATTTAGACCCCCCCCGCCTCCCCCCCCCAACACTGCCTCCAAAATCATTGTGACACTTGAAACCACCCCTGCAAATTTCTAAAATGTTCCCTTGGAGGATGACACTACTTATATGAAGACCCTCTGACATAGACAGATCTAGAATTTCTAAACTAAAGTATTAGCCTATTGCATTTTAGGTAAGAGTAGATCTAGATTTAGGATAGTAGGTGTAGAGTTTTTGTTTTTGTTTTTTTTTTGAGGTTTGTTTACTTAATTTTTTTTATGTTTATTTTTGAGAGAGAGAGAGACAGACAGACAGAGTAGGGGAGGGGCAGAGAGAGAGAGGCAGACACAGAATCCTAAGCGGGTTCCAGGCTCTGACCAAGCACAGAGCCCGATGTAGGGCTCAAACTCAAAAACCGTAAGATTGTGACCTGAGCCGAAGTCAGTCAGACACTTAACTGACTAAGCCACCCAGGCGTCCCAAGGTTTATTTATTTTTGAGAGAGAGGGAGCGTGCCCCCAAGTGGGGCAGGGGCAGAGAGAGAGGGTGCAGAGGATCTGGAGCAGGCTTTGTGCTGACAGCAGAGAGCCCAATGGCAGGGCTTGGACTCACAAACTACAAGATCATGACCTGAGTTGAAGTCAGATGCTCAACCCACTGAGCCACCCAGGTGCCCGAAGGGTAGAGATTTTTTTAAAGGAGCAGTTAAATGGAAGAGCAGCCATTGAAATGGAATTAACAAGACTTAGCAATGGACTGAGTATGTGGCGAGGAAAATACCTGGGAAGGTGGTAGTACTGGTACCAAGAATAGGAAATGAAGGAATAAATTTGAGCGGGTAGAGGGAGTTCAATTTGGAATGAAATTTAAAAAAAATTTTTTTTAAAGTTTATTTATTTTTAAGAGAGAGTGCAAGCAAGGGAAGGGCAGAGAGAGAGAGACAGAGAATTCTAAGCAGGCTCCCCAGTCAGTGCAGAGCCTAATGTGGGGTTTGATCTCACAAACTGTGAGATCGTGACCTGAGCTGAAATCAAGTCAGATGCTTAACTGACTGAGCCACCCAGGTGCCCCTGGGATGAACTTCAATGCAGTCGGATGTGATGGAGATTCCGACAAGGTTCTGGAAATGTAACATCAGAGTTTTGGGGAATAGCTCAGGGCTAGAGCAAAAGGTTGAGGAGTTAGTGACATTTCAGCTATGGCTATAACAGTGAAATTTCAAAAGGACATGGAGAGGAAAAAAGAATGGGGCCTAGGATGGATCCTTGAAGAGTGTACTTAGGGAAGAGGTAAAGAAGAATGGTGATGAAGAGAGTTTCAAGGGCAGTGAAAATTGCCTGTATGAAAGAGGCACTGGCCAGTGTTTGTTCAGTTGGTCATCAGAGTCACATGCCTTCAAGAGGCAGTTGAGAGCTGAGATCTGATTCTACCAGTTAAATATTTAAACCTTGCTGGATACGATAGTTTATTCCATTTGAGTTACAGCTCAGTTTTCTGCTTACGTTTGTTATATACCCATCCCTGGAATTTTTTATATCAAAGTATTGTTTTCAACCTCTTCTGAATTGAGAGGGCTTTTTTTTTTCTTTTATATAATGAAAAACAGTCTACGTTTATTTACTCCCCTTTCATCTTTAGGCTGTGTCATTGATGACCTCCTTGAAAACACGTTGGAGTATACTCAGTGCAGCAAACAGGAGTCTATAGGAAAGGTTGAAATAAAACCAAAAAGGAGCAGAGAACAATGACTCCTAAAGGCTTAGCGGTTAAGAGTAGACTTGTACCACTGGAAAATGGAACTGAAATCAACCAAGTTATTCTCTGATGCTTCTCTAGGGTGTAAAACTGAGTGGCCCAATATTTTCCTCTATAAATTAATTTAAAAATTAGGATAATCTCTCCCCTTTTTTTTTGGTTTGTTTTTATCACATTGTGGTAAAATATATACTAGATTGAGGAGCTAATCATGCCGTTTCCTAAGGCATATTTGTGGAACACCTAGATTTATCATTTTAACCATTTTTCAAATGTACAGTTCAGATTATCTAGACACGCTGTCCAGTATACTAGCCACTGACCCCATAAGGCTTTTGAGCTCTTGAGATGTGGCTGGTCCGGAGATGTGAAATGGGAAATACTCAGTAGATATCAAAGACTTAGGGTATAAAATATTTCATTAACAATATTTTTGATATATTGAGCTAATGAAATTTGTACTAAATTTGTTTTTACAGTAAATAATAGAAAAATTTTAATTACGTATGTAAATTGCATTCGTGGTTTGTATTGTTTCTCTTGGAGTGCTGTTCTAGATCATTGGTTTTCAAAATATTGCTGATACGTTAGAATCACCTGGCAAGCTTTTAAGATGATCAGGCCCCACCTCAGAGGTTCTAAATTAAAATCTCTGAAGCTAGGGCCCTACATAGGTGTTTGATGAAGCTTCTCAGATGATTCTTCCCCCCCCACCCAAAGATTTTGTTCTTAAGTCATCTCTACACCCATTGTAGGCTTGAACCTACACCACTGAGTTCACGAGTCACCTGCTCTACCAACTGAGCAGCCCAGTGCCCTTCTCCAGATGATTTTCATGTCTCATATGACCATTGAGAACCACCAACCAATTCCCATCCCTTATTTTATAGGGAAGAACCTGAGTCTCTAAATAGTAAAGTGACAACAAATATAGTCTAAAATGAAGACTGTATTTCTCCTAGGGTTTGTCCAAGTTGAAATTCATGCTCTACCTCTTTCATGAGCCGTAGCTATTTTTCCATTGTCTGGAACAGTGGCTCTTTACCAACCCTTAAAGGCAGAATTGTGGCTGATTTTAGCCATTTCATCCTTTCCAAAACCAGTCATTTG
The DNA here is from genome assembly GCF_027475565.1 of Acinonyx jubatus. NCBI lineage: Eukaryota > Metazoa > Chordata > Mammalia > Carnivora > Felidae > Acinonyx > Acinonyx jubatus. The sequence continues at coordinate 14,323,199 of NC_069391.1, forward strand.
GTGATTTCCTGCATAGTGTGTCCTTGTCATAGTGACTATATTTGTTATGTCCTCAAAATGCTTTTGTCAATTCTTATTATTACTTTTTTATTATAAAGGTAAATTGTGAGTGTGATTTAATCATTATACCTTTAAACATAATTAAAGCTAATCTTGAATTATCATGATTGGTGTATTTTCATCAGAATAGAAATAAAACCTACTTTTTCTGCAGAATCTTTTTTTTTTTTTTTTTTAACATTTATTTATTTTTGAGAGACAGGGAGAGACAGAGCGTGAGCGGGGGAGAGGCAGAGAGAGGGAGACACAGAATCCGAAGCAGGCTCCAGGCTCCGAGCTGTCAGCACAGAGCCAGACGCGGGACTCGAACTCACAAACTGTGAGATCATGACCTAAGCCGAAGTTGGACGCTTAACCGACTGAGCCACCCAGGCGCCCCTCTGCAGAATCTTAAGGGGCTTTACAAGCTCAGTGTGTTGAGTTGTGAAAGTCTGGGGATAATTTATCCATGGTTTTCTTAGAAGTTGCTTTGCACATTTCAGGATGGCTCAAAGAATTAGCAGTTAGCCTTTGCAGAAGTTAACCTGTGATCTGAGAGATCTGAGGCTTTTCCCTGACTGCCCTTAGAGTAGAACCTGTTCCAGTGGACAGCTTTACTCTTCAGCATTCTTTATTTGTTCGGGATGTGGGTCATGGATAGGCATGCAAATGTATACATGCAGTCATAGGTAATACCCTTCCTCTCAAGCTCAAATCAGAAAGCTCGTGAGGGTCAAAGATTGTGAAATTTTACAAGTAGAAGCAGCAAGGGATGCTTTAGTCTAGCACTCCTCTTGTAGCCTGGCAGGTTAAGGGAAACGGACAGAACCAGAAAGCTTGCATTCAGTCCCCGTGCTGTTAACACCATTTTGGTGACCCTGAATGAGTTGTATTAGCCTCTCCATGCTTTGCTTTTCTCAGCTATGAAGTGGGAATGCTAGAGGAGGGGACCTTGAGGTTCTACTTGAAGAATACCACGGTTTGGGGATTGATTGGCCTTCTTTAGTGTTTGTTTTCTTACTAACCTCCCTGTTTTTCTCTTGAAGGGTCAGATGACTTGTCTGCAAAACTGTGGGATGTGAGCACAGGACAGTGCGTTTATGGCATCCAGACCCACACTTGTGCAGCAGTGAAATTTGATGAGCAGAAGCTTGTGACAGGCTCCTTTGACAACACTGTGGCCTGCTGGGAATGGAGTTCTGGAGCCAGGACCCAGCACTTCCGGGGGCACACAGGGGCGGGTGGGTTGCCCTTTTTCAGGGGTTTCTACAGTTACTTTAACTTCATTCCTTAAAACCGGAAGCCAAGAATATGACCCCCTTTTTGTTTTTTAACTTAACCTGCCTCTCCCTCCTCTGTTTTCTCAATAACAGCAGTTAATCCCTTTATTTAAGGTACCCTTATTTGGAATTTCTTCCTGAATTTTGCTTTTCCTTGGCGCATTCAAAACTCTTCGTACCCTTATGCAGGGAGGGGGCAGTTCTCCTTACCGATTTCATTTACACTCCATTGAACAGTCCGTCCTTTTTGCTTTTTATCAGCTTCCATACTTCCAAATTGAGTAAGTCCTACACTTGTAAATTCAGTCTACTTTATTTGTAGGATCAGGGCTAACCATCCTTTGCAGTGACAGTGGTTCTCAGATTGTGTGAGCTACACACTTTACATTGAATTGGAGCTTGGTTGACAACCGATTAAAACAAACAGTGCCTAGAGAGAAGACAAAGGAAACAGATACCTGATTTTTCCTAATAATTTTATAGTGGCCTGGTGTGCAGAAATTGGTCGTTTGAATATAGTCTCGAGACCAGAGCTTCCACCTCTGTTGCATTGCATTTTGGAGCTTTGTGCAGAAATCATGTTGAGCTGCTTCCCAGCCTCTTGTGCAGCAGCCCCCTTCCTTTCCCCCATTTACCCACTGCACTAGTCTTGGAGAGTCACAGTCTGTGCTCTTAAGCGTCTTCTCGGACTCCTTGAACAGGTTTCCCAGTAACCTGTATTTTGTCCTAACACCCATCATACAAATAAGTCTGATATACCAGGCTATACTGCCAGCAAGGCAGGGTCCTACCTGTCTTGTTCATCCTTAGGTCCTGAGTTCTTTGTATTGTGTCTGGTGCTTAGTAATACTTTGAAGTGAACCTGGCTGTTTTACTCCTGAAGACCATTTTTTCACCACTTTGTTTTTCATCTTACACATTTTTCCTCAGTCTGCTTATTTGTTACCACTTGTTTGTTATGGAAATGAATATTGGAAAATCTATGGTTTAGCATGGAACTTACTAAATTGAGTATACTGTTCCATAGTGTCAAGATGTACATTGACTTCCAGGTGATCAACTTCAAGAGCCCTGCTCTAAAAAATTTCCTCGTTACTGTTCCCTGGACATTGCGGTGGCTTTTCCATAATTCCATGCCTTTGCTGTTCCCTCTACCTGCAATATTCTCTTTCTTTTCTTGATAAACTCTACTCATCCTTCAGGGCCCATCTCCAATATCGCCTCTTCCCTGAAGTCTTCCCTGATACCCCTGGGCAGAGTTAGTCATTCTCCTTGGTGTTTCCCTAGCAAGAGGTAAACATTTAATTTTTTTGGACTTCCTCCTTCACCCCTCACTTAGACTGAGTTCCTTAAGGAAAAGCCCTTCATCTCTGGGTCCCCAGTGTTCCTTTAGAGTTTGGCAGGCATTTAAAAACAAATGTTTTGAGTACTTGCTGTACTCAGGCTAAAACTTGCTGTTTTAGGTGCTGGGGGTACACCTGTGAAGAAATTCAAACCGTTTGAGAGAGTGGTTTAGTCTGACCGTTGAGATACTTGTGTGTCTTTTGTTTTTCTCATTACGCTGGCTTTTCTTGATTATGGGTATTGTTTTCTTGATTATGGGTATGATTCTTGAAGTTGAGTCTCACTGCAACAAATAGTGCGCATCTAAGCAGGGCCACCTATGTTCCTATTTTCCCTGCATAAGCTGGATTAGCTTTGTGTCGGATCAGGCAGGCAGTCCTGAGTGGAAATGCCATTATCTCCAGTATTGCTTTTACCTCTCGCTTTAAAGCTAGCACAAGTATAAAAGATTGCATTACTCCAGGGACGTTCCAGCCTTAGAATAATCAGCTATAATAATAACAAGAATTTTGAACTGGATATATTTTTTATCATAAAATTCTTAACTGAGTAGCACCATTCTTAACAGTAACTGTGGTTGAGAAATTATATAATTGAGCAGCTAGGGAGAATGAATGTTATTGAACTCTATTATAAAAGACTCGGGCATGTTTTAACTCTGTGTATGTTGTATATACTAGTGTTTAGCGTTGACTACAATGATGAACTGGATATCTTGGTGAGTGGCTCTGCAGACTTCACTGTGAAAGTATGGGCTTTATCTGCTGGGACGTGCCTGAACACGCTCACCGGGCACACGGAATGGGTCACCAAGGTAGGAAGACTTACAGGAGAAATCTTGACATCAGGCTTTGAGGGGGTGAGGGAGCTGGGGGTGGGGTGGAGGATGCTGGGTGCTGCCTTGTAAGTGGTAGGGGAGCCATAAGACGGAGCAGGTGCACCCACAAAGCGTGATGGCCAACGACAGTGACCAGCAAGTAAGAGGCACTCAGTAAATAGTTTAACAGATGAATGGACTTACGGACATGGAAAAATACAATATATTTGGTGGGTAGAGGGAACAAACGCAGTAAAACTGTACTGTAGACTAGAATACCAGTTTCTGAATAAATATGTTCATGCACTGAAATGTTGAAGGTGGTTATTACTTAGGAACTGTGGGTGCTTTTTTCCCTTTCGGATAAGCATATTTTTTTAATCAGAAAAGCAATTTTCATGTAAAAAAAAATAATTGCAAGAAAAAATGTATAAAGTCCTTAAAAGAGTATTGTGGTGTTTAACTCATTTTCAAAAAAAGATGGCCGTGAGGATCAAATGCAATATTAATCATGAAAATGTCAGGCAGAAACACTTTTCCTGAGCTTACCAGGCATTTCTGTGAGGGCTGGAGGATACAGGAGTGAACAAAGCAGACCCAGGCTTGATATGGATGTTAGCCCAGTAGGAGAAAGAGTTATTAAATAGTAATTTCACAAATAAATATATAATTACAAATTGTGTTAAGTGCCATGAAGGAAAGAGTGCAGAGTTCTGTGAGGAAGGCTAGGAGGTATCTAAACTCTTTCAGGGGAGAGCTTTTTGAGAAGGGACAAAATATGAAGAAATCGGAGGTAGCTGTGTACAGAGTAGTGGAGTGTTTCCGTGTGCACAGAGTATGCCCAGGCCCTGGGCGGGAGAGAACCTGGACCATTTGATGACCTGAAGGCCAGTGGAGCTGTGCTGGGGGTGGTGTGGGAGAGGTGGCCATTGTGTGTGCCTTCCTTAGCCGTGTTAAGGATTGTGCATGTCCTACACATAGCAAGAAGCAGTTGGGTGTTCTGAGCAGGGAGAAAACAGCCGCTGAGTGAACAGTGGGTTGGGGTCGGGCACAGTGGACACATCGAGGCCAGTTAGGGGTTTGCGATAATCTAAGCAAAAGATACCTGTGGCCCGGACAGAGGTGGCAGCTCAGAAAGAGAAGAACACACACGAAGGATATGTCTTTAAGGTAAAGCCAACTGAACGTACCGACTCCTGGGGAACAAAGAAGAAAGAATCTGATGTCCAGTGGGTTTCAGGTCGGGTGGGTGAATGTGTTTACCTGAAATAGGTGGAGCTGGAAGGAGAGCAGTTGGTGAGAAGGTCAGTAACAGCACTGAACTGTACTCTTAAAATGGTTGAGATAGGACATTTTATGTTCTGTATCTTTTACCACAGTTCTGTATTGGGCACATTGAATATTTCAGTGGAAAAATTACATAAGACAGTTTGGTGTGGTGGTAAAAACACTGGAGTTGGGGCCAGGATGCTGACCGTGATGTTTTAGACAAGCTGCCCCTCCCTTCGGGGCCTGACTTGTATCTGTTAAATGTTCCTATGAATTCTGAGTGAGGTCACGGGACGGAACCCAGCAGGGTGCGTGCGGTTAGTAGGTCTGTGTTTCAGTTGAGTCTGCAACCCGGGCTTCAGAACAAGTGAGCCTGGCCACCTCCTCACTTTGTGCTGACTTACTACAAAAATAACTGGCACCTAAATGTCTACAGACTATTCCCAGTGCTAATGGATGACTAGCTCTTATTTCATCATCATCATCATCATTTAATTGTTTTATTTCATTTTCATTGCAATTGTGAGATCTAATACATGCCCCGTCCCCTATTTTAAAGATGAGGAAATTGAGAAACAAAGGTGCTAGACGGTCTTGTCCAAGGTTGCAGAGTCAGTATATGGCAGATTCTGGTCCCAGGTCCAGTGCGTTTTCCCTTACAATGCACGTGCCCGTGCTCCTGAATACAGATTATTTGTAACTATTTCTAGGTTTACGGACTGTTTTCTTTCCTGTTCCTCACACATTCTGTGAGGTCACATTTTACAGTTTTTAAAACCATTCCAAATGTTTGCTTCCAGATTAAAGTTGAAATTAAATGCTGCCATCATTAGACAATTTTAGATCCTGCTGAAAATATAGAGACTCTGGTTGTACTAACTAGAGGCTAACTTGGTCCTAGAGTTACAGCTTAGCTGCTCTAGTGTACCATCTCATTTCGGGCTCTTTTTCCTATTTTAATTTTTAAAAAAGCAATCTAGAAACAGTTTTAAAAGGATATTTCTGTAACATGGATGTTTATATTTCTAGGTGGTTTTGCAGAAGTGTAAAGTCAAGTCTCTTTTGCACAGCCCTGGAGACTACATACTCTTAAGTGCGGACAAATATGAGATCAAGGTGAGGTTTTTTTTTTCCTGCATTAATTTGCTTCATCAAAGAAAAACTGGCAAATACAAGGAAATTAAAATGGTGTAGCACAGGGGGAATATTTTAAGGGAAGCAGGAATGTCTTCATATAAGCCATCTTAAACCCATTGGAAAGAGAATTGCTCGTTATTTCTATGTACAACGCAGTTTCTAACCCTGATTTGCAAGTAAAGAAAAAAGAAAACACAAATTTATCTTCACATTCTGTTTTCTTAAGACACATCTCAGGGCGCCCGGGTGGCTTAGTCGGTTGAGCATCTGACTCTTGATCTCGGCTCAGGTCATGATCTTGGGGTTCGTGGGGCGTGGCGGAGCCTGCTTGGGATTCTGTCTCTTCTTCTCTCTGCCTCTCCCCAGCTTGTGTGCTTGCTTGCTCACTCGCTCTCTCTCTCTCAAAATAAGTAAACTTAAAAAAATAAAAACCACACATCTTGTACCCACTTCAATTCTTAGATCTACACTATGAAAATGAAGATTTACTTGTATAATAAAAACAATTTGCAAAAAGTTTACAGAGCGATCTTATATACATTCTTCTTGCAGTTTTTAAATTGTTTTGTGTGGTAGGCATCTTCATTGTGGGAGCTGAGGTTCAGAGAGGTTACGGATTTTACCCAAGATCACACAGTACATACATGCAGCATCAGAACTAGGACCCATGCCTCTCAACTATAAAACTTGTGGCCTTTCTCATGTACTTCACTTTATACTGGCTTCAGCAACCATAGGCCGCATTGTGTAAGGGTAAGCTTGTCTATGGTGATGTGATTTGTCATCTTGTCTAATATTCTTTTATCTGTAGATTTGGCCGATTGGGAGAGAAATTAACTGCAAGTGCTTGAAGACATTGTCTGTCTCTGAGGATAGGAGTATCTGCCTGCAGCCAAGACTTCATTTTGATGGCAAATACATTGTCTGTAGTTCAGCGCTGGGTCTCTACCAGTGGGACTTTGCCAGTTATGATATTCTCAGGTAATGTTTCCTATCTTTGACAGTCTGTTCCCTTTTTTCTTTTTCTTTTTGTTTGTTTGTTTGTTTGTTTGTTGTGGTTTAATAGTAAAGTCAAGACTGAATATTTGGATAAACCAGTCAGTAGTTTGTGTTTGGGAAATGTTTACTACATCAGTTATAAACAGGGTTATATGCTGAAAATCACATGCATAAAAATTTTAAAGGCAATAATTAGAGTTTCATGCTAGAACCTCAAAGATCTAGGTTCTAATCCCTCCCCTTACTTCCCCCTTTCAGAGTTTAACATGCTTTTCTGGAAAACGAGAGGCTTGGATAAAAAGAACTTTCAGATCTCTAGTTGTAATATTTTTTTAAATATATTTGTTTAAGGTTTTAGACAGGTAAGGTATATTTAGTAAAATAACGATTTTTTAATTAAATTTCTTATTTTAATTCCAGTACAGTTGCCATGCAGTGTTACTACATTGTACACCTGAAACTACTGTATTTCAATTCCATGCAACGCCTAGGGCTCATCAGAACATGTGCACTCCTTAATCCCCGTCACCTATTCCATCCATCCCTTCACTCACCTCCCTTCTGGTAACCATCAGTTTGTTCTCAATACTGAAGAGTCTGTTTCTTGGTTTGTCTCTCTCTTGCTCTCTTTTCTTTTTCCTTTGCTCATTTGTTTTGCTTCTTAAATTCCGCATGTGAGTGAAATCATATATTTGTTTTTCTCTGACTTAGCATTCTACTCGATAGCTCCATCTATATAGCTGCAAATGGCAAGATTTGATTTTTTCTTTTATTTATTTATTTTTTTTTAAGTTTATTTATTTTGAGAGAGAGTGTGTGATCAGGGGTGGGGCAGAGAGAGAGAAGAAAGAGAGAATCCCAAGTAGTCTCCATACTCAGCACAGGGGCCCAGCATGGGGCTTAGATTTCACGACTGTAAGATCATGACCCGAGCCCATCATGAGTAGGACGATTGACTGACTGAGCCACCCAGGTGTACCAAGATTTGATTCTTTTTTATGGCTGAATAACATTCACGTATATACATACACACACACCACATCTTCTTTATCCATTCATCTTATCAATGGATACTTATGCTGCTTCCATAATCTCGCTATTGTAAATAATACTGCAATAAACATAAGAGTGCATGTTTCCCTTTGAATTAGTATTGTTGTATTCTTTGGGTAAATACCTAGTAGTGCAATTGTTGGATCATAGGATAGTTCTATTTTTAACCTTTTGAGGAGTCTCCACACTGTTTTCCACAGCAGCTGCACCAGTTTGCATTCCCACCAACGGTGCACAAGGATTCCGTTTTTCTCCGCATCCTTGCCCACACTTGTTTTTTCTTATGTATTTGATTTTAGCCCTTCTGACAGGTGTGAGGTGATATCTTATTGTGGTTTTGATTTGCATTTTCCTGAAGATGAATGATGTCGAGCATCTTTTCATGTGTCCGTTGGCCGTCTGCATGTCTAGTTCTGATATTTAAAAAAATTTTTTTTTTCAACGTTTATTTATTTTTGGGACAGAGAGAGACAGAGCATGAACGGGCGAGGGGCAGAGAGAGAGGGAGACACAGAATCGGAAACAGGCTCCAGGCTCTGAGCCATCAGCCCAGAGCCCGACGCGGGGCTCGAACTCACAGACCGCGAGATCGTGACCTGGCTGAAGTCGGACGCTTAACCGACTGTGCCACCCAGGCGCCCCAAGTTCTGATATTTTAAATTCCACTTCCTAGTCAGTGAAATTCTGCATTAAGGGATCAAGTGACCTTCTGTTGACTAGTAGAAAGATGGAGGTATTTAGAGAAAAACAGAATTTGTAGGATTTCTCTTCAAAGAAATGAGGTCCGTGGACAAAATAATTCTGTGATACACTGCATACTTTAGACCCTTCTTGGAGATTGATGGTAATTGTAAGCATGCTGGAGGCTGATGGGAGCCAGTGCCGTATGGTGATGAAGAGAACTTACTTTGGTGATAAGCCTTGGTTTAAAATCTGGTGCCATCTCCTATGAGCTGGATGATTTTATGTAAGGTTCTACCTTTCTGTGCCTCAACTTCCTGACCTATAAAGTGAAGACTAAATGGAATACCTGTAACGAGGACCAAGTACGAGACCTGGCAGATCTTTATTACCAATAGCTCTGAGAGGCCCTACACAAAGAAGCCTGTTTGCATTTGTTTAACCTCCTGTACCTCAGTCTCATTGTATACAAAGCCCTTTTTTTGAGGAACACCTACTAATGGTTCAGAGAATTAGTGTTCCACAGAATGGTTCAGGAAATGCTGGCTTGGAGTTGTACAGAAAATTGAATGTTCTCGTCATTGTTTTTCTCCATGACTGTTTGAGGGCAACTGGTATGGGATCTGTCATGTTAGCCAATAGGACCTTGTCAGGCCCGGTCTCTCTGGTCAGACAGTTATAAATAACCCCTTTTATATCTTCCTGGAATCAGACTTAATATTTCTAACCAATTAGCTTTCCAAGCTGTCAGAATCATTTCTAGAAATGATTGATAATTATGCTTTGAGGAAAAAAAAGACTGGAATAGATCCTAGAAAACTTTAGTCTATGCTTTTCATTTCATAGATGGGGAAACTGAAACCAGGAGAAGGTAGGGGCCTTGTGCAACATCCCCCTAATTCACCCTAGTCCTGCATCTGTTCATCCTTCTTTCTGTCCATCTGTCTATCCATCCATCTGGCATCATCCAGTAGGCATATGCTTCAGGTACCAGCAAGCCAGAGAGAAGGAACTTTTGAAAGAATGTGATACTTTGCAAAAATCCAAGTAGTCACCATGGGAAAAATCTGATCTTTATTACAGTTTAGTATTGTTTTTGTTTTGAATCAAAATTTGGATAGGAGGGATGCAAAGGTAAGGTGGAATGCTTAGAATCTCTAAAGGTTTTATTTTGATCCCACATTTACCTTTCTCATGTATGTATTTCTCTTAACTCAGAATGGCTTAAAGAGTCCAGAGTTCCAGAAAATAGTTGTGTTAATTTTTGGTATTCAGATACACTAGCTTTGAGCAATAAACCTACACATTTGTTTGCTGCTAGGAAGTGTTAAGTTTAGATTTTTCTTTTTAAAATTGTTTTATTTTTGTTTATTTTGAGAGAGCGCGTGCGCACACCCACAAGCATGGTATGGGCAGAGAGAGAGGGACAGAGGGAGAATCCCAAGCAGGCTCTGCGCTGTCAGCACAGAGACGACGTGGGGCTTGATCCCACGAACCATGAGATCATGACCTGAGTTGAAATCAAGAGTTAGACACTTAACCAACTGAGCCACCCAGGCACCCTTAGATTTTTCTTTGGAAGGGGGCCATTTTATTTATCCACGTGATACAGGTGTGCTGTTTTGAAGGGACACATGCACCCCCATGTTTATAGCAGCACTGTCCACAATAGCCAAAGTATGGAAAGAGCCCAGATGTCCATCGATGGATGAATGGATAAAGAAGATGTGGGTGTGTGTGTGTGTGTGTGTGTGTGTGTGTGTGTGTGTATATATATATAATGGAGTATCACTCGGCATCAAAAAGAATGAAATCTTGCCATTTGCAACTACGTGGATGGAACTGGAGGGTATTATGTGAAGTGAAATTCGTCCGTCAGAGAAAGACAAAAATCATTTGACTTCACTCATATGAGGACTTTAAGAGACAAAACAGATGAACGTAAGGGAAGAGAAACAAAAATAGCATAAAAACATGGAGGGGGACAAAGCATTAAGTGACTCAAATATGGAGAACAAAGCGAGGGTTGCTGGAGGGGTTGTGGGAGGAAGGATGGGCTAAATGGGTAAGAGGCACTAAGGAATCTACTCCTGAAATCATTGTTGCACTATATGCTAACTAATTGGGATGTAAATTTTAAAAAATAAAAAATAAAATTAAAAAAAATTAAAAGAAAGGGGGCCATTTTATGTCTTGCCTCCTCCTCACCCCCTGCAACACAAATAAACCAGCCTCTTTTGAAATCTTAGTGCAAGTCCTGTGGCCTCAGTTGCTGAGACCAGGCAGGGCCACTTCTGCTTCAAAGCTAGCTGAAAAGAAGCAAAGCACACGTGGTACCATGGTGTTCAGGAAATCTGAGATAGGCCGTCTCTTGAGCTAAGTTAACTCACTACCGCAAGCAGGGTGATTTGGGTTCCAGGGCCCAGAGGGCACGGCAGGGATATCTGTTTACAGTTCTAAAGTAATCAAAGTTAAAGGGGCTGTGAGCCTGTCGAGACCTGCATTCCCCTCTGCAACATATTTGTGCTCCAGTGGCTGGAGTCTGTTCATCTTCACCAGGCTTGGGTCCTATCTGCTAGCCACCCGGTTACCTGAGTTGCTGGTTGTTTCCTGCTTTGCATTGGTGACGTGGGACTTACTGGACTTTTCTGCTGTTTTCCCAGTTTCCTTTGGATCTCTTTCGTAGGAGTTGTTATTTACCCATGTTCATTGCACCACTGCTCTATTTGTTAGCAGATATTTATTGAGCACCTAAGTATGTTTTTGGCATTGGGATATGTACTGGGAACCTGCAGAACTACTTACCAAACTTGCAGAAATTACTAACCAGAAAGAGAGAAGACTGACATTAAATAACTAGGTGTTTTAGTGGTTGGGCTAAGGGCAACACAGTATGGGGTACTTTGAGACCCACCTAGTTGAGCAGTAGAGGCAAGTTTCTTTGAAGAAGAGGTTTGAGCTGAGCCCTGAAGGATGAGTGTCTGCATTAACTAAGTGCCAGTGGATGGTGTGCAATAAGGAGCATTGTAGACCGAGTGACCTGGCTGTTCAAAGGCCCTGAGACTGAAGGAGCCTGGTGCCGGAGACATGAGTGCAGTAGAGAACCATCAGAGGGTTTAAAGTTAAAAGAGGTGTTAATAGGATTAGATTTTAGAGTGAGATTAGCTGACTAAAAGGGGCAAAGAATAGCTGTGGGAAGACCAGTTGAGACTGTTGGCAGCTCAGGCAAAGGATGACATCTTGGATCAGTCGTGGCAGTTTCGCTAATAGTGAATAAAGTAGAAACTTTAAGAGGTAAAATCAGTTGATCTTGGTATTGAATTTGTTGCTTGAGTAAGGTGGAGAGTTCGGCGGTTGTCATGGTTTGTTACCTGCGCAACTGGGTGAAAGAGCAAGGAAGGAAATAAGGAAGAGAAACAGGGTTGGCCCACACTTCGGTTTTGGACAGGTTGAGTGTGGGGAATAGGTCGTCGTCACTACTCAGTCCCCTCCCTTTCCAATGTCCACTGAAATCTGCTCGGACCCTAGTTCTCTCTTCTAGAGGTCATGACGTCTGGCCTCACACGTCCTTCACTTTGTACGTGTGGGCGGTGATCGTGTATAGTTTCCCTGTCCCTGCCAGCTCTTTTTCTCCCCCTGTCAGCTGATCTCCCTTGTGTTCTTTCTTTGTCCCAGTTACCAGGCCCTGCCTGTTCTGGGTGAGCTCTCGGGCACACGCTAGTTGGCAGTGTCCTTGTTAAAATGCAGGTCAACCCGGCCTTTCACAGGGGCCCCCCCCCCACACTGTTCCAGAGCAGGGTTTGCGCATCCTTTTCTCACAGCTCTCTTCCAGGTGCCTCCAAAGAGGACGTCAGCTTTCCTTGTCAGTCTTGGCGCCTCACTAAGTGTACAGATGACACAGACTATGTTTTTTTGTGCGTTTCTGTTGCTGTTTGGCTGGGCCTCTCCCGTTCTGTGCCTTTGTCGTCAGTGTTTGGGGAAGGTGAGGGGTGCCCTCTCCACACCCCCAGTCTTCCCTAACAATTTCTGATGCATCTGTTGTTAGTGTTTCTGGATTACTTAGGAACACCTTGGTTCTTCTAGCCTCTGCTGGTTTTAGAGTTGGCTACCTGCCGAGTAGAGTAGCACTGGAGCCACCTGGTTTCCAGTCTTTGTTCCAGGCACAGGAGGCTCCCACAGGCCAGTGTTCTAGGGTTTGATGAATCCATCTTTTTACCTAGTGGTACGAGTTGAGTCTTGCATTCTAGTTCTCCCTGGTAATCCTTAGCCACAGTATGGACCCCAGCGGGACTTCAGTTTTCACCTAAGTGAGATACTCTGTAAGATCCTTTCCAGCCTGGGTGGGCATCTTGCGCCTTCAGAGATACGCATCAGACACTGCCTTTTCCCTTACGTGCCGCTGTTATCATGTCAGGGTTCTTCCTCTTCCCCCTTTTTAAGTAAGCTCAGCTTTTTGTCTTTTCCATTTTATTGAAAACTTTCATTTAACTCTCTAAATTTTCTTGAATTTTGTATTGGTTTTTAATGTCTCCAGAAAAGATTACAGTGGCAGAAACAGAAGTAAAGTTGCCTTCTGGTTCATGTTTCCTAACTCTCGTCTTTGTAGGGTCATCAAGACTCCTGAGATAGCAAACTTGGCCTTGCTTGGCTTTGGAGATATCTTTGCCCTGCTGTTTGACAACCGCTACCTGTATATCATGGACTTGCGGACAGAGAGCCTGATTAGCCGCTGGCCTCTGCCAGAGTACAGGAAATCAAAGAGAGGCTCAAGCTTCCTGGCGGGCGAAGCATCCTGGCTCAATGGACTGGATGGGCACAATGACACGGGCTTGGTCTTTGCCACCAGCATGCCTGACCACAGTATTCACCTGGTGTTGTGGAAGGAGCACGGCTGACGCCACGAGCTTACCACCGCTGACTTGACTTTGGGTGCCGGGGCTGCGGGTTTTCAGTGCAACCTCTGTGGCAGCCGACTGCATGAACCAAAGTTCTCACCTAATGGTATCATCGCGCAGTGCACAATCATTTATCCATGTTTGCCAGGGGGCCAGGGCTCGGGGCGGGGGAGGGCTTGTTTTATTGACATACAGCACAGCATGCTAGTGGGGGTACGCCATTGACTTCATTTGTACTTAGTTATGTTGGTCAATAGAAGAGGATGCATTTTGGGTTCATCTTTCTTGAATATTGGTTTTAAGTAAAGAAAGTTAAATGACTCATTAATCTGCTAATTGGTTGCCTATAAAAACACATTCAGTCTATTATTAAAGCTTTTTACCATCGCCTTTTTTTCTTTTGAAGTTGAAGCAAAGGTGCTATGATGTTGTTCCAGCAACTTCTCTCACTTTGGGCTTAGCTTTTATAATAGCCAGTGTTACCAAGACCACCGAGTCCTGTGACATTCATAAACTCTCCACCATATACCAGTTCTAAAGAAGGTCTGTCTTCCAGGGCGTATCAAGTTCTATAAATTGTTCACAACACATTCTAAACCCTAGTACTTGGCAGAGTCGGGGTTGGCCAGGTCTGAGATGTAAGGGAGTTGTATGGTTTTCGTTTCTGTGTGGAGCAAGCTGGCCATCGGTCCCCTGCCGCCTGGGTGAGTGCACACAGGTGACTGGTACAGTAGAAAGGGCACTGAGCTGGAAGGTCGAAGACTGGCCCTGTTACCTAGGAACCCTGCGACCTCACTATATCACTTTCCTGGGCCCCATTTTCCCTGTCTGTATAGCCAGGTGTTAAGCTAAGTGATTTCTGAGGTTTTGGTCCTGCATCTACTGAAGTGTGGGCAAAGGTTGGTATTTCAGTTTTGTCTGATTCATGGTTTCTTTTGGGTTGAAGATAATAGTTAAATGAAATCATTGGTACAGAGTTATTACCTATAAGGGAGTCAGATGGACCCAGGGGAAATGTAGAAAATATAACAGATTCCCTAGAATGTTAGCATTTGGATGTTAGCAAGATGTTAGCAACTGGATGAAATGCTGAGGAGAATCTTGGTTCTTTAAAAAGACAGTGGGCTGTCTTCGAAGGAAAGGTACCTGAACCTACCTTGTTCTTCCTCCTTTGCCTCTAACTTGACACGTGGCTTCAGGCTGGTTAACTTTTTATCCCTGGGCCTAGATTAGGGTTTACAAACTCAGATGCCCAGGGCAGCCATGCAGATAACATAAATGGCTGAAAGGTGTTAGGGTTGTGCTGAATCACGGAAAGCGTATTTGATGGGGCAGTCACTCAGTTCTCAGTGGTGGTGGGTCTTCACGATTTTTTTAAGAGGGAGTAGAAATCCAGATTTTCATTTGAAACCTCCTGATTTTTGAAATGTTGACAACTAATTGTAGATAGTGTAAAATACAATGAGCTAAACCAAGCATGTCTATGGGCTACCAGTTTGCATCCTCTACCCTGTCATTCCTGTAAAGTTAGGTAATTCTGTGATCCGCAACGGGAGTGTTTTGACATCATCGTCACAACGTTAGGGACAAAGTAGAGGGAGCGAGCTGTAGGACAATTCAGCTGTTTCCCATTGTGTTACAGGAAAGTGAGGGGGTGCGTTTCATCCGCGGGCCAACAGGAAAGTAGTTTGAAGGTGAACATACGAACTGGAACCCCATTTGCAGCCTCCACCTGGGAATATGTTATTTGTTCTTGCTGACGCGAATATGAAAGCCTGTCCGTTTTACAGGTGGGAGAAAGGCTCCCGGCAGAGCTGAGAATGATGCCAGCCCTGGTGGGGACCCAGCCCTCCCACATTCCGCAGTAGCACAGAGCCCGAAGGTGACCTCTGAAGGCCTTTGTAAAGTTAATATTCTAGAGAATTCGTGTTTGGCTTCAAGGACAGGTTTAGTTAATATTCTTGTTGAGACTGTAAGGGGATGAGGTAAAAGAGTAATGTGTTCTCCATCCCCAAAGGCCATGGGTTCTGTGCGTGGGCTCCGCTCTGTCTTCCAAGAACCGGAACCAGAATTGCGGCCGGAACCGATTTCACAGGAGCCTCAGGAGACTTTGGGTGGTGATGAGAGCAAATGACTTTTTCCTCTTCCTCCAACCTGAACAAATAACTGAGATTGCAGATCTGATGGCCATCCCTACGCCCACCTCACTCCCAGATACATCCAGCAGGAATTATAGTCATTTGTGGGAATTTTTTTTTTTTTTTTTTTTTTGTTAATGACCGACCTGGCACTTTTACGGCACGTCCCATTTCAATTTTCAGCGGACACCGAAGTTCCCATCAGGTAGCGTGGCGCAGCTGGTTGGGACAGCAGTACTTGAGGCAGTGGTTGGAGTCCTCACTTAGATTCCTCCTCACCAAAGGCCTTCGTTCCACCTGAGCGGGTTATTTCGGTGCTTTATAAATGCCGGATTTAGCCATACAATGGCTGGCTTTTGTGAAAATGAAGAGCTAACGCGTCCTTTGAAAGAATAAAGCAAACTGGAGCATCAGAGGGTGGGGAGGAGGTAGCTAAAGCTGTAGTTTCTTAGTCCCCTTTCATGGCCTTACAAGGTTGTCTTCCCCGCGCCCTGACTCGCGCTCCCTTAGCTCGGAGGGGAGGCAGCTGCCTTTTCCTCTTTTGTGAACATGCTCATTTCTGAAAAATTGGCAAGTCCTGAGCACATAGACTCCATCCTTTCTTGATGAGCGTTGGATTTCTTGAGTGAAGATGTGTGGTGGGAGGGAGGGGCTCCTCACCTCTCAGCTCCATAAGGGCGGGGCTGGGGGTCCAGGAGAGCTGAGGGAGGGGGAAGTTCTAACATTCCAAAGCAAAGTCATTTCCTCCAGCCCCGTTGTTTGAAGTAAGAAGTCAAATTCGGCAAAACTGATACCAGGCTGACCCTCAGACCTGTCAGAGGAATAGGAAGGAAGCCTTCTTTTCAGGGGTGGGGCTAGACTTTGAAAAGTTCCACGGGAAGGTGCACACGTTTGGATAGGTTTTTATAAGTGGAAGGTAGGGAATAAATACTGTTACTAAATTTTAGATCGCGCCTCATTTTTCACAGTTCAAAAAGACCCTTGTGGCCATTGCAGACACTCGGCGAAGTGTGGATGAGGGTGATGTAATCATTCCAGTGTTTGCGCTCGGGAGAGTGGTCACTGCTCTGCATTTGTAAAACCCCTTCAGGAGAAAAGAAATATTTTTGTAAACGGTATCATTTTAGACGAGAAGTGGCTTGTTCGGTTCGGCATTTCGACCTAACAGAAATGGCGAAGGATGGAGGTGCAGCCGGGTTTTCCGCCGCTGCTCTGGCCAAACGCGGCCAGCTCCTCGAAGCGGGGACGGTGCACCCTGGCTTCTTGGGGGCCTGGAGGTGAAGCTTCCACCGCCACTCGCTCTACCAGTCTCGGGGCCTCCGCTTGGCCTCTGGCAGGCCTGGGCGACCTGCAGGTGCCCTCCTCAGTCGGGAAGCGCGCAGAATCAGATCACTGCTCTAGGACGCCGTCTGGGGCGGGCCACACGGTCCCCTTTGCCTTTAGGGACACAGGATTTGTCAGGGCAGGAGGGAAGCTCTTGAGGTCTGTCCCCGTGCCACAGCCTTCCTACCTGGTTATGCCGGTGCTGGCCACGATATTTGCAAGACACCCCAGAGGATTACGCGACCCCCAGACAGAGTGTGATGGCAAGAGCAGGTTAGCGTCTTGGGCAGAAATGCCCACTAGGCGTCTTCGGCAGCGTGGGAGCAGAGGGTCCCTTTGTGCCTACTCTAGGAAAGTGTTCCCCAGAATAAATCCCCCGGTGGAGTCCTGGGTAGTCTTTGTACCACTCCCTTACCAGGCTGAATGATCGTGCTCCGTTCAAACGGGTGTTGGCTGTCGAGTTGTTTCAGGGTGTCTCCGGTCTTCCTACGACAGGGGACTTCGGTCGCTTCCAGTTAGTATTACGGTCCCGACGAGTCGTAACCCCGTGCGGTCGTCGCCGCCTCGAGAACCCAGCTACGTCTGCGCTTCATGAACGTGCTCAGAGAAAAATGTTTTTGCATATTTCAACCTGGAAAACTATTAACGCAGATGACAAAAGCTCACAATTAACCCTGTGTCCCTCTACTCACATTGTGAACAGACGCATTTCGACTAATTTAGACTTCGTACTCTCGACGAGAGCGCTCAGGTTGAAAAAGGCTGGTCTCACCAATCCGACGTCTGTAGCAACGTGGTCAAAATGTATCTTCTCATGTTTCACTAATTTGATGTCTATTGTGATCTAGGGGGAAGGAGGTGAAGTTTGCATCTGAAGTGTCTGTGGGGTGGGAGGAGAAAGGGACTGCGTGAGCAGATAGTGGAGAGAATGTGGGACAAGATGTCTTTATAAGATGAGAAGTTACTTTCACGCATCGTATGGAAGCATTCTACTGTGAGTGATTGTGCTAACTATAAATCATTGATGTCTGTACATTAAGGCAGGTTCTCTCAATTAGGCAACATTTGGTTAGTCAAGTCCAAGTTATTGTTTGTACTTGAAAGTAATAAAGCTGCGTTTCCTTAAAAATACATTCTGTAGTTTGAAGACTATTTTCTTGCCTTCTTTCCCCAGTGAATTCAGGTGGGACTTTGCGAGAGTTGATCGCGTTTTAGAATGTGTTTTTTACGAATGGAACTGGCCGTCGTGTGGATCTAAAGCGACTCTGTTCCTTTGCTGTTTCTGCACGTTCTAGAATGTAAGCCCAATGATATAACAATTTCTGAATGAGATCCAAGAGGGAAACAATACGTTGAAAAGTCAAATGCAAGGAAAGAATTTTGGCGACCTCCGTGAGTAGATACAGATGGGGGGAAGTACCATGAATGCAGGTTGCAGAGCTTGGGATTCTCTTCCTTCCTCCACTATTCAGCCCATCTCCTAGTTGGGTCATTCTTCTTCATTTCAGTTTGTAAGGCCCCTTGTTGTTCACCAAACATCATCCTGTACCTTTGATCCCCAACGGCACCATCATAGGGCAGGCTGTCCTGTTACACAGAGAAAATTGAGGCCTGAAAAGTGGCTAATTGCTTGGAGGAGTAGTGAGCGGTGATGAGGGGGTTGGGGCCCAGAGTTTTAGCCTCCACAGACCCAGACCCTAGATTTTCCCCACCTTTCCTTGTTTCCCTTCCCATTCTCTCCCTACTTCAAGTCTCTTGGATCCAAACCTGGACTGTTCCCTTCCCCCTTCATCACTTGCGTGTGCCTTTCCGCCCGTTCACACTCTGGAATACTTCCGGGGAGTCTCGCTAACCGCTCCTTCAAGCACATGGCTCCTCTGTTCAAACCACCTCAGTGAGTCACTATTACCAACAGGGGTGGGGGGTAGGGGGTGGGGGGAAGAGGGGTCTAGTCTAGATGTATTAACCTACCCATAATTGAGTCTCAACCCATCTCTTCAGTTTTATATTTCTTTTCCTGGCTTTGCGCTTTGGGTCTTCTCCCAGCCTCATGGAAAAGCCCCCATTGTTCCTTTCTCCCAGCCCTAGGGGCAGCCTTTAGGATCCCACTGACCTTCCAAGATCTTTAAAGCCTCAGTTAACCAGCATCCCTCAACTCAGGCTGACTCAACATTTTTGCCTAGGGTAGTTAGTTGTGCAATCTGTTGGCAGTTCATCACATTGTACCTTTTGCAACTGGCAAACCATTGACTTTCACCCTTGATCCATAACTTTTTCCAAATCCAGGTGAATGCCTTATCTGCCCAGCAACAGTGTAAGGTTGTTATTATCTGATGCTCAGTAAGTTCTTGGGAAGATATTTTAATAAGTTCCACGGATCATCCTAGGGGATATGTTAACTGGTAGAAAAATAACTTTTGAGAGGATAAGAACATTGAAGCAAAATGAAAGACCAATGACACAGCTCTTCCTCTTAGACTTTCCTGTTCTGCTGTGTCCTATGAACATCTACATTGTTCTGAGAACATTTGGGCAGAATGTTTGGTGATCATTGCGTGATTAGACACAGGCAGTCCTTTCCAGTGAGATGTTCCTGTCCTTTGCACTTGAACCACATGTTCTCAATTTGTGGTAAAGATAATCCAACAATAATACAAATTTATAGAGAAAATTGCCCAGAGCTCCTATATCATAACAATTTGTAATATTCTCTCCTAATCCTTATGCACATAAGTATGGACTTACATGATTGCAAATCATTTTTTATTGTGCTGTCAGAAATGTACTTGAAATCTTTTCAATTACCAGAATCCTTTGTAATATTTTTATTACCATAGTTTGCAAAATGATTCTTGTTTTGATGAATAATTAGGTAGCTTCCAGGTTTGCTTTTCAGATAATGCTACAGAGAACTTCTTTGTGCATATTTTTTTTAGGACAAGTTCCCAGTATGACTCATCGGTAAAAGCAAAGGAGAACTCTTTCTTAACATTTTTTTGGTCACAAACATGGAAGGGCACATACACCTTCCATATAGTATATAGTTACAAAGTGAACACCTGTTTAAGGACTGTCAAAGTCAAGAAAGGTCGTTCCTGGCTCCCCAGAAACCCTCTGTGTCCGGGAAGGAACACTTCATGGCTTTTGCATCATATTTATCACATGGCTTTCCAAGTGGGTTAAAAGGATTTATGGTGTCACCTTGCTGGATTAAATACATGTTTTGCCACAACATCATCAGTTTTGAGTGGTTATTATTTTTTATTAATAACATACGTTTGTTATTACATATCCATCAGTGTGGTGCTCAATACCACTTGAACCATGCATATTATCCTAGAGATGAATCCATTTTCCAGCGCTTTTTATTTGAAACACATTACCACAAAGCCATTATAAATTACTGAGGAGGTATTCAGTTAAAAAAATAAACAATAAAATCATACTGCCCATATGACTCAACTCTTGTTATTGGACAAGAGTTTAACAGTATTTAAACTGGTAATTCCTGTGTTAAGTGGAAAACATGACAGATGTATTGCCATAATTTTCTTATATTGATGTAGCCTACATAGCTTGCAGAATTTTATAAAGTCGTTCATTATCGTGGCAGGTAGTTTAAGGCACAGATGCTTTGAGTGACTATTTTAAGTATGTTTGCCAATTTAGTAAATATAAAGAGGGCATCTCAAGCTTGCTTTAATTGACATTTCTTGTCTTTATGTGAAGACAGAAAACAGATTTTTTTTAATTTTTAAAATTTTTAATTTAATTTAATTTTTTTCAATATATGAAGTTTATTGTCAAATTGGTTTCCATGGCAGATTTTTAAATGTATGATTATTTGTATTTCATTTGAATTCTGTCTGCATCTTTTATCCGTTTGCTTTTATTAACATTTTCAAGTACTTGAGAAGCATGGTTTGAGATGAATTAAGGCCACAAATAAAATTTCAGCAATCTAGGCATCACTGATTTAGAAACAATAATTAAGCCCAAGGCATGTGTTGAAAGCAAACCTATCAACAGTCACTATTTACATCCCAGTAATTAATGTGATATGTCACGAATATGCCTGGTCTCTCTCTCTCTTTTTTTTAAATACATTTTTTGATTTTTTAATGTTTATTTTTGAGAGAGAGAGAGTGTGAATGGGAGAGGGGCAGAGAGAGAGGGAGACACAGAATCCGAAGCAGGCTCCAGGCTCTGAGCTGTCAGCACAGAGCCGGATGTGGGGCTTGAACCCATAAACTGGGAGATCATGACCTGAGCTGAAGTCAGACAATCGACTGAGCCACCCAGGCGCCCTCTTTTTTTTTTTTTTTTTTTTTTTTTTAATTTTAACTTGTTTTATTTTTTATTTTTTTAAATTTACATCCAAATTAGTTAGCATATAGTGCAAGAATGATTTCAGGAGTAGATTCCTTAGTGCCCCTTACCCATTTAGCCCATGCCTCCTCCCACAACCCCTCCAGCAACCCTCACTTTGTTCTCCACATTTGTGAGTCTCTTCTGTTTTGTCCCCCTCCCTGTTTTTATATTATTTTTGTTTCCCTTCCCTTATGCTCATCTGTTTTGTTTCTTAAAGTCCTCATATGAGTGAAGTCATATGATATTTGTATTTCTCTGAGTGACTAATTTTACTTTGCATAATACCCTCCAGTTCCATCCACGTAGTTGCAAATGTGCCTGGTCTAGTAAGACCCGGAAATGCAGAAGAGAGCTCACCAACAATACTGGATATGTAGTGGAACCCTATTTTCAATTTAATATTTTCCTAATGCAGATATACCACAGGTGATCAGTAGTATTTAAAGGAAAATACGGGCCATCGTGAATCAAGGTTTTCTCCCCAAATGAACTATCCTCGAAATTTAAAATGAATAATTAATCCAGAAGGCAACCAAGTGCAGATACCAAGAACATAGTCATCCTAGTGTTTTATTTTTACTCCTGCAGAGTCAGAGAGGGGTGACAGGTGTACTTTTGTATCTCAAGCATCGGTGGGTTCAGAGATTTTTAATCTGAGAGTTTTAGGAGAGCAGACATTCCTGAGTTTGGTGGTTCAGCAGATTTAGCCAAGTAATGCAACTCTTGAGCTGGTTGATCATTCAAGCTTTAAGGGCACAAAGCTTGAAATTTATTTGAGACAGGATCAGAAAAACAAAACCACTCGAAGGCTGCATGTCAGGAAGAAAAAATGGAGAGGTAGGAGTAATAAACCTAGTGTTACTCGTTTCTCCCCCCCCCCCCGCCCCTCGCCACTACTCCCCTGTAAGATTATGTCTGGATCACAGGAAATCTCTTTTTTTAAAGTTTCTTTATTAGAGAGAGAGGTGGGGGAGAGAGAATCCCAAGCAGGCTCCACACTGCCAGGGCAGAGCCCTATGCATGGCTCGAACCCACAAACCATGAGATCAAGACCTGAGCTGAAATCAAGAGTCGGACGCTTAACCAGCTGAGCCGCCCAGGCACTGCATGGAGAACGGGGAGTCTCTTATTCTTCTCTGTGCCCATAAAACTGGTACAAAATACACTAAACATGGGGATGTGTGGGTGAATGTGCTTTGGGTTTATCTACATCGACTTCTTGTAGTTTAAAGTTCTCAAAGTGTGTTTTCTCCCAGCATTTCACAATTACCTGGGACTGGTTAGAAATGCAAATTATTGGGCCCCGCCCCAAGGCTAAAGACTCAGAAACTCAGGCTGGAGCCTAGGCAGATGATGGTGATGCCCACGGGGGTTGAGAACCACTATTATCTAACCTATTCTGCCACCTAGTGGAATGTGTGGGAATAGCATCTGGCAATGAGTGGAGTACATTAATTATATTAAGAACTATTTTGCACTTACACAGCCACCCTGAACGTGTTCTAAAACTGGAATTGCCTTCTCCTCATTTCCAGTCATTATAGGGCATGTCATTTCAAGATATCAGCAGGCAGTGTGTGTAAACTTGTCTTTGTTGTTTTAGAAGTACCTTTAAATTTGTACTGAAATTGCTTTTATCACACACTAGAATAATGCACAGCTATTACACAATGCTAGGAAGAAAAATACACGGGGAAATGCAAAAATGTGCATGGAAAAACAGGGTTAAAGTGGCATACAACATTATTCAAACTAAACGGTTTAAATACGCATAAAAACAAAATGAAATATACCAAAAGGGCAATCGTGGTTCTCTCTTGGGGATGCGATTATAGGTAAATATTTTCTATATGCTTTTTTTGGGGGGGGTATTTTCTAAGTTTCTGTGATGAGTATGAATTATTTTTAAGAATAATTAAAATATTTTTTTCAGTTATGTAACACAGCTGCAAGCATCATTTAGCCCAAATTCCTTCTCGCAGAAAATATGTATGAAGTCCTCATACCAGGCATTGTGCGAGGGCCTGGGGAAACAGAGGAAATGTGCGTGGCCCCTCGTCCTGGAGCTCTGGGGTCGTATGCACATAAAACCCAAGGGGTGTAATGAAGGAAGCACACAGAAGGGAGAAAGGCTCTACTTAGGGGTGATAACCAAGATTTCCCAGAGGAAGTAGCTCTCCATAAAGTTCCCAAGCTAAGGGACGCCTGGGTGGCTCAGTTGGTTGAGCGTCTGACTGTGGCTCAGGTCATGATCTCACGGTTCATGAGTTCAAGCCTCACATCGGGCTCTCTGCTGCCAGCGCAGAGCCTGCTTCAGATCCTCTGTCCCCCTCTCTCTCTGCACCTCCCCTGCTCACCCTCTCTTCCTCTCAGAAATAAATAAACAGCAACAACAAAAATTCCCAAGCTAAGGATTCTAGATCCAGATGCCCTGTAAGTTACCAGCCTTTGTTAGCGGGCTCTAGGACATGTGTGGTGGGCTGGATTGTATTACTCCTGAGGGTCTCTATAGTCAACACAGGAGCACATCAGACAGTGCTAGAATTTGGAGACAAGATCGTTAAGCAATTGAAATTCAACACAAAGAGAGCAGGCTGTTGGTGGTAGAGCCATAGTTTTTCAATCTCCAAATCTCCACATAAAAACGACACCCAAATAGCAAAACTGAAAACCCAGACAATACTTAAAAAAAAGTAGGTCACAAGGTAACCCCAGGAGCCCCCAAACACAAGCAGGTGAGGCAAACCAAAAACTTCCACAAGAGCAGCATTTGTATAGGAGGAAAAGGAAGGCGCAGGGGTTGTACGTGGTGGATGTGAGAACAGGAGAACCCAAGACAGGCACAGGTGGTCACAGAAGAGGGGCAGCCAATCTAAAAATGTCGGCTGAAGGTGGGAGACGTTTTGTCCTGTCCCAACAGTGGGTTCATGTGAGGACCTACTGGAAGAGCACCTGAAAGGGCTGGAGCAGGGCAGCCCTGATAAGCTCATGAGACTGCCTGCCTTCTTCTAGGACAAGATCCCACACTGGGGAAAACACCCGGGACTAAAATCAGAATTGAGCAAGACAGAGATGAGAGAGATTGTATTACTCTTGAGAGGCTTTGTAGGCAATGTAGGAACATGTGAGACACTACCAGAATTTGAAGACAAGGAAAGAAAGAGATGGCCCAGACCCAAGAAAGGATAAGGACAGAGGCAGGAAATCCCAGAAAGCAAGCCACTTTATTTTTAAACACATACCAGCAGCAGAAGAGGGAGCTCTATGGTGAAAATCTTTCCTGAACATAGCCTTAATCCAAAAAGTCAGGGAGGATCATTCCACAATGACACCAACAATAGAAAAGTACCAGGGCCAAATTCCACACACAATTATGAACAGCAAAGGGACCAAAGGGAAGCAGAATAACACCCCTGTAGACAATGGAAGCACACCAGGGAGACGTGGTTAAAGAGAGACCCCAACCATAACATATTCAAAAATGACAATATACTAAGCACCTGAAACAAGACCGGAGGGAACTGCATAAATTGGAATGAGAAGAACTCAAAACTGGAATGAAGAATTCAGAAGGGAATTCGAAATTTTTTAAGAAATGAAGGCTGAACCCCAAGTGGTGTAAGGGACTAAACCCAGCAGATGATACCTTAAGAGAAACGGATGGTGAAGGAGAAAAAGACGTGCAAGTAAAAAGAAAATGAAGAAGGGGAGAAACCAGACGAGAGAACGTGACACGTATCCAAGGCACGCAAAGGAGAACAGACACACAGGTAACAGGAGTCCCTGATGAAGACAACCAAAGCAAGGCCAACACTCCCAACTGTAATTCAAGAAAACATCCCGTTTAAACAGGTTGAAACCACATATTGAAAGTACACTCAGTACCTGAGAATATAGATATATATTCTATATATTATTTGGTTGGTGAGGGGAAGCATCTCTTTGCAACTATTCTTTTTAACGTTCATTTATTTTTGAGAGAGAGAGAAAAAGAGCGCGAGTGGGGGAGGGGCAGAGCGAGAGGGAGACCCAGAATCCGAAGCAGGCTCCAGGCTCTGAGCCATCAGCACAGAGCCCGACGCGGGGCTCGAACTCACGGACCGCGAGATCATGACCTGAGCTGAAGCCGGACGCTCAACCGACTGAGCCACCCAAGCGCTCCAGGCATTCAATTCTTTCATACATTTTTTTGTAAATAAATGGTTGCATAATCAGTGCTTTTGAAGGCATAGACGAAAGATATTATGTGACAAATCACGGACACTGACAATGTTGACTTGAAAAGTGATTGAGGAGAACTGGGCTCTGAGTGTGCAAAAGTTTTAGGAGTATCTGAATGCTACTCAGCAATAAAAAGGAAACACTCTCAGCACATACAATGACATAGATGCACTTCACAACAATCACGCCTAGCTGAAGTCAGCTGTATACAAGAGAATGAAAATTACGTAATTCTATTTACACAAAATTTTCTGTATAAAACTGACCTCTGGTGGCAGAAAGCAGATCCCTGGTTGTCGGGGGATGGAGATAAGAGTTAAGGGTGGGTTGCCAGGGGCAGGAGGAACCTTCGAGGTGGGGAGGAGATCTTCATGATCTTGATTATGGCGGTGCTTTCACAGACGGATACTTAGGTCAAAATTCATCCAGGGGAGCCTGGGGGGCTCCGTCCGTTGAGCGTCCGACCCTTGGTTTTGACTCAGGCCATGAGCTCATGGTCCGTGGGTTCAAGCCCTGCACTGGGATCTGCACGGACAGTGCAGAGCCTGCTGGGGATTTTCTCTCTCTCTGCCCCTCCCCTGCTGTCTCTCTCTCTCTCTCTCTCTCTAAAAAAAAAAAAAAAAGAATAATAATAAATGATAATAATAAAAATAAATTTTAAAAAATTTAAAAAACCTCATCCAGTTGATTATTTCAAATGTGTGCGGTGAATTGTATGTTCATCATACATCGTGAAAGTTGTAAGATCGGATTTCCTGTTCTTGCTTTATATTTTTAAACGCCTTATTCTCCTAAATGTGTTTACCGTGCATATTCTTAGCCAGTCTATTCCAGTCATTTGGCTTCAGACGGTGGGTGTTTGTCCTGGGAGACATTTGCTCCCCTTTCACTGTGGTTGTGCTTCACAGGCGGCTAATTAGTTTGGTCTGCGAGGGCACGTTCCCTTGACATATCCCTGCTCTGGGATGTTTTGGGGGAAGGGCAGAGGACCAGGCTCTAGTGTCTGCCCCTCCCGTTGGGGTTAAGGTATGAGGAGGCGTCAAGCCCCAGGTCGCAGAACCTCAGGACCCTCCAGCATCGCTCTTGATCTCTCTGGTTTAATCCCACCGTTCTAGGTGGGATGAATCCCCTGGTCGGGGATTTGTCTTTCACTTCACGGGAAGCAGCAGCAGCAGCGGGAGGAGGCGGTCTCTCTGGGGTGTAATCTCTAGCTCCATTTTATTTTTCTTCTCATTGGGGCATTTTGCTTTCCTCACAGGCTGACCCGTGTGGCCTGCCTGTGCTGCTGGTCGCTCATGGGAAAAGGCGGGCAGTGGATGTCCCAGGACAAGGCAGTGGCCAGCCTTAAAGGCCTTTCTTCCGGCCTGTCCTCTTTCTGTGCCCTCCATCGGCCTTTCCCCAGGGCTGCTGGCTGCCCCCCCCCGCCCCGGGTCCCAGGTGCAAACACCAGTTCCAGGCAGACTTCTGACTTCCCAGGGGCCTCTTCTTATATATTGTTTTGCAAGCTCCTCAACCCTGTCCTCTGCCCTTGCTCAAGGGAGAGAACCCAGCGTTAGTTTGCCATCTTTTTTTTTTTTGGGGGGGGGGGACAGAGAGAGACAGAGCATGAACGGGGGAGGGGCAGAGAGAGAGGGAGACACAGAATCGGAAACAGGCTCCAGGCTCTGAGCCGTCAGCCCAGAGCCCGACGCGGGGCTCGAACTCACGGACCTCGAGATCGTGACCTGGCCGAAGTCGGACGCATAACCGACTGCGCCACCCAGGCGCCCCAGTTTGCCATCTTAATACGCACCCCATAACTGATTTTGTCTGCTTTAAAACCTTTAATATTCTTTGAAGACGTGGTCTAGGTCTGAAAATCCGATTCTGAACATGGTAAGAGAACACTGAAAAAAACAGTAAGAACTCCAGAAAAGTGGGAAATAGTTTGCTGATTCCATGGCCAGAAGAGTAAAGAGCATTTAGACAGTGTTTTGTCGAACAACGTCTGCCTGCTTACTTACTTATTGCCTATCTTCTCCCAGATGAGGCTGGGGCTTCTCCTGTCTTGTTCAACAAGGTGCAGATCCCCAACACCTAGGATAAGATAAAATTTGGTGCAGAGGAGGCCCTCGTAAATAATTGCTAAAGAAATTGCTATTTCTATCTGTCGCTATGTGATTTTCTGCTTTGAAACTTAGTGGCCTAAAACAATGGCGATTTGTTATTTCTTACCATCCAGTGGGTGGACTGGGCCTTCTGGGCTCCCCTGGTGGCCAGTGTGGGGATGCCTCACCCATACATCTAGGCCTTAGCTGGGGCAGCTGGGCCTCTCTACATGGTTTCTCACCCAGGGCTTCTGTTCCCGATGCAGAAGCTTTCCAAAGGGCAAAGGTAGAAGCAGCGAGGCCTTGAGATCTAGGATCTGGAACCCCACAAGTCACTTCCACCATGTTCTTCTGGTTAAAGCAAGTCATGAGGCCCGCCTGGAATTCAAGGTGTGAAGAAAGAGACTCCACCCCTTGATGGGAAAGCCTGCAAAACAGTATGATCCTGCCTTTCTTTCTGCCACATTGTTCCAAAGTTTGTAAACAGAGGAAGAATAATCTGAATTGTCCACCGTTGGCCAGTTTAGTGCCTGGCACCTGGGAAGCCCTCACTGTTGGTCCAGTGAATGAAAGAATGTCATGGCTGGTTCCATTCCCTTCAAAAATGGACTGCTTCTTGGGACACATTGGCCGATATTGCCCCCGAGTGGAATTTGAGGATTGAGGCCAGGGTAATTCCTTTCTTGGAAGATTGAACTGTAAGATTCCAGTTTACAGGTTAGGACAGGGGTTTCTAAACTTTAGCATAGGTATGAAGCGTATAGAGATCTTATTAAGAACAGAAGATTCTGGGACCCCAGCGTGGCCCAGTTGGTTAAGTGTCGGACTCTCGATTTTGGCTCAGCTCCTGATCCCAGGATCGTTGGGGTCAAGTCCCACGTTGGGCTCCGTGCTGAGCATGAAACCTGCTTAGGATTCTCTGTCTCTTTTCCTCTGCCCCTCCCCAGCTCATGCCCCCCACCATCAAAACAACAACAACAACAACCAGAAGATTCTGACATCCATTTTCAAAATAAATCGGACAGTCTGACAACTGATTCAAAACAAAAACAAAAAAGCAGAAGCTTCTTGGACCCCATCCTGGTAAGTTCGGTAAGTCTGGATAGGCCCAAATTCACTGAGTCCTAGGCTTTTATGAGGGCTTTGTGATGAGTGGGTGTTGAGGGTGATGCTGCCCTGGAGGGAACAGGGCCCTAGGTTTAAGAGCAAGGAGACGTGAAAACAGTGCTGCTCCTCTCTCAGTCATCCCAGGAGATCCACTCACTCTCAGATTCTCAGTTTTCTCATCTGTAAAATGGGGTTGACAGCCATCTTAGAGGCTTGTTATGAGATTAGAAACAGTGCCTCACTGGGGCGCCTGGGTGGCTCAGTCGGTTAAGCATCCGACTTCGGCTCAGGTCATGATCTCACGGTTCGTGGGTTTGAGCCCGCGTCAGGCTCTGTGCTGACAGCTCGGAGCCTGGAGCCTGCTTTGGATTCTGTGTCTCCCTCTCTCTCTGCCCCTCCCCTGTTCACGCTGTCTCTCTTTGTCTCTCAAAAATAAATACATAAATATTTTTTTAAAAAATTTAGAAATAGTGCCTCGTTATGGTGCATAACATGCTCTGACTCAAAGAGCAGGGTTAATACCACGGACATACAGTGTATAATAGATGTTCAGCAATCATTAGCCAAATTTAAATACCATAAGACCAGAAGAGCAAGAATCATATCTTTTTTAATCACTATTGATTGCCAGATTCCGGGGCATCAAAAATATCTTACAGCAGGTGTTTAACAAGTAGTTTTTCCTTTTTATAATTTTTTTTCTTTTTCAAAATTTTTATTCAAATTCTAGTTAGTCAACATGCAGTGTCATAGTGGTTTCAGGAGTAGAACTTAGTGATTCTACTTACATATAACACCCACTGCTCATCCCAACAAGTGTCCTCCCTAATGCCCATCACCCATTTAGCCCATCCCCCTACTCAGCTCCCATCCAGCAACCCTCAGTTTGTTCTCTGTATTTAAGAGTCTCTTATGGTTTGTTTCCCTCCCTCTCTCTGTTTTTTCCCCTTCCCGTATGTTCATCTGTTTTGTTTCTTACATTCCACATCTGAGTGAAATCAACAAATAGCTTTTCAATGAATGAATGAAGTTCTCATATCCTATCTCTAACCAGTGCGAATGTGTTCACTGGTTGTCCTAGGGGTGTGTGTGTGTGTGTGTGTGTGCGTGCACATGCATGTGTATGCGTGTGTGTAGTGATTTTATGTCATTTAAGGACTTCCAGACACGGTTTGCTTTGTGTACACGTCAATACTGACTAAGCTGCCAGGGGTCAAGTTGTTTTCAGAAGCGTTTTTTTGATTGTGGCGCCATGAAAAGAATACAAGCCTTGAAGGAGAGCTTGGTTCA
Source organism: Acinonyx jubatus (assembly GCF_027475565.1). Taxonomy (NCBI): domain Eukaryota; kingdom Metazoa; phylum Chordata; class Mammalia; order Carnivora; family Felidae; genus Acinonyx; species Acinonyx jubatus. The sequence continues at coordinate 14,353,250 of NC_069391.1, forward strand.
AATCCCAGATCTGACCAGTCCTACTTTGGTCAAATCACACACCCTCTCTGAGTTTCAGTTTCCCCATTTGGGACGTGAGGAAGTTGTTGCCAAGGACAGTTCTGTTGTGATGTGTTAGTTTTCTGTACATCTAATTTTGTTTGAGTTTATTTATTTTGAGAGAGGGAGAGAGAGTGGGGGGGGGGCGGCGTAGAGAAAGAGGGAGAAAGAGAACCCAAGTAGGCTCCGTGCTGTCAGCACAGAGCCCGATGCAGGGCTTGAACCCACTAACCGTGAGATCATGACCTGGGCTGAAACCAAGAGTTGGTTGGATGCTTAACTGACTGAGCCACCCAGGCGCCCCTAGGATTCTGTACATCTAATTGTGGGAACCAGCATATGCAGGTGATGTCATTTTGTATTTTGTTGTTGGTTTTCATTGCAGATCATCATTAACAACTCACTTGTTGCTACATTGCCTTCATAATTATCATTTTTACTGACTATACATTATTTTGTTGAATAACAGAATTTATCTAAACATCTCCTCTATGTGGGCTCTTTAAGTAGTTCCAATTTTATGCTACTGTGAAAATTGCCGCAATTCACATCTTTGTCAACATAACTTTTTGCTTCGGTTGGATAATTTCCTCAGGAAGCGAGGTAATTTTGACCGCCTCTTATGGAAGACTAGAACGAAGTTGTGGCAACATTTTCTGCATTAGCATTTTGCATCGGCCAAAAATGGAAAAGATCAGAACTCACCTTCAGGAGGAAGTGCTTAAACTGTGAGCCAACTGTTCAGTAAGATGCTGTGCAACCATTACAAAGAACAAGGATTATTCACTATCGCCAAAAAGTAGAAACCATCTAAAATGTCCTTCGACGAGCGAATAAGCAAAATATGGAAGATTATGCTACAATGGGGTATGATTCGGCCATAAAAGCAATGAAGTTCTGAGACACGCTATCACATGGATGAACCTTGGAAACATTACGCCGAGTGAAAGAAGTCAGACACAGGGGCCTCATAGAATATGATTCCGTTTATAGGAAATGTCTAGAATAGGTAAATCCATGGAGGCAGAAAAAAAGATAAGTAGTTACCAGGGGTTGGGGAGGGAATGGGAAATGATTGCTAACAGGTATGAGGTTTCTTTGGGGGATGATGAAATTATTCTGGAATAGATAGCAGTGATGGGTACACCACCTTGTGAATATACAAAACCCACTGAACTGTGCACTTTAAAAGAATGAACTTGGGGTGCCTGGGTGGCTCAATCAGTTAAGCATCTGACTTTGGCTCAGGTCATGATGTCACGGCTCAGGAGTCTGAGCCCCGCGTTGGGCTCTGTGCTGACAGCTCAGAGCCTGGAGCCTGCTTCGGATTCTTTGTCTCCCTCTCTTTCTGCCCTTCCCCCGCTCATGCTCTGCCACCCTGTCTCTCTCAAAAATAAATAAACACTAAACAAAATAAAAGAGTGAACTTTATGGTATGTGAGTTATATCTCAATAGAAAAAAGAATGAGGAAGATCTGTATTGATGTGATCTATTATTCATTGAAAAAAGCAAAGTGCAGAGCAGCATCTAAAGCATAGCATTTGTTTTCTTTGTATGTGTGTGTGTGTGTGTTCATTTTTGAGAGAGACAGAGAGACAGAGACAGAGTGTGAGCAGGAGAGGGACAGAGAGAGAGAGGGAGACACAGAATCTGAAGCAGGTTCCAGGCTCTGCACTGTCAGCACAGATCCCGATGCAGGGCTTGAACCCACAACCGTGAGATCGTGACCTGAGCCGAAGTGGGACGCTTAACCAACTAAGCCACCCAGGTGCCCCGGTGGAAGTCTTGTTTTCTATCTTTGGTGTCTGAGATTGTGAGGCTTCCCCAGGAAGTGTCAGTCCTGCCCTCTCTGCCATGAGCTCAGGCATGAGAACAGCCTCTTTCTCTGGGCCATAGAGCACACCCATTGTGTGCTAGGAGCTGAGACAGTGTACAATAACCTCTATGTGATACATAATTATTCCCATTATTCCAGATAACAGACCTGAGCAGCAAGAGAGACAAAAGGCTTTACAAGGTTATGCAGCAAGGGATGTGGCTCCAGCAGGAACCAAACCCAAGTCTATATAACTCCAGAGGAGGTGAATCAGAGGCTTGGGTGCTGGGAGCTGGTTTATTTGTTCCCTGTGGACTGGCCAGCCAGGGGTGTGGAGGCTGCTTCGCTTCAGAGAACATAGCTTACAAGAATGCTGGTTTCTGTATTTACCCAGAGAGGTCATTTATTCTCCTTTATTTGAGGGCTGTGGGAAAGGGATTGCAGAGGCTTATCTTGCCCCAGGCTGGTCCATTATTGCTTGATGGGAATGGTTCAGGAGTGAGTTCCCAACTGGTCCACTCATGCTGCCGAAACATTCCATGCTCCTTCACAAAGCTGTTCTTTCTAACTAGAAAACCCGTCCTGTCCATTAGCCACTCAACAAACTCCTACTTACCTGTCAAAACCCAGCTCGTATGTCCCTTCTGTTTTCTTCTTATCAACAACATTTATAGATGCCCTTACTAGCATCTTTATAATAATACCAGTAATATTCATAGTAGTTCTCATTTAGAGAGCCCCACTATGTGCTGGGCAGTTTTAACTATCGACATGGGTGTTCCCTTTAATTCTTATGGGAATTATGCAATAGGACTATACTTATTTACCTCTCTTTCAGATGAAGAAACAACCCAGCAAGGTTAGGAAATTTGCCCAGAATCACACAACCAGGATGTGAAGAAACAGATCTTTCCAGCTCCAAAGTTCATACCTTCCCCTAACCCCACATCCTCTTCCCTACCCTGGTCACCTTGAGTTGCAAATGCTGTTTGTTCCTGTTTTCGCCATTGCCCTGGGAGGCCTAGAAGGCAAGTGGTGACTCTGATTTCAGGACTGTGACCCATTATGGGGTCTGCTCCCTAGTGGCTGACCCTGACAGTGGCAGGGACCCAGCCTGGAAAGTAAACGCAGTCTGTCTGTCCTATCCCTGCGGTGGGACGGCCTTGCTATCTCTCCTGGAAAGGCGATAAAGGGGCAGGTCTTGCCTCCTTGAGGACTTGCAGATGTTTCCTGAAGCTGTGAGAGCCATTTCTGTTTCTTGCCAGTCCACATGAGCTTCTAGAAGAACCGACTTCATGGGTCTGTTAGTGTGAATGTTAACAATTCTAGCAGCCCTCGGGACATCGCGCTGAAATATTAAGGCCAGCAGGGGCCCATCGAGGACAGAGGCCCCATCCCCAGCTTGCTGGAGCTTTGCTAAAGCCCCAGAGAGGCTTCATTGTGGAGACAGCAGGACCTGGGGGTTGGGACCTCCAGCTTCACAGTTAGTCTGGCTCTGACAACCATCTCCACCGCTTACTAAATCGGTGGCCTTGGAGCACGTTTCTTAACCTTTCTAAACCTCAATTACTTCGTCTTTACCAGGAAGTAATTGCCTCCTTTTTAAAGTTACGGATAAAAAGAGCTAATGCATACAAAACGCTTCCCGCCAAGCCTGATACAGTGCCTTCGCACCAAGGCGGGGATGCTAATGATGGTAATAACAATAAAAAGAATTGTTATTACGGAAAAATCCATAATAGACTTTTGTTGTTTGCAGCTAAGAATCCTGTCTGATCTAGTTAATGTTATTAGTAGGGGAGCAGAGCAGTTTTCTAGAAGGACAGGCCACTGGAGCCAGATGGGTGGTTTCCCCTGGTCTAGGACAAGAGGTGACAGAGAAAATGATGTTCCCGTCCATTGGGCTGAGCATGTGTGGTTCTTCCTGGATCCCACCTCCTGGAGTAACCTGAGAAGGGAGAGGCCCAGTCGAGACTCGATCCCCATTCCTGTGATTCCCAGGCAGCCATCTTTTTTCTGTCCCAACCACCTACCTCGGGATTGAGCAATTAGCAGCTGTTAGAATCATGGGCTATGTTTTGAAGAATATGAATAATAATATTTCAAAGTTAGCAATCCATTTTCACAAGGATGATTTTATTTGCATATCCAAGCACACAAATGCCCACAGAAAAGATGTGCTTTATTTAAATTGTGTTTAAGGTTTCCTCGAGCGCTTCCTGTTTTCAGGTACAGGCCTCCAGGGAAGGAATGGATAGGCCTGTGCAGTTTTGATTTCTAACATTTTCAGTGGACAGCTTTTCCATGTCTTGGTGAGATTTATATTTGTCACTGGTAAGCTTGTCATAATATTCCTTCAACTGGATGGGCCAGAGTTTGCCCTTCTGGCTGCCATTTGGAGCTGGGGTAGTTCCAACCTTCCGCTATTATATATAATACTATCAACCTTTATTAAGACAAGCTTTTAAAAACAATCTTTGGGAAGTATTTCCTTAGGACAAATTCCTAGAAGCAGACTGAGGGACCAAAGGGCGGGAATAGGTTTCTTTGGCCTTGTTTACTGAAGGTTAGATCATTCCTGAGAGAAGATAACACCAAACCCTAGACATTGCCCATGTGTTCTCTCCTGGTCTGAAACGGGAAAGAAATACAGAAGCAGTGCCAACAAGATGACAAGACAATTTGCTGAGCCATGCAGAATTTTCTGGAAGGTGCTGGGCTTTTCCATGAGAATATCCTCAACTGCTATGCCACTCCTCTAACTGCTGATTCGGGGCCATCCCCACGCTTCCTCAACTACCTCCACAGGAAATGTACACTGGCCGGTAGTGAAGAGCCAGGGACTCTGCAAATCTCCTGTGAATTCCCAAGGGTCAAATGCCCGTGGTGGATGGAATACATGTTTTACATAAACAAGGCAACGGAGCCTGGTGATGTGAGCACTGGCGGGACCCTGGAGCTAGAAGAGCCGGCTGCAGACAGGGCCCTGCCATACACGCTCCCTCCCACGCCCACCTGGATGGCAGATTACTGAAATGACACAAGTTTTCATATATCCCTCTGACTCAGGACTTTGACTTTCTTTTTTTTTTTTTTTAATTGTTTTTTAAATGTTTTTATTTATTTTTGCGACAGAGAGAGACAGACTGTGAGATCATGACCTGAGCCGAAGTCGGACGCTCAACCGACTGAGCCACCCAGGAGCCCAGGACTTTGACTTTCGATGAAATACAGGACTCCTGGGAGAAGGTGCAGTGCCATTTACACTTGGCAGTGAACTCTTCTGTCATCGCTGACTCTGAGAACAGGTCAGGCTGGAGAAGAATCCCCGAGAAGACTCTGAAAGCCAGGGAAGGAGCGCTCAGAGTCTCGCCTTTCACAAAAACTTTTAAAACGGGGTTCTTGGGACGCCTGGGTGGCTCAGTGGGTTAAATGTCTGACCTCGGCTCAGGTCATGATCTCTCGGTTTGTGGGTTTGAGCCCGGCATAGGGCTGTGTACTGACAGCTCAGAGCCTGGAGCCTGCTTGGGATTCTCTGTCTCCCTCTCTTTCTGCCCCTCCCCTGCTTGCACCTGCTCACTCTCTCTCTCTCTCTCTCTCTCTCTCTCTCAAAAATAAATAAATAAAACATTGAAAAAAAAAGTTAACACGGGGTTCTTTAGTTGCCTCTTACCTGTGCAGCTCCCCCGGGAGTGCAAGTTCCCTGGGGGAGCGGCGGACAAGCCTTCCTGAGGTTGTCTGGCGTAGGCAGGGACCCCGGATGAATGTCTCCCGTTGAATGTGAGAACTCAGTAGCAGGTTCCAGGGAGCTGCCCCAGTGACCCCATCCCAGCCACGTGCCTGTGAGCACCTGGCCCTCGCAGTTATCATCACAACGATGCTATGATTTCTGCTTTGTTGTGGCTCTGCTCCTTGGGAAGTGGAATCATGCCGTGACCTATTCTTCAGCCAAACACAGTGCAGTAGCTTCAAGTGCAGACCACACAGCCTCCTCTCAGATCTTATCTCCTTCCCTCTTCCCCTCACTGACTATGCTCTAACCCTGCTGGCTTTTCTCTTTCTTCCTCAAACGGCAAGCTTGTTCCTGTCCCAGAGACGGCTTTGCATGGGCCATTCTCCCTCCTTGGATCTTCCCACGCTTGCCTTCTCGTCCTCATTCGGGCCTCAGCTCGATGGGCACCTTTTCCAAGAGGTCAGGCTGCCCCTGGGTCACTTTCTATCCCACTACTAGTGTGTTTTCTCCTTAGCAATGCCATTTCCTAAAATCACCTGATGCGCCGATCGCTGGCCCCCTAACCAGAAAACAAGCTCCGAGAAGGCTGTTGTGCTCTCTGCTCGGGGCAGAGAACCGTGTGCGCACCCGTGAGGGGATCCGTGTAAGAATCTCCAACAGAGCTTCCCTTGCTTTTCCTCATTCAGTCCCATTCAGTTTCTTTGTAAAAAAAATTTTTTGATGCTTTTCGTTATTTTTAAGAGAGAGAAAAAGAGCGTGAGTGGGGAAGGGGCAGAGAGACAGGGAGGCACAGAATCCGAAGCAGGCTCCAAGCTGTCAGCACAGAGCCCGCCTCGGGGCTTGAACTCACCAACCGTGAAATCATGACCTGAGTCGAAGCCGGATGCTCAACCGACTGAGCCACCCAGGCGCCCCTGAGAGCTGTTATTTCTAAGCCACAGGTCTTCAGGAGGGAGAAGGTGACAGGCTGAGTTAAGACGCTGATGGTGTGCCGGGGTTAAAGGTCGGCGACCCACAGCACCAGCACACTGCTCACTGCTCACGTCCATCCCACCTGCTGCTTGCTCTGCACCGAAGGCTGATCATCTGAATCAGGAATGCAGCATCTAGAAGAAACAGGAGTCTCAGACCCGGTTCTGCTGTCAGGTTACTACTGTGTGAGCTCGACTGGGTCCTTTTCTTCTCTGAGCCTTGGTGTTTCTTTCTGGAAAAAGTGAGAATGTTTGGATTCGACCTAAATGCTTCTAAGGCCCTCTCTCCTAACCCTAACATTTGCTCTCCTAACCCTGGGACTTTGCCACTGAGCCTCAGATGTGAAAAACAGGCTCACCCAGGCTCCGACTCTTCAGCAGTTCACGTTTTTTAGTTGACAGCCTGGCAAGGAGCCAAGACCCCTGACCTCCAGCATCAGCTGCTCAAACCTTCGCAGAGTGTCTGTGTTTATTCACAGCTCTGGCTGGGCAGATGCCATCAGTATGTGCTCTGTCAGTGGGCAGGGCCTGAGGTGTCCATCATGAGAGAGATGAGCTGAAGCTAGTCCAAAGTCACCCTGGAGGCTGCCAGCCCCCGCCCCACCCCCACACCCCGCCTGTCACGCCACTGACTGGTCTGCTCATCCAGAGGGCAGGAGAGGGACTTTGTGCTCTGTCTTTGGTAGCGCCTTTGGTAGCTTTTATGCCACGACCGCCCTGGCTGTGGCAGCCCCGGGCAGCCCTCCCTGCGATCCTAAAACAGGATTGGGAGATGAGTATTCTGCAAAGGAGCATTTTCGTGATGCCCTATGCTAATTGCATGATGTTCTATAGTTTCATTCTGCTTTCCTGAAACACATCTGAATTAATCGTCAGTACAACCCCCTAGGAAGAACAGGGAAGCCTAACTCTGAGTTCCTGTCCTGAGCCAGCTCTTTCTTTTACCCCATGGGGGGTTCCTGAAGGAATGAGAGGCTCAGAAAGCCCAAAAGCTGAGTAAGCATTTCCCTAGCAATCTTCTCTGAGCTAACTGCAGGTTGGGATCTAGGGATTAAAAATGAATCATTAACTTCTTAATGCTCTATGCAACATACTTATCTATACAACCACAAACATACTTATCTACACGTAGATTCCCAGAGGAGTAGGGTTTTCATGAGGCATAAATCTTTTAGATCATCACCAAAGGGACTGATACACTGGCTTAGGGGAATATATTTTTCATGTTTAAAAAATAAACAAATACTAAAATTAAAAAAACGAATCAGACACAGTCCCTTCTCCCAAGGAGTTTAGAGAGACCCTTTTACTCCTCTGAGCCCCAGTTCTGCAAAATGGGGCCAATGATCCCTGCCCAAGGTTGCTAGATTTAGTAAATGAACGGATACCTCGTTAAATGTGAATTTCTGATAAATAGTGAATAACATTTTAGCCTGAGTACATCCCATGCAATATTTGGGACATACTTAACCTACAAAATTATTCATCGTTTATCTGAAATTCAAACGTAACTGGCATCTTGTACTTTATCTGGCAAGCCTACCCCGTGCAAACCAGTTCAGGAATTGTTTGAGGTACAAAAGGAATAATATGTGAATTAATAATGCATGAAAGTGCTTTACAGTTTGCAAAGTTCTGTGTCAGCAAGAAGGGTTTGGATTGCATGACTTGAATGGAAAAGGGTCTCTTGCAGGTCTCTGAGTCTTTTCTCACTATGGAGAAAGATCACTAACGAGGAGAAGGATTCAATTGCTGCATCCCAAGTGCACACTTTTTATTCCAGGGCAATGGATCCAAAACCAGTGGCACAAGATTGAGCCTGTAGCGGCACGTGTGAGAAAGCCCTGAGGGCTTTGATTCACAGAAAACCCCAAACAGGACCCCACTGGATGTAATCAGCACCTGCATCTTCTGGTATCCTCAGAAGTGGTGTCTGAAATACTGTCTGTGCTGCTTAGACTCCCCTGAAGGATTTAAAGGGATGGGAATGGGCGGGACTTACGGGGCCTGGAAACCAGTGTCCTCCTTCCAGAAGGATCCAGGTGCGTTTGACTTGGACATCTGTGGACTCAGGGGACATAAGCCATAGGCTTCCCTTGCAGCGTGGGTCCTGGTTTCTGGAAGGTGCCCCTCCCGTCCTACATGGCATTTTGCTCTGGTAAAGGGCCTCTCGCAGACGCAGAAGTTCCTCTGTTGTCCGTATGAGAAGCAGAACACCAATAGCAGGAACGATTGTTCAAAATGCAAAGGCTGGAAAAGCCCTTAGAATCCCCCCACTCCTCCCTCCTTCCGTCCATCCTCCAGATGGGGAAGACGAGGCTGGAGAAGTGACTCATCCAAAGCCGTGTAGTAAGCTAGGGGCAGCATTAGGACTGGAGCCCGCACCTGCCGCTTCCCAACTCACGGTCAGGGTCGCATCCGCCCATCCCCTGAGATTCCTTCTGTTTGGACAGGCCCTCCAAGCAGCCACTGTCTTTGGATACTCCAGAGGCACTGCTGAGACACCTTTGTTTCTCTCGGAGGGGAGGCCAGTTATTTAATAACAGTGATGGTAATCTGCTTGGGGGCAGTGCTTTATAGTTTGCAAAATACTTGTGTGTCATTGATCTCACCTTCCCTTGACTTCTGCCTTCCTACACCCTCTACTTTTCTGCGCTTGTCAAACCTTAACGTACGGTTCCCTCCCAGAGAGGCAGTTTGTGGGGCGGTGAGTTCTACAGCAGCGGTTAACCGTGCCTCAGTTGCCTCCTCCATAAAGCAGAGATGATAACGAGGGTATCTACTCATAGAGTTCTTTTTTATTTGAGAGAGAGAGAGAGAGAGAGAGAGAGTGGGGGAGGAGAAGGGGAAGAGAGAGAATGGGGAACAGAGGATCCAACGTGGGCTCTGCACTGACAGCAGAGAGCCTGATGCTGGGCTTGAACGCACGAACTGCGAGATCATGACCTGAGCTGAAGTTGGACGCTCACCCGACGAGCCACCCAGGTGCCCCTCTACTCATAGTGTTCTTATGTGAGGAGTAAGGGAGGTAATTTGTGCTTGTAACAGTACCCAGCACGTTGTTAGGATTTCACAAATATTAGCACCTACCACGACTACTGTTATTGTGATTTGTGACCCCAAAACCCTTTTCCTCCTCATTCCAGTTCTCCTCCCAGACTCAGCTCAAATTTCCCTCCCTTTGGAGGACTTCTTTGATCCTTTTCCCTCAGCAGAGTTAGGGGTTGTCTAACATGTACTGCACTTATTTAAATGCGTACACTTCCCATTTTCTGGTCCATCTCCCTAAGCTGAGATCTTCATGGCCTTTTAGCTGCAACACCAAGCCCGGAGGGCAGGACAATCTATCTGCTTACTGGATGTTTGGTGAACGTATGAGTGACCCATTGATTCCGTGATCTAGAAATCATTCTTGATTTCTTTCTTTCCCTCACGCCACACCCAATCCAATAGCAAGTCTTGACAAGTCCGCATCTAAAATCGATCCTGCATGTACCTCTAGGCCAGTCCCAGGCCACCGTCTTCTCACCCCTGGGCGACTCAGCCTCCTCACTGCTTCCAGGGCTCCTGCCCTTGCCGCCCTGCGATCTGCCTTCACCCCCCCCCCCCCCCCCCCCCCCCCCCCGCTCCTTCACACTCTCCCTGGACTTCCCGTTGCTCTTAGAGGAAAATCCCATGCACTGGCATGGCTATAGAGCTCTGCATAGTCACCTCCTACCCCATCCCTTCCCCCTCACTCTGTAGGCTTCACTGTTCTGGTCTCCTTCCAGATCCTTCCCCACCTCATAGACCTGCACTTGCTGTTACTTCTGCTTTCTGCAGAGCCACTTCTTTAGATTTCAGGTTGAATGTCACATCTCAGAGAGACTTCCCCTGACCAAGCTGAGGGGATGTCTCCCAGTCATTCTGTGTCCCAGCACCCTTTTGCTCTCCTTTGGACTGCCTATTATTTATCTGTGAATATCTTGCTATTATTCATTTATTTGTTAACTGACTCTCTGACTCGCGATACGGTATGCATCACGGTGCAGGGTACTGTGTGTGTGTGTGTGTGTGTGTGTGTGTGTGTGTGTGTGTTTGGCTTGTTCACTAAGGTATCTCTAGATCAGTGTTCAGTATATTTCTGCTGAATCTGCTGAATGAATGACGGAATCCTTCTAGCAACACAATGGGTAGACCGTGCCATGCATTATACGCTCACTTGACAATGGCAAAACCAAAGTGTAGACAGGTTGATGCGTGCCCTAGGTAACATAGGCTGGAAGTAGTGTGGCCAGGTCCCCTAGGTCATGGACTTTTCCTGCTAGATCATTTTGCAGTGTAGGGAGATAGACTCTGCCCTGAGAACCCAGCTGGGCTGATTCATAGACTAATTCTCTTAACATGGGACTGGATGGCAGAGATTCCAAGGTTCCTATTTCTAAACAAGTAGCACTGCCAGTATGTGGCTAAGGATTACATCCAATTCCAAATTCTGGGCTGCACTTCAGGCATCACGCACACCCAGTAAACACCGAACGATTGTAAGAAAAGTGCAGTGATTGTTTGAGAAAGGAAATCAGAGCCACAGGCCCGGCAGCAGGCTGGATGTCCCAGGACCCTCTTCAGTGCTGTTCTAATTTAGGCCTGATGGAATGGCAAAGATGTTGTTTCTAGCTCCCTTACAACAATGTGGCCTAATTTGGAAGATTTTGCCATTCCTGACTGCTGCCTGAGAGCAGACCCCGATTATTGTCATCGCTTAACGTACTGTCTTGAGCATTGATATAAAGCTGGCAGCAGGGCACCATTTCTGTGATTCCAGGAGGAAAGTGCCTGGAGGGAGACCCTGGTGACACAAAGAACCCTGGACCAGAAGCCAGAAGGGCAGTGCTGTGGGTGGGAAGGCCATGGGCTTTGCAGCCAGCGAACTCTAGGTCCCTTGCTGGCCCTTAGCTGCCCCTCTGTAAGGAATGACGTGGGTCTGATGGTGGCCTGAGGGTCAGAGGGTGTGGATCTGACCCCAGCTTGGTTACTCATGTGCAGTGAAGGACCTCTCAAAGCCCTTTCTTTCTCTGGATCTTGGTTTATTGTCTTGTACAGGGACAGGTTTAGAGGGCCTGATTCATAAGCCCCTCCCGCTCTGATATTTGCTCTTTCTGTGGCTTTTTCAGGGAAACATTTGCTCCTCCAGGACTGGGTTTCCTTATCAAACAGCCTTCAGAAACCAGCATGAAATTGACACAGCTACTTCAGAACAGTTCAACAAGGATTTGTCGTCAGGGGTGCCTGAGGAGTCAACTGCCCACTCCTGCCCCTCTGCCAGTCCTAGATGCTAGGTACGCCTCCAGTACAGGTGCCCACTCTAACGAAGGAGGAGTCTTCAAGAAGCGTGAGGTCATAGAGGTAGATCAGGGAGTATGGTTCCTCTGAGAGTTTAGAAGTTCTGAACACTGAACCCCAAGGACATTGTACTCTCCTGCACTTGACCCACTATGTGAGAAGACAAGGTTTAGGAAAATCAAATATGTTCCAGTGTTATTTGAGTGTTTACTCTGGGGCAGGCTTTGGCTCAACGCTTTCCTATACATTGTTTGACCTTGAGCCCTATAAGATGGATATGATGATCTTCATTCTACAGAGGAGGAAGTTGAGACACAGAGCTAATGTGACTTGTCCAAGGTTACACAGCTCGTAAGACTGGCATTGAACTCAGCACTCTACTGCTATACTAATTTCTCTCCTAATAATAGCAATAAAAGCAATCCAAGTTGAGGAAGTTCAGTAAAGCATTGGGAATCACTCTGGACTTGAGGATTGACTAAATGGCTCTAAATCCCAGTTCTTCCGTTTATTGGTTTGGTGACCTTGGACAAGACATTTGACTTTTTTTTTTAATGTTATTTGAGGGGGGAGGGGCAGAAAGAGGGGGACAGTGGGTCCAAAACGGGCTCCCTGCTGACAGCAGAGAGCCCGGTGTGGGGTCCAAACTTAACAAACCACGAGATCATGACCTGAGCCGAAGTCAAATGCTTAACCGACTGAGCCACCCAGGTGCCCCGCCATTTGACTTCTTTAAGTGACAATATACTGACCTATAAAGTGGAGATGATCACTTCTTCTACGTTACAGTATAAGACTAAAAAAGGGGGTGATGTACACGAAGTGGTTAACACTGATGCCTGGCATATAAGAAGGGGCTTGGTAAATGTTAGTCATTATTATTGTCATCACACTGTTACTACCACCATCTTCCCTCCAGAGTGTTTGCAAAGCTCCAGTAAGATAATGATTGCAAAAGCTCTGGGCACCTGTCAATAATCCCCTTTATTACAATTATAGCAATCTAAGGGAAGGAGTTATTTATGAAGCTTTGGCCCCATTCCTCCCCGAAATGGTTCACATTCTTTGCTCTACAGCCAACACTGATGACGAGCGAGGGTTTGACTTGGTGCCCACTCTGAATGACGTCCTTCAATAGATCTCCAAGAACTGCAGCAAATGCTTTTCTGAGCTTATTTTTAGCATCTTCTGGAAGGGCTTTGAAGTAGGATTTCAAAATTTAAATTCATTGTTTGGAGAAGGTGCTTTGCAGTTACTGTGAGTTTATGACTTAGGACTTTCTCCCTCTTACTATCCTAAGGGATACCATGGAGGCAGATCAATGATGTGCTTGGTGGGTATATCCCCAGATCCAAATGAATTCTATTGCTGGCTATTCCTGATTGAAGTAACATGTGCTTGTTGTAAATAAAAAATGTGGACAATGCAAAAAAGCATGAGGAGAAAAGCTTTAGACACCAGCAAAGCAATCATTCAGAGACAAAGATTATTTCTATATTGGTGTATTTCCTTTTGGTCATTTATTTTATGCATATATTCTTTTATGTAATTGGGATCCTAGTATAGTCACCTTTTTTTTTAATAAGACTGTATTTTTAGAGCAGTTTTAGGTTCGCAGCAAAATTGAGAGAAAGATACAGAAGTTTCCCATACACCCTCTGCCCCAACATATGCACAGCCTCCCCTACTGCCAACATCCCCCACCGGAGTGGTACGTTTGTTACAATTAACAAACCTACGCTGACACATCATAGTCACCCTAAGTCCATAGTTTACATTGTGGTTCATTCTGGTATTAACATTTTATGGGTTGGGACAAATGTGTAATGAACATATATCCTTCATTATAATATATAATTGTGTCCACAATTGTGCCTTTTCCACAATGTCATATAGCTGGGATCATACAGTATGTCGTCCTCTCAGATTTGTTTCTTTCACTCAGTAATATGCATTTCAGTTTCCTTCATATCTGTTCCTGGCTGGATAACTCATTGTTTTTCTAGCGCTGAATACTATTCTGTTGTCTGGATGTACATTCACCTACTGGAGGATATTGTGGCTGCTCCCAAGTTTTGGCGATTATGAACAAAGCTGCTATAAAGATCTGTGGGCAGGTTTTTGTCTGGACATATGCTCTCAGTTCCTTTGGGTAAATACCAAGGAGCACAATTGTTGGATCGTATGTAAGAATATTTTTAGTTTTGTAAGAAACCACCGAACTGTCTTCCAAAGTGGCCGGGCCATTTTGCATTCCCACCAACAGTGAGTGAGAGTTCCTGTTGCCCCACACCCTCACCAGCATTTGGTGTTGTCAGTGTCCAGATTTTGGCCATTCTACGAGATGTGTACTGGCAACCTATTTTTTCCACTACTTTATATTGTAAGAATTGCTTTCATGAACATCATTTTTATAGATGTATAGTGGCCCAACACAGGGAGGTCATACATCACAAAGTACTTAACCTATCGCTTACTGTAACCTGTTTAGATTTTTCTAATTTTCACTATCATCGATAACATTTTGATGAACATTCAGGTACGCAAATCTTCAGTTACATCTGGATGTTTATATCCCTTGAATATATTCTTAAACGTGGAAATAATTAGCCAAAGAGGGCAGACGTTTTTAGGATTTCCTGGAAAAGTTCTATCACTTCACATTCCTATCAACAGAGCGAGGCACTGCCTCATCAGCAAGTATCACCAGTTTTTAAACATTCTTGCCAAATCAGGTTTAAAAAAAAAAAAAAGGTAACTCATTGTTTCAATGGGCAAATCTTTGATCCTTAGGTTGAATATATAGCGTTTCATGTTTTTTAGCCATTTGTACTTCCCTCTCTGTGACCTCTCTGTTAACTGTCCTTTTCTGGGGAGGCTTGTTGATAGTGGCCCCAATAATCCTAAAGTTGCCTGCAGATGATGCCAAATCTTGCATTTGGCCACATCTGATAGGAGGCCAGGCTCCGGCAGGATTAGAAATCGTCCATGTCAGCATTACTGTTTCAATGAAACCAGAAAGGGGAAAGTTTTCCTGTTTTATTGGAATCTGGGAGATGAGGTTATTTTGCTGAGCCACATCTATTATATTATTATGCTTTCTCTTCTATTCGTACTCCCAAAGCTTCTCTTTTCTTAAATTCTCTCTCGCAGGAGAGTAAGATTTGGTGTATGTGTCTCCTTTTTCTTTTTTTTTTTTTTTCAGTATGTGTTCATTGACTCCCTACTGTGTGCAACACATAGTGGCCACATTAATGGATTTTGGAGTCTCAAGAAGAGCCAGGGCTTTGGAGCTGAGCAGACCTTGGGCAAATCCCTTAACGACTCAGAGGCTCAATTTCCTGTTCTTTCAAGTACCGGGACAGCCCTACCTTTGGGGAATAAATATGTTATGAATGCCAAACTCCTAGAACAGTGTCTGTCACTTGTAAGACTCCATTTGGCTCAACAAACAATTCTCGAGCTACTTCTGTGTATATGACGTCATGCTAGGTACTGAACATACAAAGAGGAATCTCCTGCCTACAGGAGAAAGTTCGGGCTGCTCATCTGCTCTGACAAGGTCCTCTCTGACCCCTGCTGTTCTGTGGCCCCCCCCTCATTAAGTCTAGTGGCCCTACGTGTCAGGGGTGGGTTGATAGCCCTGGGTCTTAGCCACAGTCCTGGAGCAACAGGAAAAGTGCCAGTCAACATTGTTGCACACAGAGTCACAGCTATAATTTTTCCCAGTTTCTTTTTAACACTATCATAAGCATTTTCCCTTTACAGCATAGTTGTTAAGGGAACTACTAGAGCCAGCCAACCTCAGTTTGATTTCTAGCTCTATCACTTACTTAGTGACCTTGGGCAAGTTACTTAACCTCTCTGTGCCCTAGTTTCCTTATCTATAAAATAAGAATAATAATAGTGCCTACTTCCTTTTTTTTTTAGGATTAAACAAAATATTTCATGCATAGCCTTTAGTGTAATATCTAGCACACGGTAAGAGCTCAATGATCTATTATTAATATTTACTATGCTTTCTTCATAGCAACCCTGACAATGACTTTATATGATTAAACGGAATGTTCATAATAACGCTTCTGTCTCACATTGGATTCTTAAGGTGTTTCTGATTTTTAAACATAAAATATTATTCCTAAGAAATAAAAAAAGAAGTTATCTTGTCGTTTAGAGATAAAGGCAGAACAAAAAATTTAAAGAATTAAATATTGAACGAACCAAAATGAATACATTTAAATTACCTTTCAAAATAGTTCAACATTTTCTATACATGTTACAGGGTAATTAGCCCATCTTAGAAGCCTGGGCATATCCTTGTATGAGGCCAAGTGCTGGCCTAGAGCACATTGGTAAGGACTTCTTGTCTTTGTGATTCTCCAGGCAAAGAAGCTGTATCAGCTTTTCTCCCCTACTGCCAGAGAATCTCTGATCTAGCACATCTTAGGGCCAAACCAGCATTTTCCAGCTCTATCTTGCAGATAGCTGGTAAGGCAACTATCAGGCCATGTCACCTAATGGGGAAGTTATGACAGAGGTTTGTTTTCTTTTCTTTTCTTTTTTTTTTTTTTTTTGCGGTCCTTCAGCCAACAAGGCTCAAAGTTAGCTCAGGAGTAAATGAAAAATGAACTACACAGATTGAGCGCCTTCTGTATACCAGGCTCAGGGGAAACGTTCTCTTCAATCCTTAGCTCCTCTAAGTGAGACAGAATTTATTGATCCCACACTATAGATGAGAACACTGAGGCCCAGAGAGGTAAAAGGTTTCTTCCAAGGTCACAGAGCTGGCAGTCATGAGCCAGATCTGTCTGACTCTCAAGATACAAGCTCTTTCCATGGCACCACAGGATCTCTTTTCAATTTAATACAATTCTATCAGCATGGATTAGTGCTTACACATATCACCCCTGCTAGGCACTAAGAACACAGAGAACAGCCTAATGGGAGAGACAGACACATAAATTCTAAGTTCTAGTATTATGGCTGATGCATGCCTGTGAGAAGTAAAAAAGCCAGGTGGGCAGTTTAATTTAGCCTGTTGTATATATTTCTGAAAGCCATCCTTAATCCTTTTAGGAGGAGGCAGGGGGGAGTTTAGATTGATAGATTAGGGCTATAACCAATGAATAAACAAAGGGCAGTTGGCAAATGGGAAGGGGGAGTTTAATTCCCCCTCAGAGATCCAAGGAAATCTCTTAGAGGATATGGTGTTTTGATTGGGGTTTGAAAAGCAGAAAGAATCAGCAAGAGAATATGGGGAAGGCGCTGACCTGTCTACCTCCTTCCGCAAGAGAAGTAAAAACAGAATCCTGATTTGCACTTGCTAAATACTGGTCTGAAACCAGAACACCTACGCACCCCCCTCTCATTTTGCCCCCACTCTTACTTACATAGGCAGACCTACCAACACACACCCATATATGCTCACACATGAAAAGAAACAAACCCTATAGAAAACATACATAAAACATACATCAGCACATGTGCAGATACTTAAAATACATAATACACAGAAATAGACACTAGCCCCCATACGCTCACACAAATCCATGAAATCCATGTACACAAAGACTCACAAAGATGTTTACGCTCTCATCCACAAGCACATACATATCCTCTCCCCACCTACTACTCATGCAGGTAAATAAATGCATTTTTAAATTAACATATACCCAAGTTCACATACAAATCTCATCCTGCCTTTCTGGTTGGAGGCCAGTGACTAATGGGAAAGCATGCACAAAGGCAAGCATCACGTAGGAGAGGCCAGGAATGGGTTGGCGTCGGGGCTGGGATTAAGTCCTGTCAGATGACAAACCCGCCCCGCCTGGCTCTCCCCAGAAGCTGCATCGCCTGAGCAATCTCTGGATCCTGGGCAGATGGTGCGAGGCTGCGCGTCGGAGTTCCAGCTTTATAGGGGGTTCGGTGTCACCCAGGGCCAAGCTCGGCTAGCAGCCGCACCCCAATCCCTGCAGTAGGCAGGCGGCTAGGGGACACATCAGGGCTGTGGCGTGGGGCTTGTCCGAACACAGCACGCTGAGAGTAGTTAGCATTAATGAGGGTTTACTGCGGGCCGGGGACTAGGTTAAGCCCTTTTCAGTACGTTACTTAATTCTCGTCTCCGTGACAGGTGGTGTGGGGGTGTTACGTGTCTATCATGCCCATTTTAGAGGTGAGAAAAACTGCGCTCAGGCCGCAAAACCACTCAGCAGGAAACAGGACGCTGAGGTTCAGTCAGGTCGGAGCCTATTCTCCCCGGGGGTGGGGTGGGGGTTAGGTTAAAGTGTGCACGTGAGTCTGTCTCCCCTACGCAGGAAGCTTGTACCTTCGGCTCCGGATGAGTCTCTAGTACCCCACCCCACCCCGTCCTGCCTGGCACAGAGTCTGGCCCGCAGCAGGTGTCTGATCGGGGCGTGGGTCTTGGTTCAGTGGAAGTCTCAGCATGGGCCTCAGTTTCCCCATCCCTGAAATGGGAATGGCACCGCAGACCTCGCGGGGTCGAGACCAGGCTTATCTCGGGCAGCACAAGCAATGCTGAGCTCTACATCGTCGCTGCTGTCGCCCTCGCCCACGGCGGGGGTTCCAGCCCTGTCTCCACCCGAGCCCGGGTGCGTCGCCGGCGCCCCATTGTTCAAGAGGGCGGGGAAGCTCCCGAGAGCGGATTCCCCGCCCCGGGTCGCTCTCGCCGCCCAGTGGAGCAGACGACTTGGCCCGGCGTCTGCCGCGCGGGGCGCGTCCTTTGTCTGCTCCGCGGCGCCCGATGCCCGCGGCCCGCGCCCCGCTCCTTGGGCAGACAAAGCCGGGGCTGCCGCGAGCCCGAAGGGCTGGAGCGGGGCTCGTACCACCCTCCTCCCGCCTTGACTCCGCCCCCTCCCCTCGACGCCATCTGATTGGCCCGCGGGGCTACAAAGAGGCCGGGAAGCGGGTGTGTCACGTGGGCCAGCGTGACCGCCCATTGGTCGGGCGAGGCTGCCAATCGGAGAGGGCGGGCTGTCCGCGCTCGGCCCGGTCGCTCCCTCCGCGCTGGGGCCCGCCCGCGGGGCCGGCCGCCTGTCAGAGGGAGGTGGCGATGGTGCGCCCGGTGGCGGTGGCGGCTGCGGCGGCTTCCCTGGTCCGAGCGCAGGGAGGAGAAGATGACTGACCGACCGACTGAATGACTGAATGAATGAATGGAGGAGCCGAGCGCGCCATGAGGAGCCTGCCGAGCCTGGGCGCCGTCGCCCTGTTGTGCTGCGCCGCCGCCGCCGCCGCCGCCGCCGCCTCGACAACCTCGGCGGGGAATGTCACCGGTGGCGGCGGGGCCGCGGGGCAGGTGGACGCGTCGCCGGGCCCGGGGCTAGGGGGCGAGCCCAGTCGCCCTTTCTCTAAGGCGACGCCTCCCACGGCCCAGGCCCCGCGGACCGGAGCGCCGCGCACTACTGTCCACCGGCCCCTGGCTGCGTCCTCCTCAGCCCAGTCCCCGGAGACCACCCCTCCCCGGGCGACGGCCGGGCCAGCCGCGACCACCTTCCAGGCGCCGCTCAGCCCCTCGCCCACCGCCCCCCCGGCGGTGGACCGTACGCCGACCGCCCCTCGCGCGACCACCGGACCCGCGCCGACCACCCTCTCGACGAGCACTGGCCCGGCGCCGACCACCCCTGTAGCGACCACCATTCCGGCGCCCACCACTCCGCTCACCCCGACCCCCGAGCTCCCCGGCGGCAGCGGCGTCCCGCCCACCCCACCTGCCACCGAGGCGCCCTCTTCCCCTCCCCCAGGTGAGTCCCCGCGCCCCTCGCCGGCTGCACCCAGCCCCGCGGCTGCCCACCCGGCTCCCAGCCCCGGGGCCTCCAGGGCTGGGCTGGTGCCCGCGGTTGACCGTCCCTCGCCCCCAAAGTTTCCCCAGATTTCGACTCCCGGAGGGGGGGAGGTCCGAGCTCCAGCTCGCCCGCCCCCCCCCACCCCCCTCCCCAATCTGGAAAGTCTTTTGTCCCCCCTGGGCTGTGCTTCCCAGGGAGGGGGGCGGCTGCGGTGCGGAAGGCATAGCATCTCCCTTCCAAACGGGGCTTCCTGGCCTTTGTCGGAGACCCCCGAATGGGCGCAAACTTTTGGGTTCGGTTCGCTCGCCCTGCCTCTCCGCGGGGGTTATTTCGGGAAGTTTGAAAGCCAGCACGGTACCTCCTTCAACCAACGGGTCGAAAACTGAGTGTAAGGGATTCCTTCCAGAGCTTCCGTTTCCTTGCTCATTTCTCCTTGTGTGTGTGTGTGTGTGTGTGTGTGTGTGTGTGTGTGTATATGATGTGCATGTGGCAGGTGGAAGAGATACTAAGGATTTTGTTTACAACAGTAGGACAGATCACTCGAGGCCAAAAAAGAAGAAGAAGAAAAAAAAAAGGCAGTGTAATCCATGTGTTCCCTGCAAATGACTGGATTCAGTAGGTCATTTGGGACAGGTGTGCATCTAGGTTGAGCATGCCTATAAATTAGGTTAAATCCCTTCCTTGCACCATTTTTTCTTCCTCAATTACAAGGTCAATATGTTTGCACAAATACACGATTTAAACAGAGATGCCCATTGCCTCTCCCCCCCACCCCCACCCCCCGCCTGAAGTTAGAATGTTCAGTTTGGAGGATGCTGATAAAAGCCAATATCTGTTTGAGTCCACAGAGAAAATAGGCTCTTCTTCCTGCTGGTTGAAGTCTCCAAGCAAAGTTAGAGACAACTCCTATTCTTGTCTCCTTTGAATCTGAAGTGGGCTGGGACTAAACAAATAAGACCTGCCTTGTCAAGACATTAGACAAGAGCTTCTGAATTCCTTTGCCTGAGTCAGGGTGGGGATTTGTCCAAACTATTTGCCAAGCTGTACTTACATTAATGGATCTCTGACCTAATTCTTAGGCTCAGCGATTTACTGTAGAGTCAGGTGTGGACTTTGGACTATAAACGAATTTGTAGAGAATTTTCCCACATGATTACGAGTCTTAATACAGTCTTGAATTTTGGGTTGGAGCTTGGCATTGACATCCGTAGGAATGCAGATTATTCAACCATAAAAAGCTAAGTTTGCATCTCTTCTAGCTTGAAGGAGTATATGAACTGGCTGGATTTTGACTGTACCCTTTTTTGGCTTTGGTATAGAGAGATTGACATATTGCTGAGAGACAGGAAGCATAGTGGTTGAGAGTGTGGACTGTGGAGTCCATTCGCAGGTTGGAATCCTAGCTCTGCCCCTTATTAGCCGTGTAATCTTGGGCAGGTCATTTAACCTCTCTTCAACTGGGAAGTGAAGATCATAATCGTACCTACTTCATAGGACTGCTGTGACGATTAACTAAGTTAATACATTTATGGTGCTTAGAACAGTTCCTGGTGCAGAGTAAGCACCATATGTGTTAGTTAGCCTTATGATTACAATTTGTGTGTGTGTGTGTGTGAGTGTGTGAGATAGAAAGCAGTTGAGACCTAATAGTGACGTGGTGATTTGTTGTTGTTGTTGTTGTAGTAAAATATTATAGAAAAAGGATGAATTAGATGTTCCAGAGTTTGAAGCACCCATTTAGGTAGCATTTAAGTAGTTGCAAGATCACTTATTTTGAATGGTGAGTATATGTTAAATAAGTCTGTGTAATCGATGTTATTTTACCTTTATTATTTTCGTATTGTTATTTTTAAATCACAAAGTTAACCTTTAGTTCCAAAAAATCCAAATCACCAGAAGTCTACAAAGGAAAAAAGTGACAGTCACTCCTTTACTGCTTCCTAGTTCCAGTCAGTCCCTAGAGGTTACTACTGTTAACAGTTTGATCTCTTTTCAGACATTTTTCTGGGCATTTTGGAGCATACATATACAGAAGGGTTTTTTTTTCCCCCCCATACACAGAGGGTTTTTAAAAATAGTTTTCAAAAACTCAAAATAATTCTACACATATTGTTTTGCAACTTGCTATATTCACTTAACTATGTATCATGGACTTTTTTCCCCCCATGTCCATAGTTAAAGTCTACCTTATTCTTACCAGTTACATTTTTTGGCATAAGAATAATATAATTTTTTAAACTAATCTACTTATGGACACTTAGGTTGTCTGGGATTCACTTTAAAAAGCACAGACAAGAACGTGTCCTTCCTTGTGAACTCCATCATGTGCATTATTCTCCAACACTTCGGCTGTAGTTTCGAAGAATCCAATTTCAAAGGAAGTAAAACTGGATTGATGAATATGTGCCATGTGCACTGTTCAAGGCTTGAGTAACTTCCATGGACTTACGTATACCTACGTCTCTAGTGGTCTTTGGGTGACAAAAGTTTTAAAAGGATGTCCAACTTCAGTAGCTCTTCTGTGGTTTTTTTTTTTTTTTTCAGTGTTCTTTTTTTTTTTTCTTCTGTGTTTTAAATTTAACATTGTTCATACTTTTTACATTGTTTGTGTCTCGTTCTCAGCAGCTGAACTGAGCTTTGCAGGCCTACCGATAGGTAGTTTTTGGCTTTACAGTATGATACAATCGAGTATGGCCTTTTTATCTGAGCATGGGTTCTAGTCTACTTCAAACAGGGCACACGTCTCTTTGACAGAGAGAAAAGTTCTCACTGATCTTGAGAGACCTAGTTTGGCTTGCAAAGTTGGATTCTCTGGCATTCGGGAAGATGGTTGGTTGTACTGGGTATTTTATTTTAATGTTCCTGTGAGGACTGAATGCTATTGATAATATATTATGTGATTAGATGGGTCTTCTAGCTGCTCTTTGATTTAATAAGAATTTCTTTCATAGAGGTCTGGCTGAGAGCTCTTGCCTGCCCCTCAATTAGGGCCCTCTTTTGTTTATAAGGACACTGATCTGCAAACTGAAACTAATTGCCCAGCAAACAGGCATTTTCCTCCCACAGACTTGGCAAAACATTTGGCTGATTGGTTGGCTGGGTAGGACATTTTGAGAAGGGTTAAGGGAGAGGCTGTGATGCCGCAGGATGGTAGTTATCAGCACTAAGAGACGGAGGTGGTGACAGACGCTTGATTTTTAAAATTATGGACCTTTAGGGCTAGATAGGAGTTTAGAAGCCACTGCCTCCTAGCATGGCTCTACATTTTAAAAACTTTTATTTTTATTTTTATTATTTTAGAGAGACAGTATGTGCGAGTGAGGAAGAGCGCAGGGGTGTGGAGAGAGAGAATCTCGAGCAGGCTCCATGCGCAGCACAGAGCTGATGCAGAGCTCCGTCCCGCAACCGTGGGATCGCGACCTGAGCCAAAACCAAGAGTTGGAGGCTCAACTGCCTGAGTACATCTCAAGAAATACTTTTAAGAGTTAGCTGAAACATTGGTCTCTGTGGTTAACACCAGCTGGTTCTGGTTCTGCCCTGTGGGGCCGTGCAGGACAAGTTTGCTCTCTCGGTGCCATGACAGTTCTTCAGGGATTTGGGGGCAGTGATCACATTCTCTCTGGGTCTGGACTAAATAACTTCAGCTCCCTCAACTGTTCTTTGTGTGACTTGGTTTCGGATTCCCTCACCATCTTGGTCACCCCTCTCCTGGACTTTTCCAGTCTTTCTGCGTCTCTCCCAAAGTGTGGAGCCCAGAGCTGAACATAATACTTCAGATGTGCTCTAACTAGCTTGCGGTAGAGAGAGCGGTTACTTCTTTACTTCTGGATGCTATGCTACTGTTGATGTAGTTAGTTCCTAATCACAGTAGCTTTTTTGGCAGCCACATTATGTTGTTGACTCATTGAGTCCATTAAGATAGCTGAGCTTTCAAAAAAAAAAAAAAAACCACACACGAATACTAGTTGAGTGTCTCTTCATTCTGGACTTGGAAATTCTTATTATCTTCTAAGGTAGGAACTGAGACATTTGGCAAACATGTAGATTTATTGTGTTAGATTCAAGCCATCCTTTTAGATCCCAAGTCTGTCAGTGCGCCCCACCCAGTTTATTCACATTCACCTACGGGGTGTTCCAATAGACAGAGTCTAAGGACAAGTTAGAGCAGGCTGATTCTTACCTCATAGGGGAGAGTGAATTTATGGATGATAAAATAGTTTGGAAGAGAAGGAGTAATGATTTAGTTCTCAAGGGTCTCTTCTAGCTCTAAAGTTCTGTGATGATTTGGGATATGTGATTCAGGGCACATCAATGGCCCCCAAAGAGGCTTGCTTAATAATTTATTTATGCTCTAAGTTAAGAGAATAAGCTTTTTTTAAGCAAGCCTTAGAATTTAGAGCTTGAAAATTCTGACCAGTATGACATGTAAATAAAGGATCATGAATGGATTTTGTTTGAAAGGAACATTTTGGGAATGCAGGGCCCTCCTAACTGTACAGGGAAATGGTTTCTTCAACTTAAGATGCTCTGCTGCTAGGTTAACAGCATTATTTGCTTGTGGTTATTTAAGAAGATACCATTCATTTTAGGGACATACAAATTGTTCATGCTCCAAAGGTAATGTAGGTTCACTATCTTTTATCCAAAACTCGTGGTGCTGGATGTGTTTCAGAATTTAGATTTTTTTTTTTTTCTGAATTTTAGGACGTCAATAAATATATCCCAGTGAAGTCTAGGGCAGCCTCCTATAATCAAACATGAAGATATTTGCTGCAAAGTGCATGTATATTTACAGTGAGTGGGATAAATAAAGATCGTAAAAAGCCTTGCATTTGTTCGGGCCAGGCATTGCTGCCAAATAAGTTACAGAAAAAATTTTGGTTTTTGGATCTTCTGGGATTTGGGATCAGGTTTGAGGACTTACGGGCCACTGTAACAGTAATTGCAAACACATACAGTCCACACTATATTCCAGACAGTGTTCTGAGTGCCTTACATACATTAACTTACTTCATCTTCACAACAGGTAGGTACAATTGGGCTAGATACTATTATTATCCTCGTCTTATAGATAAGGAAACTGGGGCTCACAGAGGCCTAGCTGTGGCAGAACCTAGATTCAAACTCAGTCATTCTGGTTCCAGAATCCATATTATTGGCATTTAAAGAGGTGTTTACATGGAAGAGAAGGAAGCCATTTTGCTAAGAATTATTGGTCTTGGATACTAATCTGAAAAAATTTCTACTGTTCTACTGGCATCTACTCCCTTCACTCCATTGTATGCTGTTCACCTCTTTGAATTTTCTGTTTTACAACTGTTTACAACTGTGGTTTTAAAATGTAGTTCTTATTCTTTCTTTGATTATATTTTAATATGGTTTGTGATAGAGAAATTTATCTGTAGTCTTTTTAGGGCCAGGGCCAGGCCCAGGGACTTCTCAAATTTACTGTATCTTATTCCTGGTTTAAGTGCCTAGCTCTCTGTAGAAATTCCTCAGTCGGATTCATTTCTGGAATAGCATAGTTAAACTCTAAAACATTAGTTTCAAATCTTCTTTATTATGACCCCAGGAAGCCTTTTGGCTAGTTGAAAATTTACACATTGAAATAATCTAACTAGGTCTTTTTATCTTGATTTTTGAAAAAAGACCCATAAGCTTAAAGTGTGTTTTACTTTTCATCTCGGCATTTCTAAACATGTATATATTAACTTCCAGACATCCTGGCACCCTTATGAAAAGAATGGAAGAAAAGTATCACAGTACTGTTTTTACTGATGGGTAAATTATGGGTAGAGAGATTACTGCTCTAGGGCACTTAATAGATCAGAAGAGAATAGAAATATAAGATCTTGTTTAGCTGAAAGACAGTGTTAGATGATATTTTTAGTTATAAATAGCTTTAATTCATGCTTTTTGCCTTGATCTTGATTTTTATTTATTTACTGTAGATGTGATATAAAAATATTTATGACCAATGTTGAGGTTGGGTTACAGGCAACTGTGGTCACTTAGTCTCTTTTCAAGTATGCATTTTGGTTTATCTGTTTTTCACTGGAAACAGCTACCCAAACTACACTAGTAACTTTAAAGGGAGATTTTTAAAAATTGTGATAAAAAGATAATACTTGGACACATACGTGTTTGGATCACAGTAAACGTTTATTCAAAATAATTATCCTTGTAGATATCTCTTTTAAGCACACTTGATAAATTTGTGTCAAAATAATCCCTCTGGTAATGCTACTGTTTCACAGATAAGTATTCTTGTCAAAAGAAATCTTTCCTATTACTTTTTATTCATTATGAAAAAAAAACTTTCCTCTGTTCTCCTTGCTTATTTTTTCATTTTGAATTCCTCTATATGTCCCTCTCACTCTTGTCTTTTATTCTTAGCCCCATCCATTCTTTCATGTTCTTTAAGGAATCAAATTATCCTCTCTATTTAACAATTTACCACTTTGTCCTCCTTCAGTGCCTCCTCAAAGCCCAATTCTTCCAAGAAGTCTTTCTAGAGGAACAAAAGATGTCCTTGAAGATGTCCTGGTAACAGGGTACACAGGGTTGAACACTTTGCACTCTGAACAAAACTTGACTGTCTTTCTCTGTGACTTTGACTTTTTTCATAAAGATTTGTTTTTAGTCTATTTAATTTAGGTTATTAAGCCCATTTGAGAAGAAAGTGTCATAATTTATACAATATTCAAGACATGGTATCATGGTATTAATTCTTTATGAAAAAAATGAGACAAAAGTTTGTTTGTTTTCACTCCGGCCTCTTTTTTATTGCTCAGATTTTTTTCCCATTCTTTTTGTGGGGAACAATACAGAAAAAATTGTCATAACAGAAGTTATCTGCCTCAAAAAAAAATCAGGTACTTTGAATAAGTAGCAAATTTATTTTTCTATTATAAATAATATGAGTTGTGTTTGTTGGGTAGGTGGATTTGGGCCACATACCAATGTAAAAGGTTTAGTTTGGTTGAGAAACAAATGTTTGATCTTTTGAATGACAGAATTTCCTCTAGAAATCTAATTAGAGTTAATAGTGAACAGAGTGCTTCTAATAATTAACAAGTATGCAGTACGTCACAGGTACAAGGTGCTTTTAGAGTCTCCAAGACTTTGGCATTCATATTTTGTTGGCTTCTGGGTATTATATGAGTGAATAAAACCTTAACTTCTTTCCTCTGTTGGTACTTTTATTGGTGAATATTGACCAAACTTTTACAGGTTTTTGCATGGTTTCACATTTGATATTTTGTATTTCAAACTGTTGTCTTTTAGGTTTACTTTGTTGAATGTAAATCTTTTACTACCCTTAATTACAGAATGGAAAATGGCATTTGAAGAAGACGATTGCTTGCTTTATATTTTCTTTGCTAGGCATTCTGTGGGGCTGTTAAAGAAAGAGCCCACTAGTCACCAAAAGTAAATGTGATGGATATGACCTCACAATGTAGTTCACAGGTGAACTATAGAACTTGATTGGGAAGGCTCATGTAAATTTCAATTTTTTTCAGATTGATATATTATTCACTTTTTTTCTAGTGTAGAAATCTGTTTGGAAATATCTTAATATACTATTTCAGGTATATTGCTTCAAATCAGTATATTAGTAGCAAAGAGACTTAATACCCTCACTTCTCATTTCCAGTCTAATATTTTGCACTTTGGCTGGAACAGAATATTAACTGACATATTATCGTATGCCTAGTTACTTCTCAGGATTTTTTTTTCTTTTACATACATCATGTCATTTAATTCTTCAACAATGTAATAGTTAAATATTATTATCCTTACTTAACGGATGGCCAATACTGAGATCCAGAAAGGTAAAGTAGCTTGTTCGACCACATCCAGCTAATAAAGACCATGAGGTCAGGGACTTCTGTTTGTTTTGTTCACAGTTATGGCCACAGTGTCCAGCCCAAAATAGATCCCCAATAAATATTTAATGATTGAATGAATGAAGAAGTTGTTTGTAGCTACACTGTACTTGCAGTATATTCTTGAGGAAAATAATGTAATCTCATGGCCTTTTCTCTTAGTTTAGAAATTGATTTTTTGGGGGGAACACGGGTGGCTCAGTTGATTAAGCATCTGACTTCAGCTCAGGTGATGATCTTGCTGTTCCCAAGTTCGAGCCCTGCATCAGGCTCTATGCTGACCGCTCAGAGCCTGGAGCCTGTTTTGGATTCTGTGTCTCCCTCACTCTGTGCCCTTCTCCCACTTGTGCTCTGTCTTTCTCTCTCTCTCTCTCAAAAATAAACATTAAACAAATTTAAAAAAAAAAAGAAATTAATTTTTGGGGCACCTGGGTGGCTCGGTTGCTTAAACGTCCGACTCTTGATTTTGGCTTAGTTCATGATCTCACATTTTGTGAGATTGAACTCTGCATCAGGCTCTGCACTGACAATGTGGAGCCTGCTTGGGATCCTCTCTCACTCTCTCTGTCCTCCCCTGCTCTCTCTCTCTCTCTCTCAAAATAAATAAATAAGCTTTAAAAAAATGAATTTTTTTCCTTCTTTTACCCTTCTTCACTCACAGGGATAGCATGAGAACTTAGGACAAGCGGAGTTCTTTGAGATCTAGCAAATTACATCAATTACTGAGTTTTTGTTTCCTAACTTTGTTCCTTCTATTTATCTTAATAAAGGAAAAACAACAGTAGGCAAATGAACATCTGATAACTTTTGTAGAAAGAATAGCCACGTTGGAAAAGCTGAGCATTTGTCTGGAAGACAGTGGACCCTGCCTGCGTTCTTTCTCAGTTCCCTCACTAGTTCTGTGATCTTGGGCAAGGAATTTCATCGGTAGAATGAGAGAGGTAGACTAGATTTGTGGTTTTTAAACTGTATTGTTCGGGAACCTGCGGTCCCTCAGATGTGTTTGGGAGCCAGGATAGGGGCTGAGGAGACCAAGTGAGTCTACTTCTGGGCCCTCCTGCTGGTCCTTTCACCCTACATCACCACCCACTCCGCAATCAGCTCCGCTCTCATTTGGTTTATATACTGGGTTTGTTCTTTCAGTAAAGATTTTTGAAACAGGCATTCTTCTAGTCTAAACTTTTATGATAAAGAAATTATGGTAATCTCTGAGCTATTATTATATGGCCATTAAAATGCTTACGTTACGTTTAGTAGCAATACACGTAGGAAGAGAGAAATATACAAAATGTGAAGTGGCTAAAGCTAAGTAATGGGATTATGGGTCATTTGAGTCACACTCTGTGTTTTTCTGAATTTTTCAAGTCTTTTTGTCAATCAGTATATCCACTTTTAATTTTATAGTTATAAAAAATGAATAAAATGTGAAAGGGAGTAAAAAGCCGTGATAAGCTTGGTAAGCTTTTACTTATGTGAGATCAAGTCAGGTGATATTACCAGGGCTACTTTAATTTTTAATTCCTGACATTGACTCAGCAGTTTTGATCTGTAGCAGAGATATTTGCTTAGTCTCAGTGAGTTGTGGTTCTGAAGAAAATAGAATACAGAAGACAGTCCCCAAGAAAGGAAACTATTCTTGAGGTCTGATGAATCTTAATCGTAGGGTAGGATTGACCTATCTAAGATTTGGTACCTCCAGGGGAGGTTTAGCTGAGATCTTAGCAGAGGCTGAAAACAGAACTGGTTCTTTATCCACATCATTCTGTTTGGGGGCTTTAAAACATGCACTTAAAATTAATTAAAGTAGTTTAGTGAAATATATCTTGTTTAAATTGTGCAGAATTTGAATCCTGGTATTGCTCACAGCTTTTACCAATAGAAGAGCTTTGATTATTTCTTCCTTTAAAGATACAGAGCCCCCAAAATTTGGTTTCGGTCTGTCCATATGCTTTGCAATTAGATCAGATGGGATTGCTTTTATACTGGTAATATAACAGCTGTTCTATAGGATATCCTTGCCAGGGACACAGCTAAGCTCTGAGGGAAGGGAAAATTTATTCAATTGGAAAAGGATTGTGTTCTGCCTAGTCATAGGAAGAATGATAAGAAGTAGGAGTGTTTTTAACCTGGCTGGAAAATGTTACTTAGTAAATTTTGGACTCTTTAGATAACAGATTTTCGTAACTTTTGTTTCAGTCTTAGACACTTCCTAGAAACTGGCATATTACCAGGAATCTTACTAGATTTTTATTATTTATTTTTAAAAATGGAGTGCTTTTACTTGAGGTATGTGAGCACAAACAGGAGGTTAAGAGTAGCACCGTTAATTGTAAGGAGAGCATCATATTCTCTAGTTCCTTTTAATTCTGGAAATGGTTTTTAAAGGTGTGATCCTTAAAAAATATTCTAGGGAAAGTTTAGATGTTGTCTCTGAAGGAAAGTGGATGAACTGAGTAGCTTTTAGGTTCTCTCTGTCCCATCTATCATTTATAGGGATGTAATAATAGTTTGGGAAGCATTAATGGAAATAATAAGGAAAAGAAGGGATGTTTGGTATTTCAATGAGTTTATCCTGATTTATTTGTAGATGGAAGTTTGATTAGAGGAAGGTGTTAGACTTTTTTTCTGCTGTAGATTATAGTCCTTATAATCCTACAGTATGTTTTCACTTATTCATTCTATATGAATTGCATTAACAATATAGCCCCATGATCCGTTGATGTTGTGTGGGTTAATGAATAGTTATAAAGTATACCAAAAACACAAAGCAATCTAGCTGTTAGGTATTATTATACTGAATCGTTGGTGTATTGCCTGCAAACCTATCCTGTTGAACTGGTTTTGGTTTTTAAGTTAGTTTGTTGCTTCGACTTGTCCACAAAGGCAGGGCTGAATGGTTTAGCTAATCAGTAGAATAGCAGTTCAGAAGAACTAAATTCCAGTCGTCTTTCTATTCACTTTGTAGGTTCCTGAGCACATTTTTTAAAATGGCTCTGTGACTTAGTTTCTCTAACGATAAAATGAAGCCTGTTTCTTACTTTCAGTCTTCCAAGGTTTTTGAGAAGTCACACATGCAGATTCTTGTGGGCTTTTCATAAATGCAGTGACTTTACAAATTCAAACTGCTTTCTGGTATTCTCTTCTGATTACATGGTTCATATTAGCTTATAATGTAATGTGAACAAGGTAGCTTTTGACTAAACACAATAAAGAAAATAACAGATGTATTTACATGTGGCTTCTTTACACAAAATATATTTTTATACTATTTTGTAGTTAACGTATTTGTGTAATTAATGGACTGTAGTGGTATTTTCCAAAGCTTGGGATGCTTCAGTATTATTTTTCTTCCCATACAGGCTTGAGAAAATATAATAATCTCTCTCTCATATTAAACTTATAAAATAAATAAGCTGTTCTTTTATGGATCTTTTTTTTTTTAATAATTTTTTTTTTCAACGTTTATTTATTTTTGGGACAGAGAGAGACAGAGCATGAACGGGGGAGGGGCAGAGAGAGAGGGAGACACAGAATCGGAAACAGGCTCCAGGCTCTGAGCCATCAGCCCAGAGCCCGACGCGGGGCTCGAACTCACGGACCGCGAGATCGTGACCTGGCCGAAGTCGGACGCTTAACCGACTGCGCCACCCAGGCGCCCCTCTTTTATGGATCTTAATATTACTTTTGATTGAGCTGTTTAGAAGGGATTAATTTAATATTTTTTATGATTATAAAAATATATATGTTTATTTTAGAAAATGTAAAGAAGGGTAAAACAAAAAATGAACCCAGAGATAACAGTTAACATTTTAGTGATAGCTATAGAATTTTTTATACCTATATTTACTTTATTGCCCTCTCTGCCATTGGGATAATTCTATATGAATATATTGCTTTGATACTATTCTTAAACTATTAATAATATATTTCAAATATTTTAACATTTTAAAGTGAGACATCTTTCAAATGAAATTGAAAGTAGTAGTATTGATGATATTATTTATAATCTAAATGATGAGTGCTAAGTTACTGTAGTAGATGCTTCCTAATAGTTACAGAAAAAAATAACTAAACCATAAAGCTTTATGTCATTGGCTGAATTTAATATTTTATTTCTGCATGCATTGCCCCATTTCTCAGAAATGAGATCACTTATTGGTTATGAAAACAGACGCGTAAGTTGGGTTTAGTATTCTTCTGAAGTCAAGTATATGACAGAAATAATTCAAAATGAGAAATAATTCATCACATTTAAATTATTTGTCATAGCACCAAAAAGAATGTGAATCTATTTTGAATAGAGATCTCACATTCCATATGATGGTTGATACTTGGTACTCCTTGTCAAAACCAAACTGGCGACTCTTTCTCATGTGTTTTTTTCCAGTACAAGCGTGATTTTTCTTGGGTTCAAGTGGTCCCCGAAAGCCCAAAGTAGTCTGGAACCAAGCCAGGCATTTGATATTTTCAATTCACTGATGAAGGAAGTCAAAGTGCCCATCTGCCTGGTCAGATATTGCCAAAAACGGCTTAGGTGCTATGCTAAAGAATATGCCAAAAAAAAAAAAAAAAGGCTCTGGCATCCAGGAAATTGATCTCTAGTCTCTGAATTTTGTGAAGAAAAGGCTGTAACTTTTAAATCAAAGCATTAGTGAACCATAAAGCATTCTTAAGAGAGGATTAAACTAATGCGTGTAAAAAACTTGATTTAGCAGTGCTTAATAATCACGTAATAAACAAAGTTAGCTATCATTATTATTAATACTGTTTTTATTCCCTATTCACAATGTTTAAAAAACAGCAGAGAGAATTTTGTCACTTCTAGATTAATAGATTTACCAGTTTCCCTGACATGGTCTGTAGAGTGGCAGGCAACCTATTGGTAATCAGGAAGACTTGCACATTGTCACAGATCAAGCTTTTCTAACAGGTGGTTCTAAGGTACAGGTAGGACCAATATGCTGAAACAAAAGGCTACTTCCTGTCCTAGGTCAGAGTGGCCTATGTCAAGCCAGAATTATCCTGTGCTCTGTTGCCAGATACAACAATAATGGTACTGCTCGGAACTGGGCTGAATGGAAGCTATCTTCAAAAAGCAAATGCAATGATGGGACTCTAGGGAATCCCTGAAACAACCATTGTGCCGTTCTGGCAGATGTATGATCCTCTGGGATCTTTTGTAGGTATTGAGCCCTAGCCACAAATGACCCAGTAAAGTGAAATAAGACGGGGTCCTATAGGAAGACATGACCACTCAATTTTATATTGGTTGCACATTGATATATATTTGAGAGCATGCCAAATACAACATGCACATCCACAGTGCAAGTCTCATAATCTCCCTGGGCTTCTATATCTTTGTCTGTAACATGAGTATAACAGTGCCAACCTAATAGGGTTCTTGAGTGATGACCTAGAATTTAAACCCAGCTCTGTCTGACTTAAAAGTCTGTGCTCTTTTTTTCTTTTGACTAAACTATGCAGCATTGCCAAAGCAGATGGGAGTAGCAGAAATGAAATGAAGCATTCAGTGGATACAGAACACATTTTGAGTTCTGTTTTTGTCGTTTTCCCTAGCATCACCCAGCAAGCCCAT
The DNA here is from genome assembly GCF_027475565.1 of Acinonyx jubatus. Lineage (NCBI taxonomy): Eukaryota > Metazoa > Chordata > Mammalia > Carnivora > Felidae > Acinonyx > Acinonyx jubatus. The sequence goes on from NC_069391.1 coordinate 14,386,416, forward strand.
ACATTGTCCTTCTCAGCACTCATTCTGAATTACACAGTGACTCAGGTTTGATTTCGGTAGTTACTGTGAAAATCAAAATTAGATCAAATAGTGTTTCTCTGAGGTAGATATGGGTGTGGAGTAAGGGCGGGGAGAGGAAATAATGGTGGAAATTAGATGAAACTAAGCGGGTCGGCAACCATGATAAATGTAAAGCAGAACTGAACAGTAACTTAGCTGTGAGACTGTCTAATCAGCACCAGGAGGATTAGTGCTAACAGAGACAATGTAATGCTTATTAGCATTTGGCAAGAAATACCACACACTGCAAAATGGTAGTATTGATTGTTCTTGACCTGACAATAAAGCCTTTCATCTTTAAGTTAATATGGACTCTAGATCAAGATGCTGGTGCAAAACAATATGTTGTAAAAAGTAGCAGGTGATACTTGATTATATAAAAGTCAGAAAAGAATCTCAGACTTGCAAATACGGTCCATAGTTCTGCCAGTCACCTGAGGATGTGTTCCTCCTCTTCATTTTATAAACTTCCCTCCTCATCCAAAGGTTAGTTGGTCTCTTGGATCAGACACAGGAAAAGCTCTTATTTCAAGTATCGACCCAGCCCCCTCTGATCCAGTTGCAAGACATATTAACAAATGATATGCACAGTTTCCGACAGTTTGTATTTATTAGAAAGAAATAGCTTCCATTTGTAGGACATCAAGACTCAATAATAGCAATGTATATTATTATGTCCTGCAGTGTGTGAGTACAGTGGCCAGACTGAGCTATACAAGTCGCTGTGGAAGATACATACACAATGCAAAACCTGGTTATATCATTCTCCTAGTTAATTTCATATATTTATACTTCAATATAATTCTCCTATTTAGTCACCATAAGTGATCCCAGCCCATAGCCCAAGTTTCTTAATAGGACTTATAACTTCTCCATAATCTGTCTTTGTCCTCATTTCCTACCACCCCCTTCTTGTGTTTAAACTCCAGCAGAATCAAATTGCTTGTATTTCCTCCCAAATACCATGCTTATTATCATCATCATTATTATTAATAAAGCAATCATCTGTGGAAGTCTTATTCTGTGTCAGATACTAAGAGCTTTAAGTGAATTAACATGGCCTTGTTTAATTCTCAAAAGAACCTAGTAAGAAATATGCACTATTATCCACACTTTACTAAGCAGGAATTGAGGCTTTGAGAGTTTCAATACACTGAGCAAGGTGTCATAGCTAGTAAAATGTAAAACATTGATTCAGATTTGTCTAGCCTCAGAGCCTCCTCTCTCTCTCTCTTACTTATTTTGAGAGAGAGAGAGAGAGAGAGAGCAAGCGAGCAGGGGAGGGGCAGAGAGTAGGGGAGAGAGAAACCCAAGTAGGCTCTGCACTGTCAGGGCAGAGCCCAATGTGGGGCTTGAACTCATGAACCATGAGATCACGACCTGAAGCCAGAGTCACACACTTAACCAATTGAGCCACCCAGGGGCCCCGAGAGCCTCCTCTCTTCATCAGTAAGCTAACTAACTGACTCTTGTTATTTTGTGTATACTTTTCCTTCTGCCTGGAATCCCCTTCTGTTCAGTTTTAATAAAGGCCTTAATTATAAGCAACAAAAACCAATGTTTGCTGAGTTAATCAGAAGTGGAATTTCTTGAAAGGATATTGAAGATGTCACAGACTCCCTGGGGAACCCAATTCAGGACGTGGGACTAGAGCTAATGCTCAATTGTGCCACAGAGCGGTCCACTGGATATGCCACGGCCACGGCCACCGAGTTGGGTGCTGTCCTTCGCACCACTAGCACTCGGCACTGGGTGTGTGGCAAGAGCAAGTGCTGCTGCCACTCGTCATGCTGTAACTGTCTTATCTACTACCAGAGAGAGGACCTCATGCTCATTCCTTTGAGTCTTTAGTTGGTAATTCCAAGCCAGGGGTGGGTGTGATTGCTGGAGCCTCAGACACTTGCTCAGGCAGGTAGGGGTTGGGGGCAGGGAAGATAATCATCTGGCACTATGAACCTTTGTGGTGGGATAGCCAGGCTTCTTTCCCCAAACAGGAAGAGATTCTAAAACAGTGGGGGAATTATACAATGATACTAGGCTGCCAAAAACATGATGCTGTCTGTCGCATCCCTTTCTTTCACCTGAGAAATGTACTTGTCCTTGAAAAATATCATCCGTGCGGCCTGCTATACTGTTGCACCTTATACATTCTACTGTTACTATGAATATCATAACTTTCAGTTACTTTTTAAACATTCTTGCTCTAAGTTTTAAATAATACTTAAATACTTCATACTTAAATACTTGTTTATGTAAATGACTCCTTTACACCTCATCCTCAAGTAGCTTAGAGGCTGTCTCATTGATGTCTGTAGTCTCTAACATCTATCTAGGATAGTGTTTAGCACATAGTAGGTGCTCCATAAATAATCTGAACTGAATTGAAGTATAAGCCCTCCTGTCCACCACCACAATGATGTAGGTTGCATAAGCACAGGGATTTTTGTCTTTGTCTCTCTCTCTTTCTTTTCTTTTTCACCACTGTATCCCCTGAACCTAGATTGATTCCTAGCATGTGGTAGGCCCTCAGCAAATATTTATACAATAAACAAATACTCCCAAATAGTAAATCATTTATTTCTGGGAATGACACTGTCAGAGAGATCAGTGAATGTAAATGGCAGACTCAAAGCACTCTGTCATAATTTCCAACTAGATCACATACAATGTTAAGCCAGAAACTGTCTTGTTCATCTCTGGTTACCTCTTCATCCTATTTAGAAGTATAACCTGAAAAGGGCAATTTGGGATTCTTTCCCAGACCTACCACAATAGTCACTAGCCACAAAAAGGGCCTAAAGTACCATGCCTACTTGACATGAAACCTTTTTTTATCCCCCTTTGTATAACCAGTTATATTCTGAGATTGCATCTATTCTGGGAAGAAAGGGCTGTTGGGCATACTGTCTTGTATCTTGTATTAAAAAGCATAATAACCTAGGGCAGGTAGCATTTCACTCGGAAGAAACGAGGGAATGAAGGCTTGGAATTGTGAAATGATTTGTACAAGGGCAGTGGAGTAGCAGAGATGTACTCCAGACCAGAGTTCTGTGGCTTTTAGACATTAGCTTTTTGGAGGGAACAAAAGGACAATTAAGTCAAGCTGAAAGAGAACTTGTGTTCAAGCTAAATTAAGAAGAATAATAGTAATTTATTATATAATATATATTATTTATTATTATATATTATTATTAATAAATTATTATTATTAGTAGTAGTAGTAACTGTCATCTGGAGCCAGACTGCCTACATTCGAATAATTTTCTCTACCACTTACTGTGTGACTTTGGGCTGTGCCTCAATTCCCTCATCTGTAAAATGGGTATAAGAATAGCACCTGCTGAGCAGTGTTCTTCTAAAAATTAAGTGATAACATATGTGAAATACTTAGAATGCCTGAATAAGTAGGCTTCTAAATGTTAGCTCTTATTATTATCATTATTATCCTTTGAATACCTGCTTTCACTACTTTCGATCAGTTTAATTCTTCACTGCCTCTAATCCTTTCCATTCTGAATTAGTAGTATTACCCTGTTTAACAGAGAACCTGTGTCTGAAATGAGGTTGCTTGCCCGGTATTCACATAGCTGGGAAGTACTTGTTAGTTGGGATTTAAACCCAAATCTGTCTTATTTTTCAAGCTCTTTCTATTAGGACAAAGTAAGAATCTAAAAGGAGATTGAGTTTAATGTGCTCTATTGTGTTCTTCCAACCACTGTTTTAGCTTTAACTCATCTTTTTCCCCCTGCCACCTTCGCTCTCTTCTGGTTTGTAGTCATTGTTTTTCTCTCCATACCATATATGTTTGCCACCCTCATTGGTTTTCCACTTGATTCTTTGGATTTTTAGCAGAAAATTGTGCACTGTACCTAGAAGACCAAAGCATAGCCTTACATACTGACTGTCCATTTAAATTTCACTTTTATTTATTTATTTACTTATTTTTTGTTAGCCTAATTGATCTGCTCAGTGGATTGGTTTCCAGAAGAGAAAAGTTAGATATCTGTTATGAGTCAGGTATGTAATTTTATACATTAGCTAGGATATCATTTAAGGGCAAATGGCATGCATCCAAAAACTAAGGGCCATTTCAGACAATGTGAAAGTTTTTCAGATGTAGAGACAATATCAAATGATACTGAGTTGCTACAAAAGTTTGCCACTTAGTAAATTACTTTTATGTCTATTAATCATTGTTTAACTTGTGCCTAAAACTTCTGTTGAAAAATTCCAAATGGTCTCCACACGTTTGGGGGGAAAAAGTATGTTTACTTCAGTCTGTTTTAGAGAGTTATTTTGCTTAGTATATGATCTTTTTTGTTAATAAGAAGCCTTTTGGGGTACCTGGATGGCTCATTCTGCTCAACGTTCGACTCTTTGTTTTTGGCTCAGATCATGATCTCACGGTTCGTGAATTGGAACCCTTCCTCGGGGTGACAGTGTGGAGCCTGCTTGGGATTCTCTCTCTTTCTATCTCTCTCTGCCCCTCCCCCCACTCATGTGCCCTCTCTCTCTCTCTCTCTCTCTCTCTCAAAATAAATAAATAAACTTAAAAAAAAACACTCAAGCCTTTTAACAGTTTATTGGAAGGATTTCTCTTGCTAAGTTTATTTTAGTTGATAATCTCATGTAATAGGTCCCTTATTTAGAAATACACTTAAAATCTGTGATTAAGTACTCATCAGGGACTAAAGCCACAAGTGTCAGGAAGCTTTTACTTTCTATTTCCTTATTGCTTAACCAATCTGCAGTGGTACCTTCCTCTTGTTTTTCCTTCTCTCCTTCTCCCTCCTCCTTTTCTCGCCTTCTCTCTGCCCCCCCCCCTTTTGTTAACTAGAAAGGATTTCAGATCCTCTTTTCACCTGAGTTTTTTTTCTTGTCTCATGATGCTCAACTGGCCTTCAACTGTGTTTCACTAGGATGGCTCAGCTTAAGACTTTGCATTCATTTTTACTTAAGTAATAGGGAAGAGAGTTTGCTCTTGTCAATAAGTTTACATTGGGTTTTTCATGTTAACAAAATAAGATTCTTTTAGTCATTTATCAGATCATTGTTAATCACCTGCTGGGCACCTAGTGCTGGGCTAGATAGATGCTAGAGAGACATAACACCTGGTTCCTGTCCTTGAGACCCTGGTGGAGGATACAGAAAATCAGAGCGCAGAGTGATAACTCCCCTCCACAGTGGTATACGAATACTACAGGAGCAAAGAGGAACTCTTCACCCAGACTTTTGATGGGGTGGGGGCAGAGGATATCGTCAGAGAAGCCTTTCTGGAGGAAGTTTTCTCTGAGCTGAAATAGGAATTAGTAAGGTGGAGGAGGAGGACCCTCTCAGAAGAGGGAGCAGCGTGTGAAAAAGCACAGGGGTAAGTAAGAAAGCACACGCATGGCCTATTCGAGAGACCACAGTCCTGAGTGGCTCTATTAGGGGAGGCTAGGGTATGTGAAGGTGGAGGAGACATCGGTGAGGGTTGAGGCTGGAATGGTTGGCAGCCGTCAAATAAACAAGTTTTTTATGTGTTATGCTCAGAAACTAATTCTAAAGGCAACGAAGAAGTATAAGCCAAGAGGTGACATGGTAAGGTTTGTGTTTTTGTGTTTTGGATCAGCCTGGAAACTGCAGTGTCCTCCTAAAAGAGTAAGTGATCTCCAGCATAGATCATTAGAGGCCACCAGCTGTCCCTCTAAATCTTTTTCAGCATTAGTTTTGGATTAAAGGGTTTACATGATAAGATAATGTAATAATAGGAAGGGGACACAAATTAGTTTTTCTGTCCTCTCTTATTAAGAAAACATTTTGCTTGTTGGCATAACACATAGACTTAGATGACTAAAATTAGGGACTAAAATTAAAGTCAATAATTGGTGCCGGGCGTCTTAAGGGAGCGGGTGTTAGGGAGAACAAACCCAAGTGCCTCCTGTATGCCAGGCACTGTGCTAGGAGCTGAGGGTGGGCTGGTGAGTGACTTCGGCATCTGCAGTCTGGTGGAGGGACACGCTTGTGTGCAAAGGCTTTAGGGCACTTATGTATTAGCCTTCTTTACATACATTTTCACTTCCCATCTTACCTCATACCTTCAAAGTGTGGATGAGGGTAAGAGAGGTATTTTTTCCCCAACTTTATCGAGCTATAATTGACCTATAACATTGGGTGAGTTTAAGGTGTACAATGTTACGATCTGATACACAAATATTGCAAAATGTTTACCACAGTAAGGTTAGTTAACACATCCTTCACCTCACGTAAGTACCATTTGGGTGGTGGTGTTATGGTGAGAATATTAAAGTTCTACTAAGAGAAGTGTTTAACTTAGTTGAGGTCATGCAATAATGAACAGTAATAGTTACAATGAAATCTTCAATCTACCTAACTCCCAAATTTGTTCCATTTTCTCCCCATCATGTATACTGCTTCCTGACAAGGCAACATATATATATTTTTGAGCCTGAAGTTGTTTTCTTCCCTTCTCTTAATTCTTTCCAGTGCTACCAATATACCAAAACCAATATTGCCAAGCCTCGAAGGATCCAGTTGTTGTTGGTTAAAAGTGCAGGCTTTAAAGTCTTAATGTCTGGGTTTAAATCCCAGCCCAACATTAATTAATAGAAGCTCACTTCATAGAGTCGTGAGTACTTATAGGAGATAAGGTTGCTAAAGCATTTAAAGCAGTGAAAGCACAGGGAAGGACTTGAATAAAGACTTCTGGTAGTTGTTAAAATCGTCTCTGGAGGGGCGCCTGGGTGGCTCAGTTGGTTGAGAGTCTGGCTTCGGCTCAGGTCATGATCTTGTGGTTTGTGAGTTCGAGCCCCATGTCGGGCTCTGTGCTGACAGTTCAGAGCCTGGAGCCTGCTTCAGATTCTGTGTCCTTCTCTCTCTGCCCCTCCCCCCACTCATGCTCTGTCTCTCTCTGTCTCAGAAATAAATAAACATTAACAAAATTTAAAAAAAATCGTCTTTGGAATAGCAACTCATCTATTTTCCCAACATTTGGGAAACTTTATTAAAATGCATTTAAATCAACCTACCTTATTCAGATTAATCTGAGTGAAGAAATTTTGCCTGGCATGCGTACTTGAAATCTGACCTCCTGTTCAGGGGATCAATGAGTGGCCTTGCTGTCATAAACAGAAACCTAAGAAAATATGCCTGTAAAAGTAGCATCAAGACACTTTAAAACTTTTTTTATTATGGAAAAATTTGAAAATATACAAAAGTTAACAGAATAGTGAAATGACCTCTCTCATACCTGTCACCCACCCAGACAACCATCTGGGCCAGTCCTGCCGACTCCATGCCTACATCCACTTACTTTGCTCCTGTATTATTTTAAAATAAAATCCAGACATCTTATCATTTCATTCACGAATATTTCAGCTTGTATTTCTAAAATACAAGGGTTCTCTTATCTTTCTTAAATAGTCACAATGCTGTTATCATACGTAAACAGCAAGAAACTGAACAATTTCCTAATATCATCAAATATAGTTGGCTTTCTTTATGATCGAAGGGAGATCTTTTTTTCCAGCTAAGTGTAGAGACTTGATCATTTTTTGGGGAGAAGTAATGAAAATTGGTAGCTTTTTTGGTGGTTGTTTCTGACATCACTAAATAATTCATACAGCCCAACTGAGGATGAAAACTGACAGTTCGAGGACTCCTTGAATTGTTTGGGTAGAACTGGGGACAGATCATTGTCCAGTTTTTACACGTGAGTGAGCTGACTCAAAGAAATGATCTGTCAGTGGTCATATAAACTGCAAACACCTTGTGCTGAAATCTGTCATTTGAACCATGCTTATTCCATAAATATTTATTGAGTTCAAAAAACTTGCTATTTATATTTCTTCATAAATGGCCATGACCCACATTATTTTTATAGCAAGGACATTCTTCTCTTTGATTACCTAATTTCTTCTCTCCTTTGTTGTCTTCGGATTTTAAAGTACTTCCTCCCTCCCCTGTTGTACCCTAGTTCTCAGCTGGGGGAGTGACTTCCGGGGAAATGGGGGGGAAATTTGGTCTCCAGCAGGGGGTCGGTTGCAACTATGAAAACAGCTCAGGAAAACGGTCTATTGATAGCAGAACTTTTCATTATAAAAAGTTCTTTTCAAATTCCAGGATATTGGTTGCTTGGTCACTGAAGACTCTGTACTACCATTCACTCGCACCCTGGGTGTCTGAACAGACCTGGTTAGGAATGTACTCCTCATTTTGAATGAGAAAAAAGGATAGAGAAGCTGCGTCCAACATTGCATCACCTAAGTCAAACGTTCTACATGTGATATATAGCTGATACAAAGCATAGTCTTTTAGAATATGCCCTGACATACAAATAATTTTCATTTTGAGTGGTGCCATCTTTGACTACAGCCACAAATCTTTTAATATACATTAAAATGGGCATTGATGAAAGCTCTTTCCTTTCCTGGTCTCTGTAGGTGAGTAAAATTGTGTTAATGTGTCAAATCTGGTGGGGTCAACAAAATAGCCCCGTGTACCTACCTTTTTTATTCCCCTTCTTTAATTTTTAAGTCCTTGGGCCTCATAATTTCCCCCCAAAGTTTTGTATAAGGTCCGCTCAACAATTGGCAGAAATAATAGTGCTGATGAAACAGGGCTTTGATATTGGTTCAGTTATATATCTGGAATGTTTATTCCCCTGGGCTTTCCAACTGAGGGAGCCCCACATGAACTCCTACTTTGGAAAATATCTGAGTGGGCAGACTCATTGGCCACATTGCCCTCATTGTCTGTCTTTGTTTACTCAGCTGAAAAGCTGTACTTGTCTCTTACACAGCCAGGCATGAACCTCAAGGTCTCAGACACTTTTAAAATGGGTAGAAAAATTGTTTGGGGAAGGGAAAGAATGAAAATTGTTATCAGATATTGACATAATGGGCAATGAAGGTGCTGTCTTAGGGAAGAACATAATGATTTTAGGTGGTTATAAAGTACAACCCTGATAACATTTTTATGGGCCTGTTTTAATAGGGTCTTTGATTTTCTGTGACTTCCCTTCTGGGTAAGAGACATTGATAATTCATTGGCAAGTATGATTTGTTTTTGCTACAGGAGAAAACTAGGTTTTTAGGACATGAGCATACCTTCGGGCCCAGGTAATGATAAATTTCCTGTGGTCATAACAACATGCACATGCTCTTGGCATTTATTTTTCTGGCTATCTTTATCAACTGACTGGATTATTTTAGCAGCTACCAAAAGGTCTGTTTGCCTTTATTCTTTTCCAATCCATTCTTTACACTGCAGCCCAAGTTACGTTTCTAAAATGTAGATCTAATCATGTCATTCTATCTTGTGTAAAATTCATCCATGGCTACCCACATGCCCTTGTGAAAACCTGTCACCTGTCACCTGTCACCACTCCTGCCTCTTATTCTATACCCATGCCACAGTGAATTTTTCTCAGGTCTCTGTGGTAGTATGCTCTGTCTAGATTTCTTCCTCTGGAAAGTCTTTAGGTGTTTTTCCCTGTGCAAACATATATACCATGTTTTCCCATAACATTGTGTGCATATTTCCAGTTTAGTACTCATCAGACTATATTGCTCCTTTGTTTTTCTCTCTGCTGTAAGTCTGTAAGCTGTATGAGGTCAGGGACCATAGCTTTCTTCTACTTTGTTGTATCTCTGGCATCTAGAAATTCTATTCCTCATTTCTGGTACAATACTAATTTGTTGAATGATTGAATTAATCATCCTGTGCCCTGCCAAGAATCTTCTCTCCAGCAACCTCAGGGAAGAATTAGGGTTCTCTGTTTTTGTGTTCTTTATGTTTCTTACCATCTTTTAGTCCTGTTCATTCATTCATTCATTCATTCATTCATTCATTTATTCATTCAGTTACTTACAGAACATTACTTTGAACCTTTTAAACCTCCTAACTTTTCCCAGAAGCATGTGTAAAGAACATGTGAAAGGAAAACTAGTGCATATATTTATCGTATGCTTCCTTTGTCCATTCTACCTAAAGTTGCATTTCCCCAACACACATACCTACAGTTCTTCCTCCTCTCCCCAACCTCTGCCATGTTTCCCTTCCCCACATTGCATTTTTGCTTTACCATTTAACTACCTTCTAAAAATTTTTTCTAATGTTTATTTAATTTTGAGAGAGAGAAAGAGGGAGAGAGAGAGAGCAGGAGTTGGGGAGGGGCAGAGAGAGAGAGAGACACACAGAATCCAAAGCAGGCTCCGAGCTGTCAGCACAGAGCCCGATGTGGGGCTTGAACCCACGACGAGATCATCACCTGAGCTGAAGTGGACCCTTAACTGACTGAGCCACCCAGTCACCCTGAGCCACCCAATTTAATTACTTTTTGACATACTAGATGTTTAACTTGTTTGTATGTCTCCCCACTGCTAAGATATAAGGTTGATGAGGGCATGAATTTTGGTCTATTTTATCTGCTGCTGTATCCCCAGCACCTGATACCTTGTCTGGCACATAGTAAGCCAATATATATTTGCTGAGTGAATGAATAAATTCATGCCCTTGGATGTACATTTCTTTTCCTTTTTACCCTTTCAGTGCACCTGATGCAGCCTTGCTTACAGTACTATGCTACTTGTTTTCTCTGTTTCATTTCTTGGACTTTACATTTAGTCCTGTTTTGAGGCCATAATTTTGGCTACCCCAGACAAAGATTCTATTTATTGATTTTATTGCCTTAGGTAACCATCACCCCACTTACATCTGACCTCTACATCTCCTAACCTGGATTCTGAAACCCAAGAGCCGTGTGTGTGTGTGTGTGTGTGTGTGTGTGTGTGTGTGTGTGTGTGAGTGCACATGTGTGTGTGTTGGGGAAGGGTGAGGATGCATTAAGGGATAAGTCAGATGTAAAACCTGTTCTTCTAGAACCTAGATAGGACAAATAGATATATAATTATACTACAAGGTTGAGTAAGATAATATTTATTAATGAGAAATGTTAATTAAGGGGAAGAAAACATGTCTCATAAAAAATTATGAAATATATTAAGCTTCCAGAAAAGTATAGAAAGTAATATAGTGAACATCCCCTGAATACCTACCTCTCAGCTTTATAATATTTGAGTTTTCTCCCATACTCACCTTGGACTTTTTTTTCATTTTGAAATAAAATACTAGATATGATTAAAGCCTCAAGTGTTCCTCCTTTATCCCATTTTCTTCCTTCCTTACTCAGACATAACCATATTCTGAATGAGGTCCTGTGCATTTAAGAACATTTATACACAACACACACACACAAATATCGTGTTGTTTCAGTGTTTTAAATTTTGCATAATGGTATCTTTTTAAAATTTTTTTAAATCTTTATTTATTTTTGAGAGAGAGACAGAGTGTGAGCAGGGGAGGAGCAGAGAGAGAGGGAGACACAGAATCCGAAGAAGGCTCCAGGTCATGAGCTGTCAGCACAGAGCCCAACGCGGGGCTTGAACTCACGAACTGTGAGATCATGACCTGAGCCGAAGTCTGATGCTCAACTGACTGAGCCACCCAGGCGCCCCGCATAATGGCATCTTATCATGCTTTTGTCACTCAGCATTTTTTTGAGATTTATCTTTGTTGGTTCACATAACTCTAGATCATCTGAGTTGCTGTATAGTTTTCCACTATATAAATATACTGCAATATATTCATTTTCTTATTGGTAGTTACTTCAAATAATGTATTTCTTTCCTACTTCAAATAATGTTACAATGGACAACCTTGCACATGTCTCTTTCTTCCCACGTGGGAGGATTTCCCTAGGGCAAGGCTCCTCAATGTGAGTAGGAATCACCTGAGTATCTTGTTAAAATGTAAATTCTGACTCAGTCTGAGGTGGGCCTGAGAATCTGTGTTTCTCACAAGTTCCCAGGTGATGCAGATTCATGGACACACACTGAGTTGCCAGGCTCTGCTAGGTTGTAGCACATCGTCATCTTTCTGGGTATTGTCATATTGCTCTGTGAAGACCTTATATAAGTTTATATTTCCATCAGGAGTGTATGAGAGATTTGGTTGTTCCAGGAGTAGCCTCTTTTAGCTACTCCTGTAGCTAAATCTGTAATCACCCTCTCCTTAAACTTAGATCGATTTGGGGGAAGGAAAACATTAAAAAATAAAGCAAATTTACTTCAGTAGATAGCTTAATTTCAACATTTCTTAGGAATTGATCTAAATTACATATATATTTTTTAATAAAAAATATTTTATAAAAATTCACCTCTTTTCAAACAGTCACTCCATTTATCATTGTCAACCCAGATGGAGCTCTGACTTTAGAATGAACTATCTATCCCCTATTGCTGAAAGGGAAGAACTGTGTGTCAGGCCCTGTGCTACATTGTTTCATATAATCCCAACGTTTGTACTTGCTCACAGCTAAGTGGTAGAACCAGTGTTTGTAGTCTGGTCTGTCTGGCTTCAGAGTTTATATGGGAAATTAAGTTTACTACTCTTATTCCCAGTTACCTGTATGAAGAGAGTATGAAGACAATCAGATTCCTAAGTCCCAGCTCTTTTAACTTCTACCCCACCTATTTTTTAGATTATGATTAAAGAACACATAAAATTTACCATTGTAACCATCTTTAAGTGTACATTTCTGTAGTGTAGAGTATATTTACATTGTTGTGAAACAGATCTCCAGAACTTTTTCCTTTTGCAAATTTGAAACTCTATCGATTAAAAAGAACTCCCTCTTCTCTCCTTTCTACTTCCTAATCCCTGGTAGGCACCATTCTACTTTCTGTTTTTTTCTGGTTTCGACTACTTTAGATGCCTCATATAAATGGAATCATGTAGTATTTGTCTTTTTGTGACCTGCTGATTTCATTTAACATAACAACTTGGAGGTTCATCCACGTTGTAGCTCTTGACAGGATGCCCTTGCTTTTTTTAAGGCTTAATAATATTCCATTGTATGCATATCCCACATTTTTTTCAATCCATTCATCCATCAATGGGCCTTTGGGTTGCTTCAGCATCTTGACTATTACCAATAATGCTTTAAACAAGGGTGTGTAAATGTCTCTTCAAGGCCCTGCTTTCAGTCCTTTTGGATATATACCCAGAAGTGGGGTTGCTGGATGGTCTAGTAGCTTCATTTCAACAGGAAACTCTATACTGTTTCCCACAGTGATTGCACCATTTTACAATCCTGTCAGCAGTGTGGTGATGGCTTTTAAAGGTACAGAAGGTAGTGAATGGGATACTTGAAATCAGATGTGAAGGAGGAAGAAGAGGTAAATTCCACTACAGTGGAGGTAAATTTCACTTAGCCTCTATTTTCCTGAGATATTTTAGCTAATATCTTTTGCTTCTCCAAGACTATTACTTTAGGAGTGGAGGAGGGAGCCAAATTATTTCTTTGTTGATTTATTATTAACCACTGGTACCTGAGAACTTCTGAGATTCTTAACTTCCATTAGTGTCTTGGCAATTAGGGGAAGTTTGAGAGTTGTGTTTTGTTTTGTTTGCGAAATTAACATGTTGGTGTTCCCAGATTCTCATTAAAAAAAAAAAAAAAAGGCCTCCTAATCTATTTTAGTGTGACTTCTGACCATTTCTACTTGAGCATCCTATGAGAGTGTGTGTGTGTGTGTGTGTGTGTGTGTGTGTGTAAAGAGGGGTGTGATTAGGTTCTAACAGCTTGTAGAAGAGCAGGACTGAGCAGTGGAGTCGGAAAAGGGGTTTCTCCTCTCTCCTGCCCTTATTTTTGAATTTGAAGTGTTACCCGAATGCTTAGTCATGATGATAAAGCAAAGAACTTCCCAGCTTGCAGGGTAGAACAATGTTTATGCTGTATAAGTGTTTGATAATAGTGAAGAGTGGCAGGAGAGTGGGAGGAATTTGTCAACATGTTTTGAGGAGTAAGAGGATTAGAGAGGGCACACAAAGTAAGATAGCCCACTTCCAGTTCCAAAAGAAAAAAGCACTGCTTTTAAGTGTCCTTTGCAGCAACTCAAGGCTCAGCTATTTCACTTGGCTCTTAACTCCAACTCTGGTAAACTTTTAGCACTGCAGACAGGTAGATTTTATGCCTTGCCGTATTTATTTATTTATTTAAAAAGTAACCAGATTTAATTTCTCTGTCTGATATGCAGACAGGTCTCCGTATGTTCGCAGAAGCAATCTTTACTAGTGACCTTGCCCGAATTTAGATTCTCCTGTTAGACCGCTACAGTTGTTTACCTGTAAATCTGTCACCTCTGGTCTCCTCCCCTCTGGTCCTCCCTTCTCATTGCTACTAAAGGTAAGCTAATCTCAGCCGGACATCTATGGACATCTGACTTTGGGGAAATTCCTTCCGTTCTCTGTTCCTCCATTTCCTTATTTTGTCCCCTGTATCACCTGACCTACCTTAGAGACAGGTGCCTTGAAAGTTTTAAATGTTCAGGCGTGTAAAGTATATAAAACAGTGCCTGGCATGTAATAAGTAGATAAAAAAGTAAACAATAAGTAGTAGAGATCATTACTGTTGTCGTTGTTATTTGTGTTTTTGTCGCTTTTGCTTCTGAAGCCTCTCTCTGGCCACATCAGTACTCTGCTCAAGAATTTTCCATGTTTCCCTTTTGCTTATAGCAAACTTTTTAAGTACATCAGAATCACTTTCAAAGCTTGTTAAAAATGCATATTCCTGAGACCCCCACCAGAGATTTCAGTGGGTGTAGGATGGGACCCAGAAATTAGTGTTTCACTATGCTCCCCAGGTGATTCTGAAAGCAGGTGGTACTGGTTTGGAGAATTGTTCCACATAGGATAAAGTCCCCAAGTATACCTTTCTAGTATGTATTTTCTCCTCCTATTCCTCCCCGTCAGCCTTTGTTGCAACCATAGTAAGTAGATTTTCCCTCTACTTACACATCCCTATGTACCTCATGTATTTTCCCAAGATGGTATGGCATAATTTTGTAATCAAATACATATTTATTCCTAATAATCTATAAGCCATCCATTTAATAATATGCTTATATATTGGCTGGGATGAATGTTAAGCTATAATATATGGGACCAACCTTCTTTTATTGAAAATTAGAAACAATGGGGTGCCTGAGTGGCTTAGTTGGTTTTGGCCCAGGTCATGATTTTGGCCCAGGTCATGATCTCACAGTTTGTGAGTTCAAACCTCATGTCGGGCTCTGCGCTGACAGCATGGAGCCTGCTTGGGATTCTTTCTCTACCCCACTCTCTGCCTCTCCCCTGATCTTGCGTGCACATGTACACACATGCTCCCACTCTCTTGTTCTCAAAATAAACAAACTTAAAAGAAAAAGAAAATTAGGAACAATTCCTAGGTTAAGTCACTGGGTGCCTTAGGATAGTATGTTCAAGTTGACCTTTTCTCTTGCTCTCTTTACGCTCCTTTTCTCCAAACTAATTTTCCAGGTATTACGGTGAGCAAATAGTTCTAGCCTTTAAGTTGCTCAGCTGTGCTCTTTAAATAGACACACTAAGGCAAATCTAATACCAACCTCATAAGCAATCGGCAACACTTGAAAATGAAGCTCTCCTCTTTTTCTTAGCCTTTCTGTTCTATTGCTACAAAATTAAGGCATTGAGGACATTATTTAGGGTAGTTTGAGTGCATTCAGAGATATCTGATGGTCGCTATTAGTTCACAATTCTTGCAATCTGTAGGACCGTCTAAGGATGATACATTGCTAAAAAAATGGCTTATAATTAAAATGTAGGGAAAGAGAAAGCCCTGTCCTGGGTGTTTTCTTTTCCTTGTCTCCTGTAATTCTTAGAAAATCCTCATAAATTAGGTGTCATTATCCCAATTTTATAAAAAATCTTTACAGGGGAGCCTGGGTGGCTTAGCTGCTTAAGCATCTGGCTCTTGATTTTTGCTCAGGTCATGATCTTATGCTTCATGAGGCTGAGCCATGCATCAGGCTCTGTGCTGAGTGGCGAGTCTGCTTAAGATCCTCTCTCTCCCTCTCCCTCTGCCTCTCCCCCCTCAAAAAATATCTTTAGAAAGTAAAATACAATAAAAAATATTAAATGTTTAAAAATATTTACAGAGAGGGCAGAGATTAAAATTTTTTTTTAAGTTTATTTATTTATTTTGCGAGAGAGAGCATGAGTGCGAGCTTGAGCTCTGGAGGAGTAGAGAGAGCAGGAGAGAGAGAATCCCAAGCAGGCTCCCTGCTGTTAGCACAGAACCGGATGTGGGGCTCAAACTCCGGAATCTTGAGATCCTGACCTGGGCACATATCAAGAGTCAGACTCTTAACTGACTGAGCCACCCAGGCTCCCTAAGGGCATGAGATTTAAGATCATAAACAATGGTTTCAGTATTTGAACACAGGTCCCTTGACCTCATAGACTGCTCTCTTTCTGCTCTAGCCTGGAGCCATATTTTACATTGCTCAAATTCATTTTCTGTATTTGTTCCCCCCTCCTCTTCACCTCCCCTCAAACTGAAGGATATTGTGAACGTTTTGTAAATAAAAAGGTTCATATAAATTCAAAGTTTGATCGTTATTCTTTCAAGCCATGTAGGCTGTATGTCATGTCTTTCAATACATTCTAAATTTGATAATAGCCAGAAAGAATAAAATGTCCTTCAAAAAGGTAAGTAATAACTTTTACTAAATAGCAAAATTATTTTTTTAATGTTTATTTATTTATTTTGAGAGAGAGAGAGTGAATGGGAGAGGGAAAGAGAGAGAGGGAGAGAGAATCTCAAGCAGGCTCTGTGCAGTCAGCACGGAGCCCAACGTGGGGCTCTATCCCAGGAACTGTGAAATCATGACCTGAGCTGAAACCAAGAGTTGGACGCTTAACTGACTCAGCCACCTAGGAGTGCCCCAAATTAGTTTTTTTTAAAAAGCCTTGAAGGGGCGCCTGGGTGGCTCAGTCGGTTAAGCGTCCGACTTCGGCTCAGGTCACGATCTCTCGGTCCGTGAGTTCGAGCCCCGCATCGGGCTCTGTGCTGGCAGCTCAGAGCCTGGAGCCTGCTTCGGACTCTGTGTCTCCCTGTCTCTCTGACCCTCCCCCGTTCATGCTCTGTCTCTCTCTGTCTCAAAAATAAATAAACATTAAAAACAAAAATTAAAAAAAAAAAAGCCTTGAAAAATGCAAACAAATAGGAAAATGGTGGCACAAAAATAAATTTTTGTGCCTGTGTTTTGTAGTTCAGTACCATCTGAATCCAGAATTTAGAGAGATAATGGAAATACTAATTAGCAGTATTATTTTATTTAAAATTTATTTTTAAAAATATTTATTTATTTTGGAGGGAGAGGGGCAGAGAGAGAGGGAGAGAGAGAATCTAAGCACGCTCAGTGATGTCAGCTCAGAGCCTAACCTGGGGCTCGATCCCACAAACTGTGAGATCATGTCCTGAGCCCAAATCAGGAGTTGGGTGCTTAACCAACTGAGCCACCCAGGTACCCCTGGGTGGCTATGAGAATGCATTTAAATAAAATAAAGAGGTCCTGAATATTAAATCATGAGTGTGTTTTTGGCTCTGAACAATAAATTAAGACTCAGTGACCAAAAGCAAAGGCAAGGTGTTCTAAGTCTCCTGCTGAGAATTATTTTTGTGTCTCGAGCAGCTGTTTCCCCCACCCTACTGTTTGGTAATCATTTGACTTGATGTCACCTGCTTACAAAGAAAACAGACTGGGGAAAAAAGCCACACTAAGCCCAGTGGCATTTAACAGTCGTAGGTGGAATTTCTATTTTTCTTCTTTTTCCCCTTCTCTCCTTCCCTTTTTAAAAGGAAGACAGCTCGGTGGTGAAGTCGAATGAGGAAGAGCACTGGAGTAAAAGGAACCTGGGTTTGAATGCTGTCTCACCGCTTACAGTAACTCTGTGGTCTTGGGCAGCTCTTTGGTTTCTTTAAGTTCTAGTTTCCCTCTTCATATTCCCTATTCCTGATTCATCCCTGTTCTTGCAAGGTTGTTGTGAAGCTGAGTGCTCATTTAAGTAAAATGTGTGACTGACAAAGGCTGAGACGTTGTAGGTAATAGTAAGTAGGAATTACTTTTATTATGATTAATAATAAGGCTGACCTGGGGATTAAGATAAGCCTTGTGTGAAATGCTTTGCTCTGTTTTAACAACAAACTGTTGTGGTTGAGGAAACTCAGAATTGTATCTCCCGATAGCCAGGTAAGATGTGATCTTCCGTGGGAGACCTCACTCCATTTAACTTAAAAAGAGAAGTCTTACTCAAAAGAACCAAGGGAAAAACCATTAGAAATCATGAGTTCATTAAAATGACTATGTGGACATCTCCAGAAAATGAACTTGATAAATATTTCTAGTTAATAATAGTTAGAAGAGATAGTGGGGGAAAAAAAATCACACTAACCACTACTGCTGCCACTACCCTTAGTGATAAAAAGTTTAGGATAATCTCACCAAGATATGTATGAAACTCATATACATATATTTTAAATTATGAAATTTGGCTGAGAGATATAGAGGAAGACTGAATAAATGGAGAGGCTTACCTGTGCTGACAGTAGAAAAATTGAATATTGTAAGGAATTTTTGATATGGTAACTTTTAGAATAAATGGAATTAATGGGAAAACCACAATAGGATCTTTTTTGGAGGAAATGTGACAGTGGAGTTCAAACAGAAATGTGAATAGCTATCAACTGAAAGAAAAGGTAAAGGAGGACAAAGGAGTAAAACACGTTATAAAGCTGCAGTTGTTAAAACTTTTATTTTTTTTTTACTGCACTCATACGAGAATAGACAGATCAAGTTAATAGATCAGAATCAGATTCTGATGTCAAGAATGTATTAGTCTATCATATAAAAAGGACCACAGTTTATTTAACCATTCACCATTTAGGTTCTTTACTTTCTTTCTTTTGTTCTTTCATTCTTTCTTAGTTTCAGGTGTAGAATTTAGTGATTCAACACTTACATGCAACATCCAGTGCTCATCACAAGTGCCCTCCTTCATGCCTGTCACTCATTTAACCCATCCCCCCATCCACCTCCCCTCTGGTAAACATCAGTTTGTTCTCTGTAGTTAAGAGTTTGTTTCTTGGCTTACTCCTCTTTTCTTTTCTCCTCTTATGATCATTTGTTTTGTTTCTTAAATTGCACATGAGTGAAAGCATATGGCGTTTGTCTTTCTCTGACTGACTTAATTTGCTTCTATCCATGGCATTGCAAATGGCAAGATTTCATTCTTTTTTATGACTGAGTAATATTCCATCACACACACACACACACACACACACACACACACACACACACACACCCCACATCTTCTTTATCCATTTATCAGTCAGTGAATACTTAGGCTGTTGTTGATAATGCTGCTATAAACATTGGGGTGCCTGTATCCCTTCAAATTAGTATTTTTGTATCCTTTGGGTAAATACCGAGTAGTGTGATTGCTGGCTCATAGGGTAGTTCTATTTTTAACTTTTTGAGCAAACTCCATACATTTAGGTTAATTTCAGTTTTTAGTTATTATGAAGAAACCTGCTGTAAACATTCACTTACACTTACCTGGGAACATAAGTTTTCATTCCTCTTGGATAAATATCTAGGAGCAGAAGTGCTGGCTCATATGGTAAGTATAAACTTAAGTTTATAAGAAACTGCCAGATTGTTTTCTAAGCATTCCGATTAGTAACATGTAAGAGTTCTAGTGGCTCAGCACCACTCGCAGCACAGGGCACTGCCAGTTTTTGTAAATTTAGCCCTTCTATTCAGTGTGTAGTAGCATGTCATTATGGTTTCAACTTGCATTTTCCCAATAAGAGACGTGGAGCATCTTTTCAATTTCTTATTTGTGATACATACAACTTCTTTGTTGAAGTGTCTTTTCAGACAGTTTTTAACTTGGGTCATTTTCTTACTGTTAAATTTTGAGAGTTCTTTGTATATTCTTTTTTTATTTAAATATTTTATTTTACTACATTATTATTTTCAGTGTTTATTTATTTTTGAGACAGACAGAGAGAGACACAGGGAGAGAGAGAGAGGGAGAGAGAGAACGAGAACGTGAGCAGGGGAAGGGCAGAGAGAGAGGGAGACACGGAATCTGAAGCAGGCTCCAGGCCCTGAGTCAGCACAGAGCCCAACACGGGGCTCAAACTCATGAACCGTGAGATCATGACCTGAGCTGAAGTGGACCTTTAATGAACTGAGCCACTCAGGTGCCCCTATTTTATTTTTTTAAGTTTATTTATTTAAGAGAGACAGAGACAGCATGAGTAGGGGAGTGGCAGAGAGAGAGAGGGAGAGAGAGAGAATCCCAAGTGGGCCTTGCACTGTCAGTGCAGAGCCTGGTGTGGGGCTCGAACTGATGAACCATGAGATCATGACCTGAACCGAAACCAAGAGTCAGACACTCAACCAACTGAGCCACCCAGGTGCCCCTAAAGATGTTGTTTTTAAGTAATCTCTATGTCCAACATGGGACTCGAACCTACAACTCTGAGATCAGGACTTGTATGCTGTACTGACTAAGCCAGCCAGGTGCCCCTATACATCTTGATACAAGTCCTTTGACAGAAATGTGGTTTGCAAATATTCTCCCAGTTGGTGGCTGTGTTTTCATTCTCTTGGTAGTTTTATAAAAAGCAAAAGTTTTAAATTTTAATGAAGTGCAATTTATAAATTTTCCTCTTATGGATCTTGCTTTTGGTGTTGATTCTAAAAGTTCTTTGCCCGCTCAAAATCAATCACATTTTGTGCTACGTTTTCTTCTACAGGTCTTATAGTTTTACATTTTACTTTTGGGGCTGTGATCTATTTTGAGTCAATTTTTGAACAAGGTGTGAGTTTAGATCAAAGTTCAGTTTTTTGTTCATGGACGCACTTCTGTTCCAACACCATTTATTGAAAAAATTATCCTTTCCCCATTGAGTTTCTTTTGCACTTTGTCAAAAATTGGTTGAGGATATTTATGAGGCTCTATTACTGAGCTAATTGTTCCATTGACCTTTGTGTCTGTTCTTTCACCAATAACACATTGTCTTGATTACTATAGCTTTAAAGTAAGTCTTGAAATCAGTTACTGAAAGTCTTCCAACTTTATTCTTTGGCTATTTGTTTCTTTGCTTTTTAATATTTATTTTAGAGTGAGCTTGTGAATACCTACCAAAAAATCCTGCTGGGATTTTGACTGGGGTTCACTGAATCTATAGATCTAATTGTTATGCTATGTCTGTCTATTTATTTAGGTTTTTTGCCTTTTTTTTTTCCTTTAATGTCTTATAGTTTTTAGCATAAATATCATGCATGTATTATGTTAGCTTTATCCCTAAGTATTTCATATAGGCAGATGGCAAGAATTATCTATATTTTATAAATTGAGGCACTGAAACTCCAGACTTACTGAAATTCACAGAGCTGGCTAATTAGCAGCAAATTCTGGTCTTAAGATACCCTGGGTCTTTCTAAGTGTTTTTTTTTTCTTGTTTTTATTTTTTTTATTATTATTTTTAAAAGTTTATGTATTTTGAAAGAGAGAGAGAGTGCAGGGGAGGGGCAGAGAGAGAGGGAGAGAGAGAATCCCAAGCAGGGTCTGTGCTGTCAGCACAGAGCCCAATGTGGGGCTCAATCTCACCAACTGTGAGATCATGACTTGAGCCAAAATTGAGTCGGATGCTTAACTGACGGAGCCAGCCAGATGCTCCTTTTTACTTGTTTATATAGTCAATAGTTTCTTGTAGCAAAAAGACTTGAATTTTGGAGTTATTCAGTTTGGGTTACAATCTGTTTTCCAGCACTGGTTAGTTGTGTGATTCATTTCTATGAAGACTCACACTCCTCCTTCAGGGCACCTACCGCACAGGATTGTGGGGATGATAAAGGATGTGAGCATGTGAAGTTTTTAGTGTCATATTGGATGTACATGCAGTGCATGCTCAACTTGCATATCGGCTTGGTCATATCAGCTTGGTTATAATTAGTAGTAAAAGCTGGTTGTTACATCCTTTCCCAGAACTTGTCATTTTGTCTCATTAATTAGATGAATTGTCTTTGAATTGTGGAAAACTGGCAGTGAGCCAGGGAAAAGCACTAACGACATGGTCCGTAAGTGTGAGACAGAAAATTTTCTACAAAACCTCTGTCGTTGTTACCCAATTTTTTAAAAAATATTTTTTAATGTTTATTTATTTGTGTGTGTGTGTGTGTGTGTGAGAGAGAGAGAGAGAGAGAGAGAGAGAGAGAGAGAGCGCGCGCAGGAGCAGGGGAGGGGCAGAGAGAGGAAGACATAGAATCGGAAGCAGGCTCCACGCTCTGAGCTGTCAGCACAGAGCCCGATGTGGGGTTTGAACCCATAAACCGTGAAATCACGACCTGAGCTGAAGTCAGACGCCCAACCTACTGAGCCACCCAGGCGCATCCCCCAATTTTTTTTCATGTGTCTTCCATAAAGTAGAAGAAATGTTTTGTGACAGTGAATTGTGACTGGGAATTTTAATGGGTATATTTTTATTTTAAAAGGTAAAGCTTAAAGCTTTTCTTTAAAAGTAGTGGCTTTAAAACTTTCCACGTTTGTGCGAAGTCTGGTTTAATGCAAGAAACTCATCAACTTTAATATTGAATTTCCCAGTTTTGCAAAGATTTGTGACCCTACCCTGGCATAACATAAATGTGAAATGTAATTTGAGTATCAGTGTTATGCTAGGGTAAGACCTTTTATAAAAATAAAAATTCTGTGTTGATAATTCCTTTTCTCTAGAATGAGGCCTTTCCAAGATTCCTTTACTCTAAACCTACAAAGATGGAATATGAGCCGAATAAAAAGTACATTTTGAAATAAATACACCAGACCCTTAGGAAGTCAGGCCTGTAGTCCAGACAATATTATTGTCATTTTGTATTCTTTTGATGTATGAGCAGAGGTTTGAATTAGGTCTTCCTGCTTGATTCTGACAATTACTTTTCCATTTTTTTTTTCAACTTGAAAATCAGGAGAGATGTTATTTTTGTAGATACTATCCTAGGTTTGTGGAAAAGAGTGAAGTTTTATGTTGGATAGACTGGGTAGATTCAAAGTTGTTACACTTACATGTATTTCCCTGGTGTTTGTTTAAATCGAGTAGGTTTTTAATGATGAATCTCAAAGGAAAAGAAATAATTGTATATGAAAAAGGGATGAGAATCCTATATGTCTTTGTATTTTATTTTTTCTTCTTCTGCTTCATTGTACACAGGAGCACAGAGCTGGTCATGGGGCTCGATCTCACGAACTGTGAGATCAGCACCTGAGTCGAGATCAAGAGTCGGATGCTTTAGCCACCTGAGCCACCCAGGCACCCCTTATAACGTTTTAAATCCTAAAATGTTCCATAGCATTTTGTGCAGTAATCAACTGAAGCATTAGTCAATTCTTGCTATCTTAATTGTAACATTAGCTTTGAAAAAGACTTGAAGTATCAGTTGGGTCTCGTGTGATGTTAGTGCCACAGTCCAGCTAAATCAGTTACTTGTGGCACAGTTTCTTCTTGCAAAATTTAACAATGTAGTCTAGTAAAACCTCATTGCTTTCAAAAGAAGTTTTTGTTTATTTTAAAATATACATCCAATAAAATTTACTCATGATATTCAGTTCTATTAATGTTTTAAATTTTGATACTAAGATTAAGCACTGAGCCTTGATACATTTTAAATACATGTCTTCTAGCTTTTGCTACTTTAACTTTGAACAGAAAATGCATCAAATAAATATTATAGTACATTTTATATGTCTTTGGACTATGGGGAAGAATGAAAAGTTTTGGAATAGCCTAGAGCAGTTTTTCATATTCTTAATAGATAATTTTTTAATTCTTTCAATATCTAAGGTATTGAAAGCAAGAGTGAAATAATTGTTGAAAGAATGAAAAGGTTCCAGGAACTGAGTTTTGCAAAGGTTTTCCCACAATTTTGCAAGAGGCTATAGATAGAATTTCAGGCTATATTCCTGAACCAGATTCCTGTGAGTACTGTGTTAGTTATATTTACAAGTATTTTCCAGTATCTATGCATAAATGCAACACTTGTTTTGTAATCAGTTTAGTTCAGCAGCAGTGCTGTTATCAATTAACATTTATTTATTCTATGACATTTACATCATGAATTGACTAGGGACACAGTTTTTTCATTTTCTTACCCAAATCTTTCATTTACTGCTTTTATAGTTGTTTTTTATCTGAAAAAGGCTAACACACTATTGTACCAAATTGCTTGAGTCTCCAGACATCATAGTTAATTACGACACTCAGAAAGGACTTCAAAAAGAGACAGAGAGAGGACACACTAATTGCGACATAGTATCACAATTAATATTTTTTTCTAAAATCTACCATCAAAGGAGTTGCAGATACCAAAACACAATTAAAATTCTCTAGAAGATATGAGGGGCTTTTTACTGAGCAGTGACATGAGGTGGTTAAAAGCTGGATGCAGAAAGAAGCCTATGAGGTATATAAGAAAAGATCTTTAGGACTCTTAAAAACTGAGAACAAACTGAGGGTTGATGGGGGGGAGGGTGGGGAGGGTGGGTGATAGGCACTGAGGAGGGCACCTGTTGGGAGGAGCACTGGGTGTTATATGGAAACCAATTTGACACTAAGTTTCATATTAAAAAAAAAGAAGAAGAAAAGATCTTTAGTATGTTCAGGGAGATGATCTCTTACCAGGACAGGTGTTTGCACAGAGGGGATGGGAGAGTTTATGGGACTTCTAAACAAAGCTACTCTATATTTATTTTCCATCACTGAAAATGTCCATCTCTTGGCCCTTGGTAAGGAATGTTTGAAAAAGGGCAGTGTTTGATTTAAATGCAGTGATTACTTTGGATACTTTTACTACAAAATCATCCTGTGAGTTCAAGTTCTCAGAGAAAAATGCCAAGCTACTTACTGTCTCTTCCTTTGGCCTTTATTTATAGTTTCAAGTAGTGTGGACCAGATTTTAGCTCCTTGTTCTTCTTTAGGGTTCAGATCATTGTTCTTCAAAGTATTTCATTGCTCTTCAGAAGTCAAAAAGAAAAAGATATTGCCAAAAATTGCCATCTCTCTGCTAACATTTATGTTACTTTTTTCCTAATTATTTCTCTATAGAGCTTTCCCAAGAACCACAGGGCACTGAACCCACAGCTCAAATGATGGAGAATTTACTTCATGTTTACTCTTAGGCAACCAAATGAGATTTTGGCATTTCGTCCAGACTTGTCTGTGATTAGCTTTTGTGTCGTCTTCATACTGTTTCGTTGCCATTACCATTCATACTAGTGACTTAATATCAGTCACGTCACTGACTCCTTTGTGCTGCTCTGCTGTCTAAGATGCTACCTCATTAAAAAGTCACCACTTCATCTCTTGTTTTTGGCTGTAAGTCCTTCCCACTGCTTCTCTCAATTGAAATTCCTTTCTTCTTTTTTATACTGCCTGCCTTCTACTAAATTGCATTATTTCTGCATTAACTCCTGTCTGGTTCCACATAAATGCCAGGAACTGTGAAGGGTCTGAGATTTTCCTCTACTTACAGGCTAACAGGTTATCCTGATGCAGTTTATTGGATAGTCATAGTGCTTTGCCTTTATTGCTATTGCTCATGCTAGTCATTTAACTCGGGTCCTTTCATCTGAGGTCAATCCCTAGGATAAAGCCTCAGATTCTGAGCTCCAGACAGGAAAGATGTACACGCTTCCTGGCACTCGGTATGCTTCTCTTCAACTTCCTTTACTTTGGTTACTTTGGGGAGGAACGTTAACATGACAGTGCATTTTGTCTTCATAAGTCAACCCCCTTCCTGGCATGAATGCAGTCTCTCTTGCTGAGATATTTGCCTTGTATGCCGCTACTGTTAGGGTGATTAATACAAGAGGTGTAGAACCAATAAATGCTCTTTTTTTTCCTCTTTGAAACCATAGCCTCAACACTTCGGTTTTCGTCATTGTATTTGTAGGCACCCGTATTGGTGATGAAGCCCAGAATACATAGGATACCATCTTATTTTCTTCCTAGATAACCCACAACTTGGAGTTCTGAATGTCAGGACACTAATTCTATTTCTTAAACATTTTCAAAAACCGCCACAGTAATAAACCCGATTCTAGGCTTTCTTGTCCACAGGGTATAACAAACAGAGCTGTGGCCTAGGAATCTGACATCTGAATTCTCCCTATGTTACTTTATCTGCTGTCTCTTTCTTCTCGCTATTGTATTACTTATTGCAGCACTCCAAACTACCTCCAGCTTTGGTGTTGGGACTAAGTGTTATAGGCACTATATTATGCCCTGTTTACAGATAAGAAAAGGGAGGCATAAGGGGTTAGTTAACTTGTCTAAGGTCATAAGGTTAGTAAGTGAGAGAGCTGTAAATGTAAGCCTGTAGCTGTCTGCCTCTACATCTGTGCTCATAACTGCTACACTTTACTGCCTCTTCAAATTACTGGCACACTATAGGTAGTAGATGTTGTTACAGATTCACACTGGGGTAATAGAATTAGAGTTTATGGAGGAGTCAGTTTCAGATGATTCTTGAAATAGGGGAGAGGTTTGAGTATGTGGAGAGGAGAGAGCATTTCAACGGGGACAGAATGAACAAAGGTCCAAAGATGAAACTAAGAAGAATATGTTCAGAGGATATTGAAGAGATTGACTTGGTTCCATATAAGTATTAAATACCCAGTGAACTCGGTTAGTACTGAAGTTTATCCATTACAACTTTAATGAAAAACAAACAAACAACCAGTTTTTTCCTCAAAGGTTTTAGGTTTATTATGTTCCTATAAAAATATACTACTCACCTTATCCCACTGAATGGGAACACTGATTGGGGTTTCAGATGGAAGTACATTAGTAAGGAAATAGTAGAATAAAACTCTCAGTCTTAGAGTTTTTACTTAACCTGTTCATTTTTCTTGAGCTAGATCTGCCCACGCCAGCACAATTTGGTTAGTTTTACTTGTGATGAAACTGGTCCAGCAGGAGGAATTAGATGTATATTGAAATTGTGCCACATTTGGAAGAAAAATGTTATTTTAAGCGTTCTGGTCATTTTTGGTGGAGTGAAGGTCTTACCATGAAGTTGTCGTTGGCAGGTTTTCAGACCACTAGACATGGCTTCCTTATTTACAAAAATCACACACACACACACACACACACACACACACACACACACACACACAACCAGAAACTAGAAATAATGTGAAAGCAAGTAACTCTGGCAAAGAACTTGTCATTCTAGTGTAGCCTAGTGAAAATAAGAAAGTTGACTGAGATGGGAAGCTGATACCTTTCCTAAGTTTGGGGCTAAAGAAATCTTGAATTCCTCTCTGGGATTTGTAACTAATTTACTACCCTTGAATTATGCATAAGGTAAATCACTTACCAATATATGTATATTAATTCATTTGACCTATTTACAAATTAGAAGAGATGGAAAGAGCAGGGAGGTTAGGTGACCCCAAAAGTTAGGAACTGAAGAAGTGTGGGAGGTATAGAGTTGGTATGGATGTGGCCAAGTGGGAGTTTCTCTGTGGAATCCTTTGCTTTGACTTGTGTGGATAAGCTGCTTGTGATGACATTAAGAATTTTAATTTCCGAGACTCCTGGATGGCTTGGTTGGTTAAGCATCTGACACTTGATTTCAGCTCAGGTCACAATCTCAGGTTGTGGGATTAAGCCCTGTATCGGGCTCCGCTAAGTGTAGAGAGCCTACTTAAGATTCTCTCTGTCCCCCTCTCTCTGCACCTCCCCTACATGCACTTTCTTTCTCTTTCTCTCTTAAAAAAAAAAAGGAGAATTTTAATTTCCTCTTCTACACTAGAGGAGCAAACTCCTTTATAACATTCTGTTTAAGACCCTGGATTTGCAATTATTCAGTAACTTTTTAAAAACCATCAGGGGCACCTGGGTTGCTCAGTTGGTTAAGCGTCTGACTTCAGCTCAGATCATGATCTCATGGTTTGTGAGTTTGAGCCCCATGTCAGGCTCTGTGCTAACAGTGTGGGACCTGGAGCCTGCTTTGGATTCTGTGTCTCCCTCTCTCTCTCTCTCTGCCCCTCCCCCGCTCACACTCTTGTCTCTCTCTCTTTCTCAAAACTGAATAAACCTTTAAAAAAAACCCATCAAAAATTGGCTCAGGTTGTGACCTCAGTTTGTGAGCCCGCATTGGTCACTGTGCCAGCAGCCTGCTTGGGATTCTCTCTCTCCCTCTCCCTCTGCCTCTCCCCTGCTTGTGTGCATACTCTCTCTCAAAAAAATAAACATTTAAAAAAAATTGTCGCAAATGACATTAAATATTTTTTCCAAGCTAAATTTTTGTCCATATAATGCCATTTCATACAGTGCCTTACCTACTCAGAAGTATAATTTGTACCATAGATTTTTGGGGGGGGTCGTTAAACCTAGATTTATAGCTGTTTTGGAGTTGGGGCTATTCCTAAACTGTGTACAAGGTTTTATTTTATCTGCAGTTGACTTTACTTGTTTTTGACATGCTTACAAAGTCCTGTGTTGATACTGTGTCAAGCCATGTTGAAAATACTTTCTTGATTAAATGAGTATAAACAATAGCAAAAACCAAATTTGAGCTGACCTTTAACTATATCTACATTTAAAGGCTAAAGCCAAGGACCTCTAAATATTTTCATCCAAAGAACTCTTTGAAATGTAGCTAAAGGAAAGTTTATTTTCCAAATCTTGTAACTTAGGAAAGAGATTTAAACTGTGATTGGTTTTAGCCCACTGATCAGGACGACTGTGTAAACTTCCTTGTCTAGGATTTATTGTTCGTCCTCTTCCTTACCTTAAAGTTTCAATTCTCTATTAATTCCTTCCTCGAAAGAACACATTAGTTTACGATTCCAGCTGTAGCACAATTTTGTCTGACCTGTGTAAGTTACCACAGTTAACCATTTGAGCCTCAGGCTTTTGCGGCTATACAATGGGGCTATTTATTATTCAACATGTTGTCATTTCCAGCATGTGCTGTCCGTGCCATGGAGGTAAGCATAGGCCCTGCCTTTGGAGGTTTCCAGTCCAGAAAAACTTAGTGGTATACAGGAAGCACCCCCAATCCAATACACACACTGTAAAAGGTAAAAAGGTAAAGGGTAAAGGGCTAGAAGATGAAGAGTACCGGCAAGGACATTGAGAATGTTAGCTTTATAACTAGGAATGATGTATAGTTTTACATACTTTACTTATTTCCCATTTTAAACAAACTAAACGGGATAGAAAGTGAATTTGAACTAGAATCAATTTTATCCACCCTAACACAACTGTCATGAACATTTATCAGGAAAAATAAAATAGAGTTTGTTTTATTAAGAAAGCATTAAATCTTAGTTAATAATGTCTCTTTCCTTCTGTCCTTACAGAATATGTTTGTAACTGCTCTGTGGTGGGAAGTCTGGATGTGACTCGCTGCAACCAGACCACAGGGCAGTGTGAGTGCCAGCCACATTATCAAGGGCTTCACTGTGACATCTGCAGGGAGGGCTTTTACCTGAATCACACGTCTGGGCTCTGTCTGCCGTGTGGCTGTAGTCCACACGGAGCCCTCAGCATGCTCTGCAGCAGGTAAGCAGCAGAGGGGGGAGGTGAAGTTACTTCATCAAGAAAAAGAAAAGGCGCTGGCTCTCCAGGACCAGACTGGTTTAAATAAAGAGGGAGGGGGGCATAGATTTAGAAAATATTTAATAAACTTTTATTTCCTCACTTTGGAAATTATATTTAATAGCAGAATTTAAAAACCTCTAATTAACTGATAGAGTTCTTCAAAAGCCCCTGGGTCACCAATTTTGCTTTGTGATAATTTCTCTAAATTTCACGGGGAGAAAAAATCATTGAGAAAGCAGTCTCCTTTCTGGAAGTGATAACTTCCTGGCATTTCCAGTGGAAATATTCTTGTTATGTTAATTCACATGCCATTGGAGTTTCAGGAAACTTACTCTTTATTTTTTCTCTTATCAAAATTCTGGAGCTGTTTCTTTGCACGTCTAAGGCTTAGTGTCGGTCATATCCGAATTTCTCTAACTAGTGGGGAAAAGACTGGTTTCGCCCGCACGTTTTGGGGATGAAACTTGATTAAACAAGAATTGTCTGGAAATTGCCTTTAAAATAGTATGTTATTTGGAGGTGACTTAATACAGTAGAACAGTGTCCCATAATCTGAGGATTTGCCTTCTCTGACATTGAATGTAATTATTCTTTGACCTAGTATGAGGCACCTAGCTTTTTGTGGACCCCAAGTCAAAACGCTGAAGAGACAGTGTTATGTGATGAAAAGAACACAATCTTTAAAATCAATCTGACTTGGGTGTAGACCCAGGATCTGTTGCCACTTAGGAGCTTTGTGCTTTCAGCAAGTTATTTCATTTCGATGAGCCTCAGTTTCTTTTCAGGGTTGTTGTGAAGGTTAAATAAATAGATGTATATAAAATGCCTAGCACACATCACACAATGCATTCTGTTTTGTTTTAATTTCAAGGGAATATTGTTGGCTTAAATGAGAGAGTATTTTTAAAGAACTTTTATCTCCTTGGCAGAAAAGTTTCTTTATACTAGGAGTAGCTATCTTGCTTTATAAATCATATTGTACTATTATGCAATATTGTATCATAGTGTACTTCTCCTAAAAATATAGATGTGGGGCACCTCGGTGGCTCAGTTGGTTAGGTGTCTGACTCTTGACCTTAGCTCAGGTCTTGATCTCAGGGTTATGAGTTCAGGCTCCATGTTGGGCTCCACACTGGGCATGGAGCCTACTTAAAAAAAAAAGGGGGCGCCTGGGTGGCTCACTTGGTTGAGTGTCTGACTTCGGCTCAGGTCATGATCTTGCGGTCTGTGGGTTTGAGCCCCGTGTCGGGCTCTGTGCTGCCAGCTCAGAGCCTGGGGCCTGCTTCGGATTCTGTGTCTCCCTCTCTGCTCCTTCCCCCTCACACACTCTGTCAAAAATAAGCAAACATAAAAAAATTTTTTTTAAAATATGTGAACTTGATTAAGAAGTTTATAACTTCAAATGCAACAATAATCAATGCTTATGACCATTAGTATTTTAAAATAGTTGTTTGTTTTAATCTTCACAACTCTTTACATAGGTTATTAAATCATAAGGACACTAAGTGGCAGAGGACGCATTCCCAGTTAGGATTCTTATCACCAGTGAGTGTTCTTATCACCATGCCATACTGCTTCCATAATGAGAAAGCTGGTAATCATTCTGTTATTTGAAGCTGAGAATACAGCAGTCGCTTATCATTGTTCCCTTCGGTCCACTAAAAGCATGCCTGCACATCATATTCAGAAGGCTCACCTTTCTTACCATTTTAAAAGATGAGATTTGGAGAAGTTAGTTCATTCTGATATCCAATGGCATGTCTGCTGCTTCCTTTAGAATAAGATTCTGCAAATACATTTTTTCTTGAGTACTTTGGAGAGAGAAAACCGTGTTTACTTCTAGGCCAAACTGCTGTCTTAGAGGAGAAATAAGTAAGGGGAGGATTGAGAGAGAGTTTTAAAAGCTGGAGAGGAGGGGAAAATGGTCATTCTAAAATTCATGTAATATCTTACTCTTTTCATTGATCTTTTATAAATTTTTTCTGTTTTATTTTCCCCTGACAGTTAAGGTCATTAGCTTACATCGGCTAAACACTATTCTGAAAATAGGTCGTAACTAGAGAGTAGTGGAAAAATGCTTTGGCCTGGTAACTCCAGGATCTAGGGCAGGGGGTCTGTAAACTACAGCCATGAACCAAATCCAGTCGGCTGCCTGTTTTTGCAAATAAAGTGTCATTGGAACACAGGTGCCTTCATTTGTCTACACATTATCCATGATTGCTTTTGTGCTCCAGTGACTAGTTACAAAGGAGACCATGTGGCCTACAAGCCTAAAATATTTACTGTCTGGCTCTTTAAGAAAAAGTTTGCCAAGCCCTGGTTTAGGGTTCCAATCCTCATAGATATTTCTGGGTAACCATGGAGCTTTGGGAAAATCACTACTTTTTTAAAAGCATTTGTCTTTTCATTTGTGAAGCAATGGTAATAATCTGTGTCCTATTTATCTCCTGAATATAGTTGTTTTGTCTTAAGGATCAAACAAGAAAATGCATGTGTAAATTTTTACAATCTACACATTCTAGACAGACAATAAAAATAGTACTAGAAGCCATTTATTGAGCATGTACTGTGAGCTAGGGCACTGTGCTACCTGCTTTATGTGCATTATCTCATTTAATTTTCAAAAAACTCCCTTGAGGAGAGCACTATTATTCTCCCACTTTGAATATGAAAATTTTGATGTTTAGGGGGATCGTTAACTTGCGTAAGTTTGTATATGACAGCTACCATTCAATCCAGTTGAACAAATGTAATAAGCAAGTGCTTATTCTGTGAAGCAGAATGACTTCACAATTACACAATTGTTTTTCTTAGTAGAAAACGTCTTGGTATTTAACACTCAAATATCCTAGCATGTTCTTTTCTCTTGATTCAATGTGTTTTGGCTGATGATTATATAAGAAAAATTTGCATTTGTATCCCAGAAACTCAATAATGCCATATACAGCATTTTAAACAAAGTGACACGTGGCAAGTCTTGTGTTAAATTCCAAGCATAGGGGTGCCTGGGTGGCTCGGTCGGTTAAGCGTCTGAGTTTGGCTCAGGTCATGATCTCACAGCTAGTGGTTTCGAGACCCGTGTCAGGCTCTGTGCTGACAGCGCAGAGCCTGGAGCCTGCTTTGGCTTCTGTGTGTCTCTCGTTCTCTGCCCCTCCCCCACTTGTGCTCTGTCTCTCAAAAATAGATAAAAATTAAAGAAAAAAAAATTCCAAGCATAATTGCTAGAATGTCAGTATCACATGTAGATGGTTTGTAAAGTGCATCTCAGGTCAACAAAGAGATGCACAGTATGTTACTGTGTATAAGACAACTGTTAGCAACCAGTTCCTTTTGGTCAGGAAGTGATGTTTTGAGCATTTTACATCCTAACAAGGGAGTCTGTTACTTATATGTAGGTGCTTTACTGTGTTTTAGTTACACTTTAGGAAGTTTGTTAGTAGTTTTGGGTTGATATGTAATGAATTATAATTATTTTCATTTGAAATATTGGAAAATAGGTTCTTTGTTAGCATTTCATGTAGAATATATGATTTTCGGTGATGGATGATTGATGCTAAACAGGAGGTGGAAGATATCCGTATTTTATTATTATTATTACTTGATCTGCATGGACTATTTTCCATATATAACCAATGGTTCTATTATCCTTAGTAGGTCTTTTTTTTTAATGAGTAATGTGCAATTTTATATTATCTGCATACAAAGTATGCTGATCTCTCATATCCTTTACTGTCATCTTCTAATTGGCATCTGGAAGGACCTTGCTTCCCCCATAGCCCTTAAATGTGATGCGTTTCTCTCTCTCACTATTATCTCTGGACCCGGAGTTCGAATAGGTATCTTCCTTGCTTCCCTTTGCCACTTCCACAGTGCTCTCCTTTCTTCCTTATGCTCTCCTTCTGTCCTTTCTTTTCCCTAAAAACCCCACCTCCGAAGCTCATAGCAACATGGCATGCTGTTCTACCTCCTTGTTGTAGTTCCCTCTACCAGGCCCTACCCCTTATTTCTCATACGTGGCTCACTGTTGTCTCTATCACTCCGTCTGTCAAAATTCTGGGCGATTTCAGCATCTATAGATGATCCCAACAATGCTTTGGCCTTTCAGCTTCTTGACCTCTTTTCCAACAA
Source organism: Acinonyx jubatus (assembly GCF_027475565.1). Lineage (NCBI taxonomy): Eukaryota > Metazoa > Chordata > Mammalia > Carnivora > Felidae > Acinonyx > Acinonyx jubatus. The sequence continues at coordinate 14,420,149 of NC_069391.1, forward strand.
GCCTTCCTCTGTGCTCCCACCGATCTTTATTTGTTTTACTCGCCCTATCTCTTGATTGCCCATGGCCCCAATGATAGATGTATTAAGTTTTTTTTTGTGGTAAATCTGTAATCCTTCTCTGTGGGTTACTGCAGAGCAATATTTAATTTAAAAAATTTTAACAGTGTTATTTCAGGCAACTTGTCAGAACAAGCGGTGTATCACTAAAGTCATTCAAAAACCTGTACTTAGAGGAAGTCTTTAGAAGGAAGGCCCAGGGGCTCTAAATCCAGCCATACATGACATTTCTTACTACCAGAAAGGAAGTTAAATTGACATAAGACCAGAGGAACAGAAATGGGAAGTCACAAGACTGTGTACTTTGGCAAGAGCATGTGGGTGAACTATGAGGAAAAACCTCTGTATTCTGCTCTGTTATAAATTATATATGAGTTAAGGAAATAGCAAATTGCAGGCAAGTAGTATGTGTGTGTCTGTGTAGTGAAAAGGAAGTGGAATCTGAAAATTGTGACTTTGATTCTATTCTTGGTTTAGCCTCTTACTGTATGACCTTGATGAAGATATCTGATCTCTCTGAGCCTCAATGTTTCCATCTGTAAAATAGGATTAGTGTATGTGACATGAGGATTTTTGTGAAACTTAACTTGTGTGTGTGTTTGTCCACTTACATTGTGGCTGGCACATAGATTCAGCTCAGTAACTCCCAGGAATTGAATCTATTTTTTCTTTTTAAAACATGAGGAATAGAATTGGTGAGTCACAAAAGAGGAGGATCCAACCTGTGTTGGAATATTTGTTTTTGTTGGTAGGCTAAGGAAGCAATTGTTCATTCTAACAGAAAAAAAAGTTTAAATTATTTTCTCCCATTTTCACAAACATATTAAGCCTCTTAAAATCGGACAATCTATATTCTAGAATAATAATAATAGTTAAAGTTAATTGAACACATGCTAGGCACTGTCCGAAGCCCTGTGCATGTAACAGTTGATTTAATTGCCACAGCAGGCACTATTATTATAATTCTCACTTGCACAGGAAAAAAACAATCAGAAGTTAGGTACTTTGCCTAACTTACTAGGTAATAGCCAATAAGTAAAAGTGTTGGGGTTGAAATATTTGCAACTTGGATCTGGAGTTGGGATATATTATATAACTACAAAAATTGTATATTAGATTATAGAATTGGTGACTCACAAAGAGGGGCAAAAATTTTGGAGTAAAACTATTGCTTTTGCTCTTGTCTAGAAGCCTTTAATCTACGCTAGACTGAAGTGTACAAAACTACTAGAATCCAGTATAAAACAGCTTATAAATATATGCTGAATTTCTAAGTAGAATACAGTAGGAAAGGTATAAACTGAAGTAATAAGGACACAGGCTTTCCAGAGGAGGTGGGAACTGAGATATGCTTCCAAGTTAATGATTTGGAAAGGCAGAGGACTGAGAAGGAGACCTGTCAGGGGCGCCTGGGTGGCTCACTCGGTTAAGCATCCAACTTCAGCTCAGGTCATGATCTCACAGTTTGTGAGTTCAAGTCCCGCGTTGGGCTCTGTGCTGACGGCTCAGAGCCTGGAGCCTGCTTCGGATTCTGTGTCTCCCTCTCTCTCTGCCCCTACCCTGCTTGTGCTCTCTGTCTCTCATAAATGAATAAATGTTAAAAATAAAAAAAAAATTAAAAAAAAGGAGACCTATCAGGAGAAAAAAAAAACCTGTGCAAACTTAATTGAATTTCCTGAGATTATACAATGGAATGAGAAATCTGATCTCCTAACACCTACTTAAATTCTTATCTGTTTCCACCTCCCTGTTCTCTTTTTAAAAATAAATAGAAGTAGAAAAGTGGACACAGTTTCCATCCTGATTCTCTCATACATCTAATGCCCATGGAACAAACGGCTGGCTTTCAAAAAATTCATCTCCCTGTGCCTTATGCCCCTGTACTTTCAGCGGGAGTTGCCCCAGTGAGGGTAGAACTTGGCCACAGGAGCCAGATGTGGGTTGAGCAATGTCTTTATGTGCAAACACAGAGTCCTTTATATACTGACAGATGGCCGCCCCCTCACAGCACCATTGGTGTTCCAACCTGTTTAATTGGGAAGGAGTTGGTCTACAATATCTCAACTTTCCATTTTTGCTTTTGCAATGCATTTCTAATGTTTTCCTGATTTATATTTGGACATATGTCTAATAAGTGAATGGAGAAATCAGATAGCATTTTTGTCTCACGCCTCTTGCCTAGTGAGAGCCTGGATCTCTTAATATGGCCCTTAAAATATTGTTAGGGCTGGCTTTATATGTAGACAGTTATATACTGATTTGAGATTTTTTTTTAATGCATTCATAGCAGGCGAGTATACAAGGTGCATGATTTTAGACTGTCTCTGTAAGACAACAAAGAAGTTCTGTAGTGGTGTAATATCCTTTTACATAAAATCTGTGGTTGCTTCTGTACAGTGAGTATATTTTGAAATGTTTACTATTTTGAATTTTAATCATGGGAATATGCCCCGGGACAGAAGGCCGAATTTTATTCATGAAGTAGACTTATGCTGAGATAAATGTCAAATAAAAAGATGGCAAGCCTCAGGGGCGCCTGGGTGGCTCAGTCGGTTGAGCGTCTGACTTTGGCTCAGGTCATGATCTCACAGTCCGTGGGTTCAAGCCCTGTGTCGGCTCTGTGCTGACAGCTCAGAGCCTGGAGCCTGCTTCGGATTCTGTGTCTCCCTCTCTCTGTGTCCCTCCCCTACTCACGCTGTCTCTCTCTGTCTCAGAAATAAATAAACATTAAGAAAAAAAAAAAAAAAAGATGGCAAACCTCAGAGGCTCATATTCACATGGGGCTCTGAAAATCATCTCTGGGGTAATAATTGGGAGTAACAGCTACTTGTGTAAACTCTTTATTACTTTGCCTATAATTCTGGGAGATCAAGAAAAAGTGATTTATTAGTAGAAAAAATTAACAATTGAGGAAAGCTGTATCATTTTCTTCACTCACTTCATTTAATAAAGGCATTGTGTCTGGCAATTACGTGTCCAAAGACATTATCCCTGTGCTCACAGAGCTTACTCTCAGTGGAAAGATAGAAATGCAAACAAGCTATGAGTATTCACAAAGTGCACAGGAGATTCAGGGAAGTCTTAAGAGATGAAGCTGTGTTTAGGTTGCGACTTGAAAAATGAGTAGCAATTTGTATGAAAGAACAAGGGATCTTTAGTAGAGTGCAGGTGGCTTACTATTTCTTGAAGGCAAGAACACTTGTTAGCAGTGGAGAGGAAGGGTTGCAGGAGAGTAGGAAATGATAAGAGACGAGACTTTTGTCTGTCTGTTTACTGTTGTATCTCCAACATGTATCTCTAACACCTAGAACAGTGCCTGGCACAAGGTAGATTCGTAAATGCTGATGAATGAATAGAATGAATGAATGAATGAAGAATAAAATAAACAGGGCCAGACCATAAAAGGCCTAATATGCAAACTTTATCCATTGAAGAATACTGTAAGGGGGGATATTGGATTTGCTTTTAAGAAAAATCACTCTGCCATTGGGGGAGTGGGGAAATCCTTTTTTTTTTTTTTTTTTTTTTTTACAATATTTTTGTTTTTGTTTTTCTATTAACATTTCCTTTTAGCCTTGAATTTTTACTAAATTTCCTCCTGACTTAAAAATCTTGTTTCTAATCTGGGAATTCGAAATCTTGGTACTTAATGTTACACCAGTTTTTCCAAAGAGTTCAAACCACTTTAACACCAGGACATGGTAAAAACTTGCAGCCATTTCAAGCAACTGGTGGGCTTTTTTATATATCATCATTAGCTGGTACCATTAAGTGTTCTGAGAGGTGAGTGTAAAATGTAAAACGTATGTGTGTTTTTTTTTTTTTTAACAACAATTAACTTTCAAAGAGAAAAAAAAGAAAAATCACTCTATCAGAAGTCTGGTGGATAGAGAGAGTGAGCTGGGGCAAGGAGACCAGTAAGGAGGATATTGTAACAATCCAAGCAAGAGAGCTAAAGACCTGATGTAAGACATTGGCACTGGCATTGGCAATAGTGCTGGAGAGGTGGGAACCAGTGTAAGAGGTATTTGGACAGTAAAATATACAGGGCTAGCTGGTTGTTCATATGTACAGAGTAAAGGGAAAGAGAGAGATGACTCTCCCTTGTTTATTTCTGGGTTGGGTGCATGAGTGAAGAGATATTCCATTAACTAGATAAAGAATACAGGTATATGAGCAAGATAGAGGGAGATGATGATGTTAGGTTTTAAATACGTTCATTTTGAAGTGATGGTGGTATATTCAGATAGAGATGTCTGGTAGAGACTTGCATATATATTGTGTACCAAACTCAAGAAATCTTATAGCATATTCTTATGCTATTCCTTAGGAAAACAGAACAATGCCTCATAGCTTTAATTTTATTTAAAAGTAATTTTATTTTATACCCTAATTATTCTTCTTGCAAATGTACCAATCTCTAGTTTAAATTATCTTCTTAAAATTCACTTCTGTATTTTTTCCTTGAAGGTAGAATTTTAAAAGGCAGCCATCTTAGTCAAAAGCAGGTAACTGACCTCAGCCTGTTTCCTATTGTAATTAATTTGTTCCAGTAGGTGTTTGCGCAGTGCCAATGGTTTATGTCTTAGAAGATATTTTAAGCATATTACACCAAGTATCATGGTAAGTTCACGGTAAAACAAATTAGACTAAAATTTGAATGTTAATAAATGGCCAGACAGAGGCTTATTCGGAAAAAGGCACCGAGTGCATTGAGTTTAAGTGTAAATAATGTGTGTCTGTTACAGTTTAGATAGCTCTGTATGTTTTTCAGCACACTTCTAGCTTATGTCCTCCATTCAATACAGTGCATGCTCTGCCCTCCTGGTCTTCTAATTATTAACTAGAAGAACAGCTGTAGTCAAATAATTAAAAAAAAAACCAACACATCTTTCTTCCAGCTATTGATGACCTTTGAGAACATTAACATAACATGTCACAGTGAATTGATACAGTTGCTGTTGATCAAACATGGTACTTTCCTAAACCATGCTGCAGACTCTTCTACTTGTTTATTTTATCAGCCTACTTTTAGGCCAGTTTGGGATTAAAAAAAATTTTTTTTAATGTTTATTGATTTTTGAAGGAAAGAGAGACAGAGTGTGAGCAGGGGAGGGGCAGAGAGAGAGAGGGGGACACAGAATCTGAAGCAGGCTCCTGGCTCTGAGCTGTCAGCACAGAGCCTGACATAGGGCTCAAACCCATGAACTGTGCGATTGTGACGTGAGCTGAAGTCGGACGCTTAACCAACTGAGCCATCCAGGTACCCCTGGGATTTTTTAAATAAATATTTTAAAGTTAAAGTTTTGTTATTGATAATATTAAATGGTAATTTATTTTGCTTCTTCTGAAAGACTTCCACAAATATGCAAATGTATATGTGCTAATACTACAAATAATCAAGTTTGTACAAATGCGTATTTGGCATCAAGGTGTTTATTGTTTATTTATTTAACAAATTATGTGCAAGATACTTTAATACATCCTGTGGGAAATAAAAGATTAATAAGACAGTGGGTCTTACTCCAAAGGAGCTTCCAGTTTAGTAAGGACACCAAAAAAAAAAGTGTATATAAATAATTATAATATGAAGTAAAAATTGACATCATAAACTAAAAAGATAAAATGTTAAGGGGATTAAGAATCTGGGAGATCTCACTTATAGCTGAAAAAATCAGAGATGATTTCATTGAAGAGATAGCTTTTGACTTCAGTTTTGAAGATAGGAAAGGATTAGGCATATAGAAGTGGACAAGGTGGGAAAGGATGTTATTATAGAACAGGAAAGATCAAGATTAATGACTCAGAGATGTGCCTGTATAGGATGTAAGGTGGAAGGGAAGTGGGGGCAGAGGAGATAAATCTGTCAGGTCCTGCTGGGGTCAGGTCATGGAGGGCCTCAAGGGCCAGACGAATGATTTGGATTTTATTCATGAAGTAGTCTTTAAGCAGAAGAAAGATCAGCACTGTGTCCTTGCAGTAGTAGGATGGATGGGTATAAGTAAGGGGAGATTAGAGGCAGAATGAAAACTAGTGAGGGCCCAAATTAGGATAATAATAGTAAGAACAGAGAGAATAAATAAATCAGAGAGAATAAATCAAACAGAATAAATTGTGGACAATAGCAAAAATGGTGATATGCCCCATGATAGCAAGATTTCTGTGCCTAATACTCTGTCAAGTTTGTGATTCTTGCATTACTACATACACACAAATCTAAAGGTAGTTTGTATTTCTAAGTTGAATTTAAGGAATTGCTCAGTCTCAGGTTTCCTTCTCAGGCCCATACTCTCTCCCCGAGTTCCCATTCTTCCTTTGTTGATGGCCGCAGGGATCAAATCTGCTTTCCTATATGCTTCAGCGGTTGCGGCCGCCCACTGTGTCCCAGGGGATTTTTATTCCCAATGCAGCCTTGCTGCTGAGTGTCAGCAGGGTCCCCACATGCATGTTCTTTCTGTGTTGCTAAAAATAAATCCAAGGGCCCTTTACCTTTCGAGAGTTCTAAAAAACGATTAATCGTTGTAGAGAGGTTTGTAGGGGTAGCGAATATAAAAGATATGGTTAAGTTGAATGGTTATATAATTGACAAACTTTTCCACAAACAAGGTGCAAATATAGGCATACCTCTGTTATTTTGCCAATTAATTACTCTGACACTCATATGCCTCAGTAGCAGCCCAATTTCCTTTTGAGGCAACCCATTCTCCAACAATTAATTACTCATTTTCCAATATCTCTAGGGTTCAGCCCTTCTCTGATGCTGAGTATCAAGGGAATGCGATTGTAAACAGGTCACTGACATTACTGTTTTTCACTCCTATGTAGAAAGGCTGGGTTGAAGCCTGGCCCTGAACAGCCTGACAGATTGTGCTTGCTCACTACTGTAGTGATGCTTTTACTGGCCCAGATCCTTGCAGAGGCAGCAACAAGTCTTTGAGGAGGATGAGCCCACGCGTCAGTGCCAAGTTCTTTCAGGACGCTCTAAACTAGGGCTCCAGAGTCATAGATCTCAACAATCAGCTCCTTCAGTCTATCCATGCAGCCCTATTCCAGCACGCAAGTCAGCTCCAAGAGTACCAGTTGAGGACATTTGTAGAATCTTTCACCTAACAACCCCAAATCTCCCTCCCTCCCCAATAAAACAGGTCTTGCCAAACCTTTCCCCCAGGACAGCGGTGCCTACTCGCTCTGTACCACACAGCTAAGAGAAACTGGAACAAGTGATTCTTTACCCGGTCAAGAGAATTTGCTTTGCAGCTACTTTCGATGCCTGCCCAAATGGCAAAGCATTTGTAAACTTCTCTTGCTAAAGAAGAAAGAAACCACAGATTTAATCTTTAGTTAAGCATCTCTTGGACAGGACATTTTACTATACTTAAAAAGGTTAAAAATCTTATAAACATATAGTGGTTTTCTGACATGAAGTTTGACTTCTCTCTCAGATGAAAGCACCACACAAGTTGGCGAATAACATTAGCATTATTACTCTCACCATCAACCCCAGAAGGAACAACATTAACATTTATTGAATGTTTGCTATGTGCCAGGCTATGTTTCACAGGTGGAGAAACTGAGACTTGAGTAATTTGCTCCAAAACAGTCAGTGCCAGAAACGGGCTCAAACCAATACCTGTCTGACTATCCTGCCTTTAGTAGGCCCCAGTGTTTCTTAATTGAGTGGCTGAACCTCTGCTTATTTTCTAAATAAACCTAATAACCATCCTAAGTTAAGCTACCATACAGACAGATCCCCAGCATGAAAACTCATCATTTGAGTGATCAAGATAACATCATCAGTAATAAGTCATGTGGTAGTATCATGTACCCCCTAATATGAGGCAATGAGAACGTCATGTTACCTCTGCGATTGTCTTCACTAAAACCCATACTCTCAGTCTAATTATGACAAGACACCAGACAAACCCAAATTGAGGAACATTTTATAAAATAACTAGTACTCTTCAAAAGCTTCAAGGTTCTAAAAGACAAGGAAAGACCAAGAAACTGTCAGATTGGAGGAGGTCAAGGAGTCATGACCAGTAAACGTAAGGTGTTATCGTGGGTTGGATCCTGGAACAGAAAAAGGACATTAGTGTAAAAATTAGGGAAATATGATAAGGTCTATATTTAATAGTACTCTAGCAATGTTAATTGTCAATTTTGACGAATATACCATAGTTGTATAAGAAGTTAACCTTAGGGGAATTTGGGTGACGAACATACAAGAACTGTCTGTACTATCTTTACACTTTTCTTTAAATCCAATATTATTTAGAAATAAAAAATTAACATGATTGTTAGGGAAGTCAGTCAAGAGAATATGGATGGTATTAGTGTTTTCTGATGATGGTGTAGTTGGTCCTACTGATAATTCTCAGCCTTGGGTCTGGAAGAGGAATCAGGATAAGGAAATTAACTTTGCTGGCATGAAGAGCTGCCACTTTAGATGTATGACATTGTGGTTAGAATATACAATCAAATTCATAGTCTACTTTACTGGTTTTAATATCTCTTTTTTCTCTAAAGTTTTAAAAGAGCGTCTAAACCTTGTATTAGTAGACTTGGGCTACAATAGGACTCTTGTTCCCACACAGAAGGCTTTGTCTTCCCCTGTGTCCCCTGAAAGAAAATTAAATCAGCATGACTTGTTCCATCTCAGATGGGTTTTTTTTTTTTTTTATAGCAAGAAATATGTTTCCTAGAGGGTAGAGAGAAATACGGGACTGTTCATCTTTTTTCTCCTTGGATTTGGTCTCCACTCAAAATATCTAAATTTGTCAATCCCAGAGAGAGATCTTGACTTGAAGTTTCTCCGAAGTTCCTATGAAAAGGGACACAAGTACTTTAGCTGTGATTATTTTAATATTTGAAATGTATAGGACTAGTTTAGAAAATTATCAATTCCATTATTATCGTTCTTTATACATTAGATGAATTCTCTGGTATGATATATTCAGTGTGTTTCAACAATTTGGGTATTTTGGGCTTGCTCCTGTGGTTATAAATTCAGTAGGTTTCCAGGTAACGTTAATAACTAACGTCTGTAAAGTCAGTTACAATTAATAGTATTTTCTTAGCCTGTACATTTAATCATTTGATTCTAACAACAACCCTGTAGGTAAGGTGAGGTTGAAGTAGTTAAGGATGATTTCCTACCAAATTACAGATGAGAAGTAATAATTGAAAGGTTACATGATAAGCCCAAGCTTGGATGTCTGTTAAATTCCAGAGCAAGAGCAGTTAACTCCAGATCTTCTGACACCTATCCCATGTTCTTTCTGTTACCTTAAACTCCCATGGCATGCAGTTCTGGGCTAGTATATGCCCCTATGCTCAAGGTCACAAGTTCTTAACCTACAAGGAGAAAAGCGCATGAAACGTAATGGTGGATATGTACGTTTTTCTGTGGAAAAGGTCTATAAGATTTAATAGATTCTCAAAGAGATCTGAGATGCCATCAAGTTTAAGAAGCTTTATCCTAAATACTATCAGGAAGGACATAGACATTCTTCTCACACTGCCAGAAGCAGTAATGAAAATATGGCTTATATTGTCAATAACAGAATCACTTCCTCCTCGTCTGCCAATTCCTAACACATACACTATGACCATTTCCTTAATTAAGTTTTAAATTTGCTGATCCTGGGGCGCCTGGGTGGCTGAGTCGGTTGAGCATCCGACTTTGGCTCAGGTCATGATCTCACCGTTCGTGAGTTTGAGCCCCGTGTTGGGTTCTGCACTGACAGCTTGGAGCCTGGAGCCTGCTTCGGATTCTGTGTCCCCCTCTCTCTCTGCCCCACCCCTGCTTGTGCTCTGTCTCTCTCTGTCTTTCAAAAATGAATAAACACACAAAAAATTAAAAAAAAATTAAATTTGCTGATCCTGAATTGGTTTTTTAAAAGAGTTCTATGATTGAATAAAATGCCCAGTAAAAGATATTATAGATATTTGAAAGAAAAGTTTTTACAGAAAAATATATTAGTTTTTTCAACTAAATTGTTCACCCAAGGAAGCTGCATAATCCAGGAGAGGCAGCAGGAGGAACAGAAGGAAACTAACATTTGATAAATCTGTTAAACCTCTGTTTTTGATGCTTTACACATATAACCTCTCTGACTTCTTAGAACAACTTAGATGTCTTGCTCTTAGAAACTGAGTTACTAAGCAATATAGCATAATTAATAAATGGAAGAGCTTAGATTTGAGCCCATGTCTATCTGACTCCAAGACTCTCCCCACTGTACCCTAAAATGGAATGGGCAAGATTAGATATGGCATTGTGAGTCTCAGTGTAAGTGTAGGTGTAGGTATGGGTGAACATGATTCATCAACCTAAGGAGTGGCCAATAGAGACATAAATCTGTAAATCAGAGCTGGGCTACAATGAAATTAAACATTGTATAGAAGAAGGCAACATGAGTATTGAGAGCATCCATAGAGAATCATTTGAAAGTCAGGAATTAGGATATTATAAATATCAAAGTTGAGTCCACTTGACTTGCTGGGGCTTAAATGGCTCAAATGACAGGCATTTGACATATGGGAGATCTGGAAGTAAGTGTTGTGAACCTAGTCATCGGGGTGGGAAGTGGGAAGATAGGACCGCTGGGACCAGGAGCCAAGCATTGAGAAATTCGGGACAGTAGTTATAATTCAGTCATCTAAACTATAGAGAACTAAGGTCAAAGGAACCAGTAACGAATGGGACTTAATGACAATTCACTGAGGTTGATTGCCTTACGTACCTTCTTCTTACATCAGAACTAACACCGAATTAAGAGTTAAGCAGTAAGCTCAGAGATGGAAATCAAGCAGCTTTACCAGTCAGGGGCTAGGAATATAAAAAGTAGAGTGAAACAAGTATAATGATATTTTTCCAGTTAATCTACTACAGTGCTTCTTCAGGTATGGTCCTCAGGCCAATATCAGCATAACCTGGGAATTGGTTAGAAGTAAAAATTCTTGGGTCCAACCCGAGACCTATTGAATCAGAAATTCTGAGATAGGGCCTAGCAATCAGAACCACTGATCTAGTGGACAATATGTTGCCCACAAAAACCTGAGGTCAACTTCTACCCAGAAGAAAACCAGAACTAATAACGAGGAGGCTGTTTGAGGCATTCCAGTCTCTGTTCTTTGTTTATATGAGGACCATACAAGCTAAAGAGGCTTGGGCTTAAGCAAAATAGACTTTTCTTTGAGGGCTAGTAAATTATTTCTTTCCTTTCTGCTCTTTTTTGCCCTTCAAAGGACAAATCCAAGGGATCAAGATCAATGTCTTACAATGTTGACTGGCCCATCACGTACCAGTCATTAAATGTCTCATTTTGCTCACCTGAAATAAATATCCTATTTCAAGGATTCTGAGAGGTTTACTTAAATGTAACATAAAGTGGGGCACCTGAGTGGCTCAGTCAGTTGAGTCTGACTCTTGATTTTTGGCTCAGGTCATGATCTCAGGGTTGTGCAGTGAAGCTCCACACCAGGCTCTGTGCTAGCAGGGAGCCTGCTTGGTATTCTGTCTCTCTCCTTCTGCCCCTCTCCCCCACTCGCACTCTCAATCAATCAATTAATCAATAAATCAATGGAACATAAAGTATCAAGATTAGGTACTTGGAAAATATTAAATGGACTAAATTGAAGACAAATACTGTACTCAGAAGGCATCATGAATTAATGAGGGAAGCATACATAGATTTTGGAACCAGATTACCTGATCATTAAATGGAAAAATTTTGAGTGTCTATCATGTGCCAGGCACTGTGCTAGGCCCTGGCTATATAACGGTGGAGAAAAAAGAAAACCAGATAAAACCCCCTGATTTCATAGAGCTGACATTCTAGATGGGGAGAGATTTAATAAACGATGGAAATGAAATATGTATTATGTTAAATAGTAAGAGATATTGTAATTTTAGATGTTGTGGCTGGCCAAGGCCTTGTTGAGAATATAACATTTGAATCAATAATGAAAAGAAGTAAGGGAGCATGCCTCATGGGTCCCCTGGGTGAAGGCTATTGCTAACAGAAAGGACCGTGGGTGCAGGGTGTCTGATACAGAAACATCCACAGCGCGTCTGAACAACAGCAAGGTGAGCATAGCTGAGCGTTGGAAGATGGGAGAAGGGATTAGGGGAGCGCTAGATAAAAGCAAAATCTATACGCGGATGCTGAGAATACAGTCCTTCCAACATGTCTCTGTTTTTAAAAACATTTATATGAAAAACTTGAGGGGAAAAGTTGGTTCAGAGACAAACAGATAAATAGAACAGAAATGAAAGCCCAGAAACACCCCATGTGTATAAAGATATTTCACATATGGCTGAGTAGGTACTGAAGTTTAGTGACACACTTCAACGACCCTGTGAGTGTAGTGGCAGTACTTGCATAGTCTTTACTATGTGTCAGACACTGTTCTGCCTGCTTAACACACCCTAACTAAATTAATCTTCACAAACCTGTGAGAGAGAGACTATTATTTTCTCCATTTTACAAGTGAGGAAACTGAAGCACAAAGAGTTTAAGTAATTTATTTGCGGTCATATGGCTAGTAAGTGATAAAGCCAGGATTTGAATCCAGGTATTCTAACGCCAGTGTTTATACGTTAGCTACTTTGTTAAAATATACAACTTCTAGACAAGCCTCAAACTGAGAGAAGATAATTGTAGCACATTAAACTGACAAGGGATAGATTTTTCAAGAATATATAAAGAACATCTACACATTAACGTCAGAAATAGGTGGGAAAAAATTTGTAGCTCTGTGTGGTGACAGACGGTAGCTGGACTCATTATGGTGATTGTTTCTCAATGTATACAAATATCAAATCATTATGTTGTATACCCGAAACTAATATGTTATATGTCAATTATCCTTTTATAAAAAAAAAAGAATACTTGGTCAGACTTTTCACAGAAGAGGAAACTGAAATGGCCAATAAACTTGAAAACATGTTCCATCTCATTAATCTGGAGAATGTATTTAAAAACCACAGTATGATACCATTTCGAGCTGCCAGATTGGCAAAATTTTTAACGCTGGTGATATCAAGTGTTGGTGAGGATACAGAGCAATGGGACCATGATTCCATTGCTAATAGGGGTGCAAATTGTGACCGCCACTTTGGAAAACAGGCATTGCCTTGTATGTTGGTGCTGTACAAGCTACTACCTAGCAATTTTATTCCTTGGTATATACTCTAGAGTAAAGCATGCTCATATGTACCCGAAGATATACAGGTGTTATCTATACTACCTAATGAAAACAACCCAAATGTCTACAAGAATGAATACACTAGGGTTATATTCATATGATAAAATACAATACAGCAGTGAAAAAAGAGTGACTACAGCTGTACAAATGTGTATCGATAAATCGATAAACCATAATACTGTATGGGACAAAGTAAATCAAAGAATACATGATGTTTATTAATATAAGGTTTAAGAGCAGGCAAAACTATCTGATACATTATTTAGTAATACATATAGAAATGATAAGCCTCTAACAGAGCTGAACTGACTAAAACACTTAGCTGCTTCTGGGGCAAGAGAAGGGAATGAAGTTGAAGGGGGAGCTTCAAATGTCTTGTCTAGTGGATATGAAGTTGTTCAGTTTGGTGTTCTTTCTTACATTCTATTGTCTTTAAACTTATCTGCCTCTGAATGAATGATATATTTCACAATTAAAAAATAAAGATTAAAAAAGCATTGCAAACAATGGATGTTGGCAAGGATGCGGAGAAAGAGGATCTCTTTTGCATTGTTGGTTGCAATGCAAGCTGGTGCAGCCACTCTGGAAAACAGTATGGAGGTTCCTCAAAAAACTAAAAATAGAACTACCCCAATTGCACTACTAGGCATTTCTCCACGGGATACAGGTGTGCTGTTTTGAAGGGGCACACACACACCCATGTTTATAACAGCACCATCAACAATAGCCAAAGTATGGAAAGCGCCCAAATGTCCATCGACGGATGAATGGATAAAGAAGATGTGGTATATATATACAATGGAGTATTACTCGGCAATCAAAAAGAATGAAATCTTGCCATTTGCAACTACATGGATGGAACTGGAGGGTATTATGCTAAGTGAAATTCGTCAGTCAGAGAAAGACAAAAGTCATTTGACTTCACTCATATGAGGACTTTAAGAGACAAAACAGATGAACATAAGGAAAGAGAAACAAAAATAGTATAAAAACAGGGAGGGGGACAAAACATTAAGCGACTCATAAATATGGAGAAAAACTGAGGGTTGCTGGAGGGGTTGTGGGAGGCGGGGATGGGCTAAATGGGGAAGGGGCATTAGGGAATCTACTCCTGAAATCATTGTTTCACTATATGCTAATTTGGGTGTAAATTTTAAAAATTAAAATTAAAAAAAAAAAAAGCATTGCAAAGTTCTATCAATAAAGCTGTTAGGGGTGAGGAGCTTTGCACGGAAACTGGCCAGCACTGGGGCATTTGCAAAACAGTGCCAGCTGCAGGTAGGGAAATAGTGCTCCCACGTCAGAGAATTGGATTGACACAGATCAGAAGCAATGTCTCATTTCCTTGGCAATCACTTTAAAATCCCATTCGTCAGAGGAGTTATTTAAACAACTGGCAGTTGAGCCAGGAGAAGATTAACATAAGAAACCTTTTCCAGGAGCGTTGCAAGTCTATTAATATGAGCACGTTAAATCCTTCTGTCTTGCTTTCATTAAATACACAGAGGTAATCTATAAAATAAAGGAGAGAGAAAAAAGCCAGGTATTAGAAAGCAGAAGACCTGGGTTCTAATTCTGATTGCCCTCTGGATGTGTGACCTTGAAAATTGAGTCAGTTCATGTCATTGAAAGTCTATTGATTGGGGATGTTGAGTATTAATATTTGGCCATGTATAGAGCGACTCATATTTGGAAGGCACTTCAATATGTAGTTTTAACTAATTTCCACAATCTTTTGAAACAGGGATTATTATTCTTATTTTTCAGATGTAAAAACTTGCTCAATAATCAAGTAGCTAGAAAGTGGCAAAATTGAGACTTATGAATGCCATAGAATTATTGTAAGAACTAAAATAACTAATCCATATGTAAGTATTGTGCTATGCACTCACTTCATTTATGATCCCACAGTGTAAGTGTTAATATTGTAAGTGTTAATATTGCCTCTGACTACCTCATCCCCAACAGGTTTAGAACTCAAAAGTTTAGGACTTGGGTTTAAAGGACTTGGTCCTTAGCACTGTCAATCTCGGTATGTTTGAGTTAAAGAGGTTTTTGTTTGCTTGTCTGGAAACTAAGCCACCACTTATGCTGTCATTTCCGTGAGTTCTAAATTCTAGGCACTACAAGTTAATTTTTGGAACACAGCATGTACACAAATCAAGTATTAATAATTACCCTTTCAGGTTAGCGTATAAAGTATATAAAGTACTTATAAAACACAACACCCAAAAAACAAATAATCCAATTAAAAATGGGCAGAAGACATGGCTAGACATTTTTTTCAAAGAAGACATACAGATGGCCAGCAGACACATGAAAAGATGCTCAAACATCAGTCATCATCAGGGAAACACAAATCAAAACTACAATAAGCTATCACCTCACACCTGTCAGAATGGCTGAAATCAACAACACAAGAAACAGTAGGTGTTGGCAAGGATAAGGAGAAAGGAGAACCTCTTATACTGTTGGTGGGAATGCAAACTGGTGCAGCCACTCTGGAAAAAAATATGGAGTTCCCTACAAAAGTTAAAAATAGAACTACCCAATGATCCAATAATGGCTTAGGTATTTACCCAAACAATACAAAAATACCAACTCAAAGAGATACATGTCCCCTCATATTTATAGCAGTGTTATCTACAATAGCCAAATCATGGAAAGAGCCCTCGTGTCCACTGATTGATTAATGGATAAGGAAGATGAGGTGTAGGCACACCATGGAATATTACTCAGCCATAAAAAAGAATGAAATCTTGCCATTTGCAATGACATGGATGGAGCTAGAGAGTATCATGCTAAGTGAGCTAGAGAGTATAATGCTAAGTGAAACAAGTCAGTCAGAGAAAGACAAATACCATACAATTTTGCTCATATGAGGAATTTAAGAAACAAATCAACAAAGGGGGTGGGGGAGAGAGGGAGGGGGAGAGAGAGAGGCAGGCAGTAAACCAAGAAACAGAGTCTTAACTATAGAGATGGTTACCAGAGGGGAGGTGAGTGGGGAAGATGAGTTATATAGGTGATGGGGTTTAAGGAGTGCACTTGTTGTGACGAGCACAGGGTGATGTATGGAAGTGTTGAATCACTATATTGTATAGTTGAAACTAATATTACACTGTATGTTAACTGATGAATTGAAATTAAAAAAAAATTTTTTTTTAAATTACCCTTTCATTGAGCAAATCTTTTACAATGGTTACAAAAGAATACAATGTTGACATATTTGAGAACCATCTTCTTTTCTAGGAGATGATACTGAAACCTCATGCTTTTTCTCTTCTCAAGATGACTTTTAAAATGCAGAAATCTCTTTCAAATAATGGAGTAATTGTGTGGGCTTGAGTATTCTTATGGCTGTATTTATTCCATTAAAAAAAGTGAAGGCAATGAGAAAGAACTTTACTAGTTGAATTAAGTTAAGGCTTCCAAGTTATGGCTCTGGAAATATTACACTTTCTATTTTTTTGCCATTAAGGTTTATTTCTGACTTTTCAAATAAGCTTTTAAATTTGATTTTGGTAAGATCAGCTATCAGAAAATATTTTTGCACTTAAGCAATACCCTTTTTGAGTGTTAAGAATTTCTGTCTGAATATGGATTTCCTCTAAGAATATTTTAGACTCTTTGCCCTCAAAAATACAAGGAATGTCTAGTATAATGGCCCAATGTTTTCAACAATAAAGCTATCTTTTTTTTTTTTGTCCAGCAAAGGAGCTTTGCTCATTGCATAATGGTCTTTTCCATGATTGTAGAAAGACAGAGGAACACAAAATGCATATGGTTTTTTGCCAAAATGCCCAATTACTGGGTTTCTTTCATAACCAAAAGGAGAAACTAATTTTTTATTACCTTTACAAAACCATGACACAAACATGAAGTTCAGAATTGCTAACAACTTTTCATTTTCTGTGTTTTCCCATGGAAAGACTTTCTAGTTAGTCAAACTTTCTCCAGCTTCCTTTTAATATCTTTAATACATTGAGAGACTTTATAATCAGCAATTTTCTGTTCCTTTCATACTATGTTTTAAGTAGTGGTTTCAGTCTCCTTCTATGTGTACTAAATTGTTTTGAGCTATTAAAGAAAAGATAGAGGAAAATTGATACCTCTGATCATCTATTTTTTTCTGTTTCTCGTTCTTTCCATGTCAGAGTGCCAACATGAGAGCTGAGGGGAAGGAAGGAGGAAAAGCGAGGCTTGTGGAAAACCACAAATAAATTAATTTCCCCCAATTAGAACTGTATCTTTTTAGTTATTTTGTGACTGCTTGAGCCCAAATTGATCACATGTTATCTAAAGATACGCCAGGCACATATAATTGATATTTTATAACTCTCAGGAAGAACATAGATAAACAGCACAAAAGGTGCCAAGACATTTAACAATTTAGGAAAACATTAAACCAATTAGCTAGTGTGTACAAAAACTCTTCGGGTCTCACTGGTTTGGGCCCCACCTTATGTAGGATTTTGCCGATCCTTTCCCTTCTCAATGAAAAAAATTTTCTTTCCCCAAACCATTTCTCCCAGGTTTTCACAATGTGCTCTCTTGTCCTGTAGCCACCTTTTTGCTCCACACTAACGATCACCCTATATTCTCGCAGTTTTTCCAGGTTTGTTAATGGAATGTTAAAAGTAAATAACTTAGCCTTGTCTAGAGACTCCGGCCCATTTTCCTTAGAACTCTCAGGAAAAAATCAAGACCCACGATTCCTGTCATCACCTTCCTAGTGCTTTCATGCTGGAGTACTGATTATATGCCAGATACTGTGCTGAGTGCCCTGGGCATGCTGTCTTTCCTTCCCAGGGTCACCCTACAAAGTTTGGTATACTCGTCTTTATTTTGCAAATGAGAATCCTGCGTCTAAGGAAGAAGATGCACTTGGTCCCAGCTAGTGACCAGCACAGCTAGAACATGAACCAAGCTCTCGGTCTCCTCAGGCGATGAACTTTCCATAGGCCCAGATACTTCCCCTCTTATGTTCCACCCTTCCTGTGCTAGTCAATGGTGTTATAAAATAATGGAAATCCTGGAGACTTTCCATCTACTCCTCTAGATAATTTTTTAAAGTTTGACTTAATTAAGTAATCTACACCCAACGTGGAGCTAGAAGTCATGACCCCAAGATCAAGAATGGCGTGCTCTTCTGGCTGAGCCAGCCAAGCACCCCTTAAGAGATCATTTGTCAGTGTTCAAGCCTTGTAATAGTTGTTCACACTTATGAATGTGATAAATTTTATAACTAAGTACTTAACAACCATAAGAAAATCTGAGAATTCTGCTTGGGATAATTTAAGAAATGTATAGAATATACTTAGTTATACGTTGTACAGCATAGTTCCACAATGCTTGTGCTTTCTTTATAAATAATTCTATATTCGTCTTTCTGATGTAATTCCCCATACTCTATTAGTACTTAACTAGTAACTAACTCATGTCTGTAAAAGCAACACCAGATGAGCAAATTCTATCTTAAATTCTTTGTTAGTTGATCTCAGTAGTGTAGATTTCTGACTTCTGTTCGAAATCTAGTTCTGTGTCCTTATTTGCCAGATATGAAGCTATGAGTCTTTGGTCCTTTCATTTCAAATCTATGGATACACATAAGTGGTCTGTTAACAGGACTTTTTTTCCCCCTGTCTTTGATTTCATTGCATTTATATCATTGACCTTTGCTTCAAAAAGCATTCAACAGCCTCTAACAGAGGGAGACCATGAAAGGGGGTGTTGTAAAGGCTTTATTCTGTAAAAGAAGTCACACACAGGGAAAGCTTTATATTTGCTGAGTGATTTAATTCTTATACATGCAGAAATTGGCGATGGGGCACGAGTAACATGGAAAGCACCACCTAGTGCAGTCTCACAACCAAACTTTCCCACTCCCTTCTATATTTAAAAAGAGAGAGAAAGCAGCTCCTTTCCCATTGTTTTAAAATCTACCCAGGAAAAGTGAAGCATGGTATCTAGACTAGGCAACCACTTTATCAGGATCCATAAAGCCACTCATGGATTTTTGTTTGTTTGTTTTAACATCAGCAACTAAGGAGCACCGTCTTCAGGGAGAAAGATGACTGCTTAAATCGGTCTTTTGAGTGCGCAGAGCAGAATTATGACGGGAAAGTCCACTTACAGGAAGAGCAACCACTTTGAGAGCACTGGCTATGTTATGATTATGAGATATTATGAAGTGATTAGGTATTCCAAGATAATATCATTTTCTTGTAGGTTGGTGAGTTCGGCAAACACTGTCATTAAAAGTAACTGTTTATTCTTCCGAATGCCGAATAATCTAATCATGTAGAGAAATGAGGAACAAACATATTTTGATTAACTTTCTAAGAGCCTTGGAAATTGGCTAATAAATTGTTAGCAATTCTTTGGAAAGCACATTATTTCCTTTATAATTTTCTGACAGTCGAGCGAGACTTAAATCGACTAGTTCCTTCTTGTTGAGTAATAAGATATTCCTGCACTTCATATTTGATGAATACAGATTTACTTTGATAGATCTTTAAGTACCTTGGGATATTCTTGTGTAAGACTGTGTAAGTGTATGCGGTGGGATTTTTCCTCTTGTTTTCTTTTTTTGTGAAGTTACTTAAGAGACGTTGCTTGGTAATGTACATTTCTGTTGCTTGTCTAAAATCAAGCCTGGTCTTCTGCACTATGAACAGTATAAATTTTATTTAAGCATCAACATATTTGGGCTTGCATCTCTGGGAACCTTGGACTTTGCTAGGCTGCCGTTTCTCTTCAAGCAGTGGGAACTCTTAGCTTCTGTTGAGGAAGACCTGAAATTTACTGTAAGTAAGGAAAAAGACCACAGTTTATTCTGGGCAAGGCAGAAACAGCTCACTGGGGTGAGAACCTAAATAAATGGTAAATTGTGGTGACTGGAATCTACAGAACGAAGCTTGATACCCAAGTAGGTATCAAGTTATCTGGCAGGCAGATTTCTTGTACAAATTTAGGTTCAGGCTTAGGGAGTGGCAGGTAGCATGGTATAGTAAGAAAAGTCTAGCTTTGTATAAATCAGCCTGACTTATTAGGTGTGGACAGCACTTCAGCCCCTCCCCCACCCCGATTTCCCTCAGTAGTAAGACGAGGATTATGACTTCCACCTAGTAGGGTTATTTTCAGGATTAGAGAACATATATATGTTTATTGACATAGGCCATCAACAAATGATGGCTCATTATTTTTATCATCATCTTCAGCAGCAGCATGACTCCTGCTTTCAGATGCCTCCATTTTATGTTTTTTGTAAAATTACTTGTTAGTCAAGCAGTTGCATAACCTATATACTAGACAGCTTTGGGAGAGGAATACCGAGTTCAGTGGGTAACTTTTCAGGATACAAGACTTTGAAATATGTAAAATATATATTATTTACATAAGCCCGGCTTCCTTTACCTTCTGGACTGATTTTGTTTGAGTAAAGCCCTAAAAATATTCCATGTAGAACTGTTTTTCTGCTTTTCTGCTCCTTTTTGGCATAGCCTGGGACAGTGCAGAGAACTGTAAGTAGGAGAGAGAAGTAAACTTTGACTCTAGCTGCTCAAGAGAATTTTTTAGGGATGGAGGGTGAAAGCCTCATTATTTAGCCCAGGGGATGCTGACGAAAAAGAGAGGCATATCTCAAAAACAAACAAACAGAAAAACACAAAACCTTAGGTTTGTATACTACAAGTAGAATACACATGGTTGGAAGTTGCTTCACCTCCATTCTGCAAAGTTCAGCTGAGAATTCCAGGAACTCTCAAATTTGGAAGTTCTATTTTTATTATAGCAATAGGAATATGGGAATTATCAGGGGATTACTTCAACTCGTATGTGTAAGAACCATGTAAGTATTAACAATTTTAGCCTGGGCTCTTGAACTAAAAGTAATAACCCCATGGGGGCTCACTGTCAGGAGCTGAATTTCTAAAAATATTATATTGAAAAGCAGTTTTATCTTCAATTGTCTCCCATCCATTATGACTGGTGCCAAAATATACTCAGGTAAAGTCTAAAAGTTTCAGGTTCAGAATAAGCATATAAAGAAGAGTCACGTTGTTAAATAAGGTATTTTTCTTACTTTACGTATTTATTTTTAAAGATTTTATTTTTAAGTAACCTCTGTACCCAATGTGGGGCTCAAACCTACAAACCCGAGATCAAGAGTCACGTGCTCTACCAACTGAGCCAGCCAGGCACCCCTATGTTTCTTACTTTAGATTTTAGTTTTCTTTTTGGGGTTGACAATCTAGAATTTTTATATGGATTTAATCCAGAAAGCAATGGGGGTCCCCATTATAATCCTATTTACTTAATTGTGAATTCCGGTTTAGTTATCAGAAATATGATTTTAAGATAGCCTAGACCTAAAGTAGAAAATTATATTATTTCTAGCATCTTAATGGATATTAACTGATGCATTCATTAAGATTGTAGTCTCCATGTTTTTCAGCCAGAGGCTAGGCTGGATGAAGACCAGGTGGTGGTTCTTCTCTTCTCCATATTGGGTAGGGTAGAGGCCGATGGAACTGTGGAATGATCCAGGAATGAGATGTAGCCGTGGTACCAGTTCTATGCCCCAGTGCTTGCTAAACAAAGATTTCTAAGCATTAGGGATGCATGTTCCCATGACTCCTTTATCATTATTTTAACCGCCTAAGTGCAGAGGATTAAATTGTCACAAATGACTAGTGTTACTATGTTAACTGAATTTATATAGTCATGAAGTCGCTCAACTTCCAATTCAAAACAAAAACGAAAACGATAATTCTAGTAATTAGAATCCAGTTGAAATATTTCTACGTTAAGACCATCTATGCTGGGATGTTGGGCAACAAAACTTTCAAATTGATTTACACTACTTTTGCTCATTGTCTTTGCTTTTATTTGCAGTTCTGGGAAATGCCAGTGCAAAGCGGGCGTCACCGGCTCTACATGTGACCGATGCCAAGATGGATATTATGACTTTAGTAAGAGTGGCTGCTTGCCCTGCCAGTGTAATAATCGGTCTGCCACTTGTGATGCCCTCACAGGTACGTGCTTTCCTTAAGTTGGTTGTGTAATTAGTCCATTGTTCTTTTCATAAATTTCACGAATCATGTTGGTTGGGAAGCAAAGAAGACAATATGAACTACAATTCCAGAAGGGGTAGACCTCGTCCTAAGTAAGGGGATGATCACCAGCCACTTTATTCCCAGGGGACATTTGCTGATTCTGGTCATAGGCGAAGGAGCAGAAATTCTTCCTGAGGAAAGAGACAGAAGATGAGTTTTTGGCAGTTGTTTGGGACTTGTGTGATGGATTGGAAACTAGAGGAGCCCTAAAGACTAGGGCAGTTTCCTCCCAGGACGTTAGCTGATTGTTCAAGAGACAAGAGGCTGGCCCAAAAAGTATTAAGAAGTCTCTAAGTCTTACTGTGCTGTGGAGACAAAATCCCTTTAGAAAGAGAGGCCCTATTACCATACACAAACCTCTCTCTCTCAAGACACTGGCAGATTCTGAAGTGCGTGGAGTGAGACCTGGGCTGGCCCCACCGAGGACCCACCCACTCTGTGACCAAGATATAGTGATGAACCATAAGCGAACTGACTCGTACTGAGATTGCAGCCCATCTTCAACGTATCTCAATTTCTAATTGGGTCGAGATGATTCCCTCATTATATCTGCCTCACAGAGAAAACAGGTCATCTGTGGCTCTTCTATACGCTGTATCTGGCATATAATAAAAAATACTTGACAATGCTGAGGAGGGAAAATGTGACCAAAAATAAAGAGAAAAAATAAACAATGGAAGCAGACCCACAGATAATCCAGATGTTAGAGTTAGCAGAGAATGCCTTTAAAATAACTAAAGTTAATGTTTTAAGAAAATAAGGGGAAACCCAGAAAATAGGTAAAAAGAGGCAAATTTCAAGAGAATTGGAATCTATTTAAAAAAACAAAACTGGGGGCGCCTGGGTGGCTCAGTCGGTTGAGCAGCCGACTTCGGCTCAGGTCATGATCTCGTGGTCCGTGAGTTCGAGCCGCGCGTCGGGCTCTGTGCTGACAGCTCAGAGCCTGGAGCCTGTTTCAGATTCTGTGTCTCCCTCTCTCTGACCCTCCCCTGTTCATGCTCTGTCTCTCCCTGTCTCAAAAATAAATAAAAAACGTTAAAAAAAAAAAACCCAGAACTGAACTAGAACTGAAAAATAGAACATCGGAAATGAACAACTCATAGCATGGGTTTAACAAACGTTTATTCACGGTGAAGACAAGGTTTGTAGACTTGAATACAGCTCAGCTAAAAATATCCAACTGAAGCCCAGAGGAAAAAAATACAATGGAAAGAACAGAGCAGGAAGACATATGAGACACAGCTAAAAAGACTGGCATAAATGTAATTGGAGATTCAGAAAGAAAGGAGAAAGAGATTGGGGCAGAAGCAAGATTTGAAGAGATAATGGCCAAGAATTTTCCAAACCGGTACAAGACATCAGCCCACAGATTCAGAAAGCTCTGCAAACCCCAGGTGGTATAAAGCAAAGAAAACCACATTGAGGCAAACTATTAAAAACTAAAGACAATGAACTCTTCCGATGGTCAGTTTTCCTAAATGTAAGGACTAGAAATGCTTCCTTGGAAACCTTTTTTTGCCCAACAGAAAAATCAGAACAAACCAGCCAGACAAGTACAAGTGTTTTTATGAAAGTAAGGTTGCAGAATATTTGAAATTGAACGTACTCTGGAAAAACCTGTATTGAAAGTTTATTCTTTAAAAAAAAATTTTTGTCTTAATGTTTATTTATTTTTGAGACAGAGAGAGGCAGAGCATGAATGGGGGAGGGTCAGAGAGAGAGGGAGACACAGAATCCGAAGCAGGCTCCAGGCCGTGAGCTGTCAGCACAGAGCCCGACACAGGGCTTGAACTCACGGACCGTGAGATCATGACCTGAGCCGAAGTCGGACGCTTAACTGACTGAGCCACCCAGGCACCTTGAAAGTTTATTCTTCATTTTAGTCCTCTGTCCATGGTGAAACAAACTGATTTAGCAGAAATAGTGTTATCATTTTTTTTTTTTTTTCTGTTACGTGATCTGGTCCCTGGCTACTTACTGGTTCTCTCTCGTGCTTTTCTTTTTCTCTACTGTCTGTGATCCAGTCATACTGGCTTCTGTTCCTAAAACAAGCCGTGTTCCCTTTCTCCAAGGTTCTCATTTGTGATCTTACCTCTGCCTAGAATGGTCTTTCTAATACACCTCTACCCCACTGCTAGCCCCTTTGCCTTATTAAATCATATTGTTCCTTCAGGCCTTCCAACTTCCATGTAGTTTACAACCTTAGAAAGTGGTTCCTGACACTCCAGGCTGAATGATGGTTCCCAGTTGTGCACTCTCATATGCACTTGTATTTTTTGTCATAGTATTTATAGTCTATAGTTATCTGTTTATTTGTGATTATGAGTCATGTATGGCTTACTTACTCCATTGTAAGTTCCATGATGGTAGGGGCGACACTAGTTTTGTTCATCATTGTACACAGTCTCTAGCATGGAGCTTGGCATGTATAAGTACTCACTAAATGTTTGTTGGGTAAATGAAGAAATGAATGGAAAAACACACAGAGGAAAGATACATTTCAGTCCTGGTTAACGACAGGAATGTTCCATCCTACTGAGTTGATGTAAATTTCTCCTCAGGTCTTGTACAGTAAGGAAGCAGTCTACACTGCTGATCTCATGTCTGGTTTTCTTTGCAGCAATGAGATATCTGTCTTTAATGGCAAGTAAATCCCAACCTGTCCTTGCTAGAGATAATTGAAGGCAAAAGAAATCCTTCCCATGATTGCGATTTCCAAAATCAGTTAGTAATAAGAGAAATAAATGGCTTCTCTGTTTATAAATATAATAAAAGTGGAATTCAACGTGAAGGGATGCAAATACTTGATTTAAAACTGCAAGCTTACAGTCTTTCCTTTTGTCTCAAAGATTTTTTTCAACAGCGCTGGGATACGGCTGCCCTCTGGTGGCCACTTACTATGTTTTCACAGTCCTTACTTTCCCCCTTTGTAGTCTTTTTCTATACCTTGTGATTTAGATGAAGCAGATTTTAAGGTAACCTTTTTGTGATAAAATATACTGGGGAAAAACATTTTGGAAAACAGTTTCACAATGTGTTTAAGAGTCTTAAAAATACCTCCTTGATCCAGAAATTCTGTTTCCAGAAGTCTATTCTGAAGAAATAATTCTAAATTAATAAAAAAATGTTGTGTTCAAAGATGCTTACTAAAGTGGTAGTTATGATGCTAAAAAAATCAGACAACTGCATTTCTATCAACAAGGAATGAAGCAGATTATGTTATCTTGGCAATACGTGGTTAAGAGCACAGCAAGTGCAATCTTGACTTTACCTTGGCCAAATTACTTAGCCTGTTTTTTCCCCTAGAAGTGCAGGATAATAACAGTAACAGTCTAATGGGTCGTTGTGGTGATTTGGTGCAATATATTTATGGAGCCTTTAATACAGTGCCTGCCCCATTATAAGCAATCAATAAAAGGCAACTATGAAGTTGTCATTAAAATGTTTTAAAGAATGGTGCAGAAGCACCTGGATGGCTCAGTGGTTAAGGGTCCGACTTCGGCTCGGGTCATGATCTTGCAGTTTGTGGGTTCGAGCCCCGCGTCGGGCTGTGTGCTGAAAGCTTGGAGTCTGGAGCCTGCTTCGGATTCTGTGTCTCCCTCTCTCCCTGCCCCTCCCCCCACCCCTTCAAAAATAAATAGACATGAAAAAAAAAAAAGAAAAAGAACTGTGTATAACAACATGAGAGACTGAGAAAAGCAGGGCATGAATGACATAGCCACATATTTAGACTATTTAAAGAGCAAAAGTTAAACTCCTATACCTAAAAAAAGATTTTGAGGAAAAGTATTCAAAATCTTAATGACAGATTTCTTATGACTTTTTTTCTTCTTTGTACTCTCCTGTATTTTCTGGATTTTCTTTATTGAGCATATATTTACGTTGAAATGGAGGTGGAAGGACTATTATTTTTTAAGCTAGAACTTTATGTCCATGTGGTGCACTTTTTAAGACTTCAAGGCGCTGTCATGGATTCATAGTGTCTCATGGTGAGCAGCTTGCCTCAGCCTGGCTGAGTTGACCACTCCACCACTCCTTGATAACTGTCCTCTCTTTAGGATATCACAGGTTCCTTCTTTTCTTTCCTTTCCTTTCCTTTCCTTTCCTTTCCTTTCCTTTCCTTTCCTTTCCTCCTCTTTTCTCTTCTCTTCTCCTCTTTTCTCTCCTCTCCTCTCCTCTCCTCTCCTCTCTTCTCTTCTCTTCTCTTCTCTTCTTTTCTTTTCTTTTCTTTTCTTTTCTTTTCTTTTTTCTTTTCTTTCTTTCTCAGTCAGCTCTGCTGGATCTTCCTTTGTTCAAGAAAAGCGCTGGAGTGCCTCAGGGCTCAGTCCTTGCCTTGTTTGCCTCCTCCATTTGTACTCTCCTCCACTGGTCTCATTCAGTCCCCTAGACTTAATTTAAAATGCCGTCTACCTGGTGCCGCCGACCAGATTTACATTTCCCCCCCCCCCCCCCCCCCCGCCCCGATCTTCACACTCAAAGATCCAACAGTACACTCATCATCTTCACTGGAATGCCTTAATTGGCATCAGAACCCTAAGATATCCGAAACAACTCTTTCCTCTACCCTGGAAGCCAAGCCTGCCTTACCCCTAGTGTGCTTCATTCTGGTGACTGACACCATTCAGCCGGTTGCTCACTCCAAAAGCCTGGGGGTGATATTTGGTTCCCTTCTTTTCCTTGCAGCAAACATCAAATCCGTCAGCAAGGTCTATCAGCCCAGCATTCAGAATACACCATGGACCTGACCACTGTTTCTGACTTCTGTTATTGTCATCCTTGTGCAAGGCCCCGTCATCTCTCTGAACTACCGTGACATTCTCTGATCTCATCTTATCTCTCTGCCTCCTCTCTTGCCCTCTCACCCCAGATCCTCACCCTACCACGTAACAACCGGAGTGATCTTTTTAAAATGTAAGACCAGATCCATGCCATCCCCCTGCTTGAATCCTCGAATGGCTTCCCCTCCCTCTCGGAATAAAATTCAAACTTCTTTCTAGGGCTGACATGACTGTACATTTTTGGACCTCTGCCTTTCTCTCTGACCTTATCTTCTGTCAGTCTCCCTTGTTCACTTGGGCTTGGCCTTCTTTCTTTTGGACAGGTTGGAAGTGGGCCTTCTGTCTATAGAGACGATCAGGCATTTCTTCCCACAACAAAGCACATTACCATACTTCTGACACGTTTGTATATAAACTACGAAATGGTAAAATAAATAAGGACAAGGCTTTTTACAGGTGGCGATTTATGTTTTCAAAGCATTGTCACTGAATTTCGTTGGAAAGGAGCCCCACATTCTTTTCTTTGACTGGTTGTTTTCTTGGTTACCCTTACCAGATTTGTTTGCTGCCTAGCCAGAGAGCATGAGATCATCTTCAGGAAACTCTCATTCCCTTTTCTTTTTTCTTTTCTTTTCTTTTCTTTTCTTTCAATGGTAATCCACTCCTTTGGCCATCTTTCAGCAAAGAGAATGTGTATTTTAAGGCAGAGTTGTTGTATTGTGGGAGGTTCCAGGCAGAGTATAATAAACAAAGTTAAACTTCAGCTTATTTTTCATATATCATTTATCATAAAAGAAAGATCCTCAGCTTTTAGATTTTAAAGCAAATTTAGATTTCATGTAGTGCAGCTTTCTTAATTTATAGATGAGGAAACTGAAGCATAAAGAGAAAACATTTGTCTTATGGAATGGATTTTTGCCCTTTGAAATATTCACATTACATGAAATCATTAGCTCAAGAATTATCCCATTTTACAGCTTAGAAAAGTGATGTTCAGAGAAGCTCTTTACGGAGGGTTGCACAACTGGGAAGAGGTTCAGCTGGGAGTGGAACTCAGGTCTGACACTAAATACTGTTCCAGTTTTCTTATGCTCTGTTGCCTCCCAGAGAGGAGTTATAAGCTGTTAGAAAAGCAAATTCATACTATCAGTACCTCCTCGATGTGGATTTGGAAGGTTATGATATTTATGGTTATTTATTATAAAAGAATTTCTTCCAAGCTTCTCGTGGAATGTTTTAAACTTGCTTGAGTTCTTGAAATATTTTTATAATACACATGTGATATAGTTTATAATGTGTTAATTTTGTAATCAGGAAAAAATAAAGACAAGGGGCTCCTGGGTGGCTCAGTTAAGCATCCGACTCTTGATTTCAGCTCAGGTCATGATCTCACGGTTCATGGGATTGAGCCTCACATACGGCTCTGCGCTGACAGCGTGGAGCCTGCTTGGGATTCTCTCTCTCCCTCTCTCTCTTTCTGCTCCTTCCTGGCTCGTGCACATGTGTGTTCTCTCTCTCTCTCTCTCAAAATAAATACACAAACTTTTTTTTTTTTAAAGAGAAACATCAAGACAGTAAAAATAAAAGGGATACATGCATACCAGAGACACATGAAAATCAGAGGAGAAAGACCCAAAAGGACTATTGCCCTTGCCCTCATACCTCTTCTTAGCATTCTGTTGTGTCTATGTCTGTCTGTACTTAATTTATTAATTTTCTTTCTCTGTAGCACTGTTCCAGGTACATGCTATTTTTGAAGCAGTGTAATGAGTCTTGTTATTATACTTATTTTCATCTTTCCTTTTGAGACAACATATTTGCCACATAAGGTTATTTTTTTCCTCATTGACTTATTGCAGGGTATGGCATAAAACAAATAGAAATAAATTTTTCCAGAAAAAAAAATTTAATTGTTATAAATTGTATGATTAAATAAGTTTGTATTCTAATATAAAGGGTTTAAGAGAATGCAATTATATTGTGATAAACACAAAGGCTTGAGACCTTATCTAAAATGGTAAAAGGCCCCAAAACACTAAGCATGTAGGTCCAGTAGCATTGTAGAAGCAAAGTATTAATAGTGTATATATTTACCATTTTTTAATAAGAGTAGCACTGTGGGGGCACCTGGGTGGCACAGTAGTTTAAGCATCCAGCTTCAGCTCAGGTCATGATCTCACAGTTGGTGGGTTCGAGCCCTGTGTCAGGCTCTGTGCTGACAGCTCAAAGCCTGAAGCCTGCTTCGGATTCTGTGTCTCCCTCTCTCTCTGCCCCTCCCCCGTTCACACTCTGTCTCTCAAAAATAAATAAATGTTAAAAAAAAAAAAAGAAAGAAAAAAGAATAGCACTGTGACCTTTTCTTGCCACATTAGTCACGTGCAAATGGCATGTTATTGGAACACATCTTGCCCCAAACATCCATATTCTGTTACAGAATTATTAACTTTTTTGAGGCATTTTTAAAGTTCAGGACTTTATCAGAACTTGCTTTCTTAAAAAGTATTTCCATTGCACATTTTTAATAGGGGGAGAGCAGATGGCCAGATATTACACATGATGCAGGTTTTGACTTTTCCAACTTGCAGAACACTTTGACATTTAAGATGATCTTATTTGTAGGGCCAAAATCTGCAGTTTTTGTATTTTTTTCAGCTATCTTTAGTGTCACAGAGATACATAGCTAAAGAGGGATCAGGATATAAGATCTGGAAAGAAATCAGTACCCAACATGCTTATCGCTGTATGAGGATATACTGCTACTTTGTTATATGTGTGATAAGCATCATTAACACTAATGGGCCTTAAAAAATTATATGATTAGGGACATCTGGCTGGCTCAGTGGGTAGAGCATGTGACTTTTGACCATGAGGCTGTGGGTTCAAGCCCTGTGTTGAGTTAGTAGATCGCTTAAAAATAAAATATTAAAAAAAATTGTATGATTAAAAGTGACATTTCCATGCAAATTTGATTTAGTTCAAAGTTCAGTGTTCAGATAATAAATTTTTGAAGCTGTCTTTCCCCGTCAGTTCATGAAGTTTGGGGCAATTGTCCCATAATCACTTAAGAACTGAGATGTGCCATGTGGGTTAATACCTTTGTCATTATTTTGGTTTTCCAAATCTTGCCCCAGTTGTCAGATTATTTTATTTCGAAACCTCAGTCTCTCTCCCCTTTTTCATAAATATTTCACTTGTAACGAAAAGAAATCAAATGTAACTGTTTATGAAGAGCCTGAGCATTTAATTGTGTTTAGCTTATCAGGTAAAACTTCATTGTCTTCCTAGGTTTCTGTCACATGTTGTCACTCCTGTAATAGCAGTTCGAAGAGGTCCTGTGCGTATATGTGGCCTCCTGAAGAAGGGATGTGGGGGTGCCTGAGTGGCTCCGTTGGTTAAGTGGCTGACTCTGGGTTTCATCATGATCTCATGGTGCATGAGTTGGAGCCTCACGTTGGGCTCTGTGTGGACAGTGTGGAGCCTGCTTGGGAGTCTCTCTCCCTCCTTCTCTCTCCCCTTCCCCCACTCTCTCACACTCTCTCTCTCCAAATAAATAAACAAATAAACTGGAAAAAAAAAAAGGAGATGTAAATTGCATCACACTTTTCCATTTTCTGTTTTCAGACATTATACTGCTTCAGTGTCTATAGAACATCTTCTCTAATAGGGTACCAAAGGAATAGTATTACAAAACACGTAACTTGGCTTTCCTCTTTCCTTTTGATTTTTTCTGCTAACCAACTGTGTATTTTTTAAAGTATTTATTTATGGGGAACCTGAGTGGCTCAATCGGTTAGGCGTCTGACTTTGGCTCAGGTCATGATCTCACGGTTTGTGGGTTTGAGCCTTGTCTCGGGCTCTGTGCTGTCAGCTCAGCTTTTAAAAGTATTTATTTATTCATTCATTCATTCACTCATTCATTCATTCTTATTTATTTATTTATTTATAGTGATTTCTACACCCAACATGAGGCTCAAACTCATGACCCTAAGGTCAAGAATCACATGCTCTACCAACTGAGCCAGTCAGATGCCCCTATTAATTCATTGTCTTTCCTTTGATCTTGAATTTTTAAAATATAAAAATGTATGGAAAATAATATGGCAAACACCCATGTACCTACACCTAGAATTAATAAATATTAACATTTTGGTATTTTGCGTAATATATATATAGTTATCTATTTGAAATAGAAATTACAAATAAGGTTAGGAGCCCTCTCTGGTTTTTTTCCCCTGGACTCGTTTTCCTCCTTCACTCCATAAAGACAAACAGAGCATAAAATTTGACTGTGCTCTCTTAGTCCACGTTCGATTTTTACTGCCAGTATTATGTATGTATCCAACTGCTTAGTACAGTTTTTAAAATTTTACAAGATAGGTAAGTATCCCAACTATGAAAAGTCATTCTTTTTTAAGGAGGTCTTTAGATTGATTTTATTTTTTCTTTGAAAAAATAGTTGACCTGCTTTCTGTATGTAGTCAGCAATCAACATGGCCTTATTGCTACTCGACTCATGTCCCAGCCTTTCCCTCAAGTTTCCAGTCAAGCAGGGGACACAGAAGTTACAGACCTGGCCAGTGTAGGAAAAGACGGGATGGAAACCGAACGCTGTTAATTCCTGTCGGATAAGTTCTTCTGGCTAAGTTTTAAGGTCTCTTGGTTGCAGATGTGATTTATTTAAAGTCGTTGCGCTTTCAGGATAAATCTTCAAATAATTTGCTTCTTTTAGGTGCTTGTTTAAACTGCCAGGGAAATAGCAAAGGGGATCACTGTGAAGAATGCAGAGAAGGATTTTATCAGAGTCCTGACGCCACAAAAGAATGTCTTCGCTGCCCTTGTTCAGCAGTGACCTCTACAGGCAGCTGTATCATAAGTAAGGCCTTTCTCTAAATCTTCATCTCGAGAGGAAAAATCAGCCAGTCAGTTATCAATTGACATGAAGTGTGCTGATAAATGAAGTTCTGTAGGGTGCTGTAGGGGAAGGGTTTTGCAACCAAGTCCAAATACATAATGCGAAATGAGACTTGAGGGAGAGGGGAGGAAATTTTTGTTAGAATCTTATTTTATCTTGTCTGTCGGGACTAAAGAAGAAGGAATGTGAAAGTTGTAAGAGCGCCTAGCTATTACAATTATTCATATTCCTATGTAAGCATCTTTCTTTTGTCCTCTACCTGAATAGATTCTCTGGAGGGCCCCCATCGTTTCCACAATAAGCTGGACAATTAAGGGTTAAGAAATAAGGTGTAGATCTTTAGTCTCTTTACCTTTGAGAGCAGATAGTAGGGAGGGGACAGCAGGTGTCTTGCATTTGTAATTGTAGCTCAAGACCGTACTAAGTTACGTTCCTGCCCTCTCTCTCTCAGAACTGGGTGACTTGGAGCCTACGTGTGTCCAGTGCAAAGACGGATACACAGGCCGGAACTGCAACACCTGTGAAAACGGCTATTACAATTCTGACAGCATCTGTACCAAGTGCCAATGTCATGGCCACGTGGACCCAATTAAAACTCCAAAGGTTTGCAAGCCCGAGAGTGGTGAATGCATCAGCTGCCTCCATAACACCACTGGGTTTTGGTGTGAGAACTGTCTGGAAGGCTATGTCAGAGACCTCGAGGGAAATTGCGTCAAGAAAGGTAAAACCTCACCTAAGGTTGTAAATGTAGTGCCTAAGCCTAGCAGTGAAAATTTCAGGACAGCTACCTTTAGCTTTAAAAAAACCTTCCAATCTCACGAGAGGAATTTTCTGGAAATAGATTTTGATAGGTATTTGCCTAAAGGGATCTCCTTCTATTCCTGCTGCTCTCCTGATGCTCCAAAGTCAACTCCAGAAATCTGAGGCCCGCGACAAAGGCATTGCAGGGTTCCCACATTTTCTCTTCATCTATTTTCATTTTTATGTTGATAATTTAAAAGTCCTCTCATGTCTTTTATCCTTTGCTTCTATATTCTCATCACTTCCAGTGACCATCAAAGGTCTTTGGAAGCAGGGACCTGTAATCTGGTTCGAAGTTCTGGCTGAGAAACCAGAGTCCACGGTAGCATCTGTCCTAACTTTGGGCCTGAGTTTTCCCATGTGTGATGGAGGAAATAGTAATTGTATTCTTTTTGATTTTTAAAAGAAGTTGTTCGTATGGCAAAAATGTTTCTTGCAGGAAAAGTCAGTAAAGATTTAGATAAAAATTAATGACTAGAAATTCAGGATGAGTTACGGATATTCTGGCTTTATTGGGTCACAGAGCGATTAGACCACACCCTCCTAGAAACCACTCTCTGATAATCTGGCAGATACTGAATCCTAGGCTGATGGACAGTCGGTCTGTGGCAAGTGTCGTCACCTCTGCCATTTTCTTAATATCCTTATTCTGTTGTGATCAAGGCTCAAAGACCGAGACTGAACCCTGTCACTAGCCTGGAGATCCTGTCACTCGGTTCTCCTTCCCATGTGCAGGCATGCTTTGTCCATACTTAGCTGGCAGGACTGTGATGATTTTTCTTATTATTCACCGGGTAATATAAAACATGCCTCTTCTCGGGGTAGATTAATGTGTCTGGCTGTGGCGATGAATGATAATGACAATAGCAGTCATTTTATCGAGTGCCTGTGACGTGCCAAGCCCTGGGAACATTACGTGCGGTAACTCTAGCTCACGTAACCTTCCCCAGGGACTCCGCAAAGTAGATATGATCATTCCCATTTTACAGATGAGGAGCCTCAGTGTTAAAAAGATTCACTTACTTATCTGTGGCCACACAGTTCTACTTGATTCCAAAGCCTGCGGTATTTCTACTGAGCTGTCCCGCATTAGCACTTTTTAATTATAAGATAGCCGCGATCTCCATGACGGGAGAATTACTACACATACAGTTAAAAGAAGGCTGTTTTTTGTTTTTTGTTTTTTTTTATCTTGCCTGACATCAACTTTGGACACTTAAATTGTGTTTTTCAGAAGCAGCCAGAAATACAATTTTTCTTACTCCGTTTTTGCCTCTTTTGAGGAGAATTTTGCCCTTATGAAATGCCATCAGATTGGTTGCACTTATTTTAGTTCAAATGATTGTCTTTTTATTCCTGTCACTTTTAACCAGTGACTTAGGACTCAGCAGTGAGATATTTACTGCCTTTGCAGGAATTTGTATGAATCTATCCAAGAGTCGAGAAGGATAGGAAGCGCCAACATTAGGATTTTCCCCAAGATTTTAATATTATACATTTTGGAGAACAGCCATGGGTGTCATCGTCTAGCTTTCTAGACCTTGATTCTTTTCACTGTATTTCTTTAAAAATTATTTGTAACTTGCATTACCTTAAAGCAGACTCTCATGTCCACATCCCACATCAACTTCCACTCCCATGTGTATTTCTTTTATTGTTTCTCAAAACTAGATAATTTTGTCTTTTACATTTCATTCTCTGTTTTTATTTTCAGAAGTTATTGTTCCAACACCTGAAGGTTCTACCATTTTGGTTTCCAATGCCTCTTTGACCACATCAGTGCCCACCCCTGTTATAAATAGTACATTTACCCCCACAACCCTGCAGACTATCTTTTCCGTAAGCTCTGCTGAAAACAGCACGTCAGCTTTAGCTGATGTTTCATGGACCCAGTTTAACATCATCATTTTGACAGTCATCATCATTGTGGTGGTGCTGCTGATGGGATTTGTGGGGGCCGTCTATATGTACCGGGAGTACCAGAACCGGAAACTCAATGCCCCCTTTTGGACCATCGAGCTCAAAGAAGACAATATCAGTTTCAGCAGCTACCACGACAGCATTCCCAATGCAGATGTGTCAGGACTGTTGGAAGATGATGGCAATGAAGTGGCTCCCAACGGGCAGCTGACCCTGACGACACCCATACATAACTACAAAGCCTGAGGAGCTAGAACTGTCACCCTGGATCAGTAGAGCACAGGGCTTACTAAGACAGCATCGGCTCCTGGGCCACATGAGGCCTGGGCAGAGTTTGCTGAGAAAGCAGAGGCGTATAGTGCATCTGGAAGTTTCAGGTACAAATGTGTAATGCACTTGGCCTATTACTCTTAGTTTCCCCATGAAGCTCCGAAGCAGTCACTGTCAATAAGGACTTGTAGTAAAGTATATTTTTGTACCCAACGACATGGGAGTATAGAAAGGCCGAACCCCACAGTGCAGCCCACATCTACTTTGACCTCCAAGTAGACTCCTGGGGAAGTGCTCACCAAACCAGCGGAAACACGGTGATGGAAGTGGAGGGGGAGGACTCCAGGAAGACCTCATCTCCATTCCTGAAACACCTTTTTTAAAAGGAAGGTCAGGGATGATACTCCTTTTACTGTGCTAAAAGACATCACTGCAGAAAAGCTTAATGTCTGGGCTGTCTCACAATAAACAATCCCGATTGTTTCCAGAATAGGGGCGGAAAAGTCTCAAGAGGATCTTTAGAAAAGCTTGATTTTTCCTTCCCAAATTCTTGCTCAGTGATAGGATCCAAGCACGGGATAAGCTTCTAATGGTAGAAACAGGAAACAGGAAGGTGACATCTGGTAGCAGGAAGCTGATGGTCCTCCTTAGGGTCTCAGTGTAGATGATGAATTGTCTAAAAATAAGGACTGCTCCTGCCTCTAGAGAAGTAAGGTGTATATAGTGAATGTAGCATATCTGGTCAACATTGTTATTTGTATCTATTTGTAAAAAAAAAAATCATGTCATATTTTATCATCTAGAAACTATTTGTACAGCAGTTAATGGCGTTGTAAAAAGAGCATATGGGGATTGATTAAAATATGACATAGGTGGCAATATTGCTGGAGCTGGGACTCTGGTGAACGCCAGTCATTTTTGGTCCCTCTTTGGACACTGTTGAAATTTGTAAGAGGTTGAATGTTCCCAACCTTTCTTTCCCTTTCTCGGTCTCAAAGTAGAGTTACACGTTCTTTGACTTACTAGACATTCAAGCAATAGATTTTTAAGGCCGTGATTGTTAAGCTGGGATGCAGGCTGCACTCTCTAAAGTACTCACCTGATTAGACATTAGCCAGTCTATATATTTTACATAGATCAGTGTAGAACACATCCTCATGAAAAAAAAAATGTTTTTAAGTGTAAAAGACAGTCTTCCAGAGGAATTAGAAATATTTTAATTCCAAAAGAAAAGCCATCATGTCACTTGGGATCCCCTGTTTTTCATGCCTGTGAAATATTTATTATATTCTTCCTCCCCGCTCAAAAAAATACCTTCCACATTTGAACATAGTTTGTCACCCGTAGGCCGCGAGGTGTCTGCCATCTTCCTGCAGGGCTACAGTTTTGCCGTTAGAGGTAGCTCTGTGGTTCGGTGGGTACAGTTAGTCCTTGCTTTTAGACCTGGTTGTTCCCTCGAGGCCACCTACTGTCGCCCTCGTCTGTTATGATATTGACAGGTTGTGGGTGCAGCAAGCCAGGGAAAGCAGCCAGAAGTCAAATATAGATATTTATTAGGAGGAACAGCAAACTGTCAGGTGGCGAGAAAAGAAGCAAAGATTTGTTAGATTAGACCTAGAACATCCAAGTTGACAACCTTGCCTGCCTTCCCCGGAGAAACGCCTGGAATTTGTTCATCCCTCTGTAGGAGACCCCTAAGCTTTCTCAGGTTTTAGAGATGACGTTCTGGAGGATGGACAGATAGATAGTCCAGTTCTGTAACCTGAGGTGCTCTGAATGTTTGGCCATTGCTCATGAGAGGAGAGGATACATTACATTACATTATATTTTAAAAATCAGTGGATATTCCTATAGGCCTTTGCAGTTCACAAAGCCCATTGCCACACGTATGTCCTCCGTTCCTCACCCTAGCCCCTTGAGGAAGTAGTTGTTGTCCCCATTTTACAGATGAGGTTAAATGTCTCACTCAAGGCTGCACAATATGTCATTATCAGGCTTGGAATCGGGCCTCCTGACTCTGAAGCACATATATATTCTTCCAACTCTAGGCCAATGTAGAAACTGCTAGCCATGGACAGAGAGGCTGGGAGGGACCATCCCGTCTGTGAATGTTTCCAACTTCGTGAGTACAAGGTACAGTCCAGGGCCATACAGCTGGGAAGGGTTTTGTGGAAAGGACCCTGGAGAATTACTGCCTGCGGCCAGTGTTGGTGACAAGAAAACAAAACTACCGGTTTTTGTGCTTCCTCAAAGAGAACTGACCCTCGTGAGCAGGGAGGGAAATGTGTTTTCCCCAGCAGCCCCCACTGACGCACGGGCAGACAGAGCACTGCACAGTTCCAAGGAAGGAGGCCTGTCTCCCAGACTGCACCCCTCAAGGTGAGGGGTTGAGCATGGTGGGAAATAAGCACTGGTTACACGGAAGTTACCCCAGTAGAGCAAGCGTGAGTGTTTGTCGGGGTCTAAGAGCCAAAGCCAAATAGTCCAGATTCTGGCCATAGAGAGGTTGCTTGAAAGAGAGCCTGAAAGGCATTGCAAACATTGAATCACAAGGAACATTAATCTCTAAGGAATTACTGACAGCTCCTAGGTCAGGTTCTCAATTTTTCCCAGTGGAAAAAAAATTGAGGTCTTAAAACTGGTTTTAAGTAATATTCTTTAGTGTCCCCTGCTTTTTGCTGGCGGAAATAATTTTGCTCTAGAATATAAATCAATCATGAAGTGATCTACCGGCAAAATCAGACTAGGAAACCACTATGGAATGCATTGCACACATTCGTTCCTCTGAAGGCAGGGTCTCCCTGAGCTATGACGTTTCACACCAGGATCCCGTCGGTCTTCTAGAAAGATAATATTGGAAGACCTTTTGAATAAGTGTTAGAAATGTGTTTATTTTTGATTAAGACTAATGTGACCCTTACTGATAAATGACAGATACTGCTATTAAGTGATCATTTTGTCTTCATTCATTCATTTTCATAAGCCCTGATGTATTTCTGACAGAAATCCTAGGTAGTGTTGTAAAATACGTCTGTCCTCCCTTATTGTCCCCTCCCTCCCTGCACTGGCTAGCTCCTAGATATCTCTTATGAATGGAATTTCTCCAGTGATAGAGAAAAATGGTGACAGAAACTAACGCTCATTTATACTAAGGTCCTATGGATTTAATGTGTTACCACTCTTCGGGATAACCTGCATTTTAAGAGAGAACAGAGCAGATGTGACGTGGGAGGAGAGATTTGGGGGGAGAGGATTTGTAGAGGTGTCAGATTATATGGCTACTCTCTAGCCCTAACATTCCCCAGAAAACGGATCATTAAAGCAATACTCATGACCCCACTAGTTCATTTTGGTCAGAGAGTGCCTTCCGGACGTTTAGCCCTTCTTGTGCTGTTTTGGAGGCAGAGAACTAAAGCAATAGAATGTCTTCCTAAGAGCTTCAGTCGGGACGGGGTTATCAGATCATTCACCACGGTCCTATATTTTTTGTAGGACTTATGGTAAACATAACACCACTCATCATGAACATTCCCTGGTTCTTATGCTTTGAAGTGTGTGGGCAGGAGTTGAATCTACACATCTCAAGGAAAGAAAGCTCTCTGATAAAAAGTTGAGAGAAGTACAGAGCAACCCAGCGTAACCTGTTAGAGCAAGGAAAGCATTTCTGGCCTCATCCACAAAGACTTTTGGTCCGTTATGATCTTGACGGCATGGGGCTTGGGAACTAACATGAGTTTGGCGTGTGTGGGAGAGTGATGAAAGGTTAGCACAATTTTCCTCTTTAACCCTGAGCCAGTGACCATGCCGAGGGAAAAAGCAGGAAGAACACACCGATTCATCCAAAGACATCAGATCACGTCAAATGGACTGAAGGTTATGGATCGTTAAAATGGCAGTGGTTGAATGATGCTTTTTCAAAGGCAGTTGGGAACCCCTGTTACTCGTAACTTACACACAGGCAAGAATTGTGACGGTGGTGAGCACATGAGCCCAGGGCTTCTGAGCCAACTTAGCCCAAAGCCCAGTGATTCACAGCTGAGTTTTAATGCTAGGCACTTGCACTCTGCCATAGGTTACATCTTAGCCCGGGCTATTAGGGGATGTTCCTAAAACATTAAACTCCTATGTATGTCACTAAAATTCTAACACAAATTCTAAAAACGTGTCTCCTACAGATGCTGTACTAGGCTTCATGATGCATTTCTAAATTTGTGTATGATTTGAATATATGAAAGAATTTATACAAGAGTGTTATTTAAAATTATTAAAAAATAAATGTATATAATTTGTACCTATTGTAGATTTGTTGTTTTCCTTTTTTGTGTGTGTGGTCAGTGTTGTTGGAAGTCTTTTAATATATGTCACAGAGCATCTATTTTCAAACTACTTCATGAAAATCTTTGAACCCTTTGTTGATTTACTATGGTTTTGTTTTAAGTTCCTTTAAATCATGTTTTCCACTTAGGAACAAACATGCCACGAGATTCCCCCTCTTGGAACAAAACAAAACAACCTGAGGGGGGAAAGCATATATTAACAGATATTCTTATTTGTACTTTTGCCTGTACCCTATGAGATTCATTAGGCTTTCCATGAAAATTTTAAAGAAAAAACGTGCTCCTTTTAAATTTTGTTTTCATACATATAAAAATTTTCCTTTCTTCATATAAATCTGAATGGAATCATGTTCTATATGTTTATTAGACAGCCTGCAATGAGAGTACATATTTTTATGATTTTGAGGAACCCATGAAGATCCTGTATTTTGACAAAGCTCAATGGTATTTAATGATGGGATGCCATCTAGACATCCTAGGGGCACTTTGAAAAAAGAAAAAGTAGGTCAGGCCTTTCTTTGTGCTGAGAGCTT
The DNA here is from genome assembly GCF_027475565.1 of Acinonyx jubatus. NCBI lineage: Eukaryota > Metazoa > Chordata > Mammalia > Carnivora > Felidae > Acinonyx > Acinonyx jubatus. Next base: position 14,460,088 of record NC_069391.1, read on the forward strand.
TATTATGTTTTCAATTTTTTTAAGTTTATTTATTTTTGAGAGAGAGAGGGAAAAAGGGAGACAGAGGATCCCACAGAGAATCCCTGATGCAGGGCTTGAACTCACAAACCCAGAGATCATGACCTGAGCTGAAATCAAGAGTTGGAAGCTTAAAGGACTGAGCCATCCAGGCACCCCTGTGCTGAGAGGTTTATAAACTTCAGTTGGTTTATTCACCTTCAGGTGGTTGCTATTTAAACTTTAAAACCCTGTTTTTCCTTTCTTTTCTGGTCATCCAAGAAAATAAGTTGTATTGCTCTATAATCCTACCTTATATGTTTCTATATGTGATTCTATACATGTAGTTCTATAATGTATACAATTTGGGTATTATTTTAAGGGAACAGAATAAGCATGGCAGAAATCTAAGTAAAATTTCAAAAGAAATATGTGTACAGTGCCAAAAAGATTACTTTTATAGTGCTGTATTCATACCTTGGATGAAAGTGCATCAAAGATATTTACTAGGTTATCAAAATTGGGTGTATTCGTTTTCCATGGGAGTATAAGTTGCATATGTTTTCAAAAATTCCACATGCTCCATTATGGTTAAACCAGTAACTTCCAAGTAACAATTATGTTTAGTTACATTTATAAAGTTAAGCTAAATTCAAAAAAACAAAATGTTTTTCATGAGGTGATTATATTAGAAGTGTTAACTGACAGGCTTAAAAGTGATATTTTAAGTGAATGTTAAAAAGACATCCTTTCTACATATAAATTAGCTTTTCAAGGCAATTTTATGAAAAGATTATTGTAGTACTTCTTGTACAGGCTTTCTAAAACTTCCACTTACAAAATGAAAGCCATCACAGAACGTTAAATGTGTTATTTGTATTAAAACGTAGGTTTTAAACCTTGTATGTCAAGCACTGAACTTTCAGACAGTTGCACAAAACACCGGCAAAATGTTTTCCTTTGTATTCAGTAAGAGCAGGTTTGGGGTAATAAAGGAAGTGTTTGGGAGGAAATCTTTTGTGGTTTCCTTTCTGTTGTCAGATCAACTGCTACAGTCTTATATGTCAATACTGTTTTTTTTTTTAAGTTTATTTATTTTTGAGAGACAGACAGGGCATGAGTGGGGGAGGGGCAGAGAGAGAGGGAGACAGAATCTGAAGCAGGATCCAGGCTCTGAGCCGTCCGCACAAGAGCCCGGCACAGGGCTTGAACCCACGAACCATGAGATCATGACCTGAACCAAAGTCAGACTCGTAACCAAGCCACCCAAGCACCTCTGTTAATACTGTTTTCTTAATCTTGCTCTCCAATAACGAAGAGTCTTAACCCTTCCTTACGTTCATTAACCATTCTAACCCAACTATATTTGACTCATGTATAACTTCCTATAGATGCCAGATTATATGATGCCTTTCTCCCTTTGCTGGTACTATGTTTTCTAACATCCTTGAGACTGTTTATTCATTCTTTGCAACCCCTTGGTAAACGACAGTTGATCAATCCTTAATTTGTATCTCTTTTGCCTAATGAATATCTCTCTTATTGCACATTTTTTTTTTTTTTTGGAATACTCGTTATTTTATGTCTTCCCCATTAGACTCTATAATCCTTGAAGTCAGCAGCATTTACTCTATCTCTGGAATCTGGCATAAGCGCTGACACGTTGTGGGTGCTCAGTAAGTTGTGTTTTAAAACAAAAGGTACTTGACAGATACCGAAATATGTGAACTTACTTGGTGAAGTATTATAAGAAATGTGGTGTGTGAACTTATTTGGTGAAGTATTATTAGAAATATGCAGTAGGTAACACAGTATATCTTTTTTTTTAATGTGTTTATTTATTTTTGAAACAGAGAGAGACAGAGCATGAGCAGAGGAGGGGCAGAGAGAGGGGGAGACACAGAATCTGAAGCAGGCTCCAGGCTCTAAGCTGTCAGCACGGAGCCCGACGCGGGGCTCGAACTCACGGACTGTGAGATCATGACCTGAGCCGAAGTCGGATGCTTAACCGACTGAACCACCCACGTGCCCCAACAGTATATCTTATTTAATAGAGGTATCAGCATAGGGCTTCAGAGAGCCTGAGAAACTCTTGAAATTGCATTCTGCTTTGTGAATATAAATAATTTGTGTGTATGTGTGTGCTTGTGGGGGTGTGTGCGTGTGCAGGTGTTTCTGGAGGAAAGGTCCATACCCTTAATCATAGTCTCCAAAGGATCTATGATCCCAAAAGGATTAGCGACGATATGGATGGCAATTAATTTTGTGTATTTCAGCAGTAAAAACCTTTCCACTGAATGGAAATCAGTACAGCCTTGATTCAAGAAATCCACTTCTGGGAATTCCTCATAAGAAAATGACCTAAAAAGCAGAGTTCTGTGCAAAAGTGTTTTTTTTTTCTCCAGGGTTGTGTATAAAGTTAAAAAAATGAGGACAAACCCTAGATGTTCAACAGTAGAGATATGGCTTAGTGCATGCACTTGTGGAGATACAATCATTAAAATGAAGGGAAGAATGATTAAAGACAGAATTAAGGTTTAGTGAAGGAAAACAGGGTATTTTGCAGATGTGTGTGCAATTCCACCTCTGGTATACAGTTTAGAAAAACTGTTACGTGTGTGCACCACAACCCACATATCAAATTCTTCACCGCAGCATCATTTGTTATCGCAAAATAATTGGAAATACCCCAATTGTCTGGCAGTAGAAGAATTGATTGGATTTGGATTGTGAAGTGGGATTGTGGTATATCCGAATACTTTGAACAGAATTTTAGGCAGTAGTCAAAAATGAATGAGTTATAGCTATATATATCAATATGGATGAATCTCCAAAACATAATGTCAAGCAAAAAAGCAAGCCATAGAGAAAATATACAGTATAATTTTTTTATATAATGGCCAAAAAGGGAAATAGAATATATTGTTTAAAAATACATACATATATGAGAAAACTATAAAGAAAAACAGAATGATGAATGCAAAAATAAAGATAACTATGTAAGAGAGAGGGGGATGCAGAGATGACCTCAAAGGTACTAGTAATGTTTAAGAAGCATGTGTGTATATGAGCTTTTTATTGTATTATTTTAAAATTTTTTTTTAATTTTTTTTTTTTTTTTGGAGAGAGAGTGTGAGTGGGGGAGGGGCAAGAGAGAGGGAAACACAGAATCCGAAGCAGGCTCCAGGCTTTGAACTGTCAGCACAGAACCCTATGCGGGACTTGAACTCACGAACCGTGAGATCATGACCTGAGCCAAAGTCAGATGCTTAACCTACTGAGCCACTCAGGGTCCCCATATTGTATTTTTTTTACACTATTTGCATATACCCACACAAGCATACACACATATTCTGGTATCCATGTAACATTTCATAGTGAAATTTTTCAATAGGATATAAACTGGTGGATACAACATGATTTAACTATGTTGAAAAAAATAATACAGAAAATGTTTGGAAGGAAATACCATAATTTGTGATATCTGCACTAAAAAAAACCAGTGTTACAACTGATACCACAGAAATACAAAAGATTCTAAGAGATTACTATGAATAATTATATGCCAACAAATTGGACAACCTAGAAGAAACAGGTAAATTCCTAGAAACATACAATCTACCAAGACAGAATCATGATGAAATAGGAAATCCGAATATCCCAATTACTAGCAAGGAGATTGAATCAGTAATTGAAAACTTCCCAACAAACAGAAGTCCAGGTGAATTCTGGCCAAGCATTCAAAGAAGAATTAATACCAATCCTTCTCAGACTCTTCCAAAAAATAGTAGAGGGAGGAGCTCTTCCAAACACATGTTATGAGGCCAGTATTACCTTGATATCAAAACCAGACAAGGATGCCACAAGAAAAGAAAATTACAGGCCAATATCCCTGATGAAGATAGATACAAATATCCTCAACAAAATATTAGCAAACTGAATTCAACAATACATTGAAAGAATCATACACCATGACTGAGTGGAATTCATTTCAGGGATGCAAGGATGGTTCAACAATTGTATATCAATGGAATAGACTATATTAACAAAATGAAGTATAAAAATCATATGGTCAATGGGATGCCTGGCTTGCTCATTCAGTAGAGCATACGACTCTTGATCTTGGCGTCATGAGTTTGAGTCCCACGTTGGTTGTAGAGATTACTTAAAAAAGAAAATTGAAAATCATATGATCATCTCAATAGATGCAAAGAAAGCATTTGACAAAATTCAACATCCACTTATGATAAAAACTCAACAAAGTGGGTATAGAGGCAACCTACCTCAACATAATTAGGGCCATGTATGACAGATCCCCATTTAATAGCAAGTGGAAAGTTTTTTCTCCAAGATCAGGAACAAGACTAGAATGTCCACTCTCCTCTTTTATTTATCAGAGTATTGGAAATCCTAGCCAGTGCAATTAGGCAAGAAAAATAAATAAAAGGCATCTAAATTGGAAAGGAAGAAATAAAACAGTCACTATTGCAGATGGCACAATATTATATATAGAAAACCCTAAAGACTCCATTAAAAAAAAACCTGTTAGAATGAATAAACATATTTGGTAAAGCTGCAGGATACAAAATCAATACACAGAAATCTGTTGCATTTCTTTACACTAATAATGAACTATCAGATAAATTAAAACAAACTCATTTACAATTGCATTAAAAAGAATAAAATACTCAGGAATAAATTTAATCAATGAGGTGAAAGACCTGTATATTGAAAACTATAAGACAGGGGCGCCTGGGTGGCTCAGTCGGTTGAGTGTCCGACTTCGGCTCAGGTCACGATCTCACGGTGTGTGAGTTCGAGCCCCGCGTCGGGCTCTGTGCTGACTGCTCGGAGCCTGGAGCCTGTTTCGGATTCTGTGTCTCCCTCTCTCTCTGACCCGCCCCCGTTCATGCTCTGTCTCTCTCTGTCTCAAAAATAAATAAACGTTAAAAAAAAAAAGAAAACTATAAGACATTAATGAAAAAAATTGAAGACACAAATAAGTGGAAAAATATTTCATCCTCATGGATTGGAAGAATTAATATTATTAAAAAGTCCATATTACTCAAAGCAATGTACAGATTCAATGTCATCCTTATGGAAATTTCAATGGTATTTTTCATGGATATAGAACAAATAATCCTAAAATGTGTAAGAAGTAACAAAGACCTCGAATAGCTAAAGCAATCTTGAGAAGAATAAAAAGCTGAAGCCATCATGCTCCTCAACTTAGAACTATGTTACAAAGCTACAATAATAAAACAGTATGGCATTTACATAAAAACAGACACATAGATCACCATAAAGTCCTGAATAAACCCACGCATACATTTTACAGCAATAAAGGAGCCAAGGATATACAGTGGGAAAAAGACTGTCTCTTCAATAAATGGTGTTGAGAAAACAGGCTACCATACGCAAAAGAATGAAACTGGACCACTATCTTAACACCATATACATAAGTCAACTCGAAATGATTTAAAGACTTGAATGTAAGACCTGAAAACATAAAACTGGAAGAAGAAAACATAGGAAGAAAGGTCTTGATGATGACTTTTTGAATCTGACATTAAAAGCAAAGACAACAAGGGCAAAAATAAACAGGTGGGACTACATCAAACTAAAAAGTTTCTGCACAGCAAAGGAAACCATCAACAAAAATGAAAGGGTGACCTATTGAATGGGAGAAAATAATTGCAAATCAATATATCTGATAAGGCACTAAAATCCAAAATATACCAAGAACTCATACAACTCAATAACAACAAAAAAGTGTCATTAAAAAATGGGCAGAAGATCTGAATCGACATTTTCCCAAAGATGTACAGATGGCCATCAGATATATGAAAAGATGCACAGTATCATTAGTTAGCAGGGAAATGCAAATCAAAACCACAATTAGGTATCACCTCACCCCTGTCAGAATGGCTAGTGTCAAAAAGACAAGAAATAACAACGGTTGACATGGATGTGGAGAAAAGGGAACCCTTGTGTACTGTTGGTGGGAAGGTAAATTGGTGCAGTCAGTACGGAAAATGGTACAGAGGTTCCTGAAAAAATTAAAACTAGAATTACCATATGATCCAGTAACTCCACTTCTGGTTATTTATCTGAAGAAAATGTAAACACTCAGAAAGATACCTGCACTCTCATGTTCATTGCAGCATTATTTACAGTAGCCAAGGTATGGAAACAACCTAAGTATCCATCGATGGATAAATGGACAAAGAAATTGTGGTAGATATATGCAAAAATGGAATATTATTAAGCTCTAAAAAACAAAATCTCGCCATTTGCCACAATATGGATGGACCTCAAGGGCATTGTGCTAATAAGTGAAATAAGTCAGACAAAGAAAGACAAGCATCACATGATCTGTTTTATACGCGGAATCTAAAAATAAAATACCCAAGCTCATAGAAACAGAGAACAGACCGGTGGTTGTTCCCACTGGGGTGGGAGAAACGGGCGAACTTTTTTTTATTGAAAAGGTTAAACGAAACAAAACCAAGTGTTAGAGACCTGGAAGTGTATAAATAGCCCAATGATTAGGACAAACAAATCAAAGAGATAAAGGTTACAAAACAAACCCTCTACATTTTATTTCTTAATGGTAAAAGACCAAATCGTCAGGTCCTCCTAAGTGTTTATGCACTTAATACCAGAACTTCAGAACACATGAAGCAAAAGCTGATAGTGCTGAAAGGAGAAATAGTCAAAACCACAGTTACAGTTGGAGATTGCAACCACTTTATCAATGCATAGAACAAGTAGACAGAAAACTAGTAAGGATATAGAATACTATCACCAGCTTGACCTTAACTGACACAGACTCATTCAACATAGCACAATATATATTCTTTTCCACTGCACATGGAACATTTACCGAGACACCCTATGCTGAGCCATAAAATAAGTCTTACAAATTTTTTAAAAGTTTTTTTTAGTTAAAAAAAAATTTTAAAGTAGGCTCCACACCCAATATGGTGCTTGAACCCATGACCCTGAGATCAAGTCACATACTCCACTGACTGAGCCAGCCAGGCATCCTCCCATAAGCCTTACAAATTAAAAAAAAAAAAAAAAAAAAAATCAAATCATACAAAATATGTTCTCTGACCTCAATGGAATTAAATTAGAAATTAGTAACCAAAATATAGCTGGAAAATTCTGGAGTCTTTTAAAACTAACTTCTCTCTCTCTCTTGTTTTAAGTAAGCTTCATGCTCAGTGCAGAGCCCAATGTGGGACTTGAACTCACAGCCCTGTGATGCTTGACCCACTGAGCCACCCAGGGACCGCAAAACTAACATACTTCTAAATAACCCATAGGTAAAAGAAAAAAATGAAAAAATAAAGTATTTTAAACTGAATTAAAATGAAAACACAACATTTCAAATTTGCCGGATGCAATTGAAGCAGTGCTTGGAGGGAAATTAGGAGCACTGAATGTTTACATTAGAAAAAAGGAAAGATCTCAAATCAATAATCCAACCTTCTATCCTTAAAAAAAAAAAAAAAAAACTAGAAAAGGAAGAGCAAAATAAACCCCAAAGAAGCAGAAGATATAATAAAGATACGGGCAAAAATAAATATGAAAGAAAACAATAGAAAATCAATGGAACTAAAATTTGTTCTTTAAGAAATTCAATACGATTGATAAACTTTCAACCAGAATCGTCAGGTTTTCAAAAAGAGAAAGAAGACACACACACAATGAGTATCAGGAATGAGAGAGGGAGGGGCGCCTGGGTGGCTTAGTCGGTTGAGCATCCGACTTCGGCTCAGGTCATGATCTCGAGGTTTGTGAGTTCGAGCCCCGCGTCAGGCTCTGTGCTGACAGCTCAGAGCCTGGAGCCTGCTTCAGATTCTGTGTCTGCCTCTCCCTCTGCCCCTCCCCTGCTCATGCTCTGTCTCTCTCTGTCTCAAAAATAAATAGAAACATTAAAAAAAAATTAAAAAAAAAAAAGGAATGAGAGAGGGAATATCACTACAGATCCTACAGACATTAAAAGGATAATAAGGGACGTTTACTGTTATAAGCATGCTCTGAAGGTGCACACATAAGTTGTGTCTTTCCTCGGCGTCTGCTTTATTCAGTCGTAAAGTGAACATAATTATAAAGCAGGTTGAGGATTCCAAACTCAGTGACATTTCACTCTGTGTTTAGCTCCACCTCTCTTACCTGTCACACAACAAACAAGATAGAACAGGGGGTAGGAAGTCGAGCGAACCAAAGGCAAAAGTTACTCTGCGGGTGTGCAGTTGAGATAAGGCCTCTGGTCCCATCAGGGTCCGCTCTCCGCACTTACTGCTTATTATGTTCAAGCAGTGAAGGATCTCAGTTCTTCTGGGGGATAAGTCAGGCAGAACCTTCGGTGGCAGCTGCTTTTTGAAGCGGTCAGACGTAGAAGGGTCAGTGTCTGAGGAGTCTTGACAGTGTGCTGCAAAAATCCCCTCTTTTTAAAGGGATTTAATGAGCCCTGGGCTTTTGCAGGCCTCCTCTGTTTCTGCTGCTTGTCACTTCGGAGCGTGTCATCAGCAGGTGCTGGTCTCCGCGATACCTGGTCTTAGCGGCAACACCCTTAGCTGTTGGCGTCATTGCTTGACACAGGCTCCTGTTTGACAAGTGCCTCCATCTTGCTCTTCACATACGCCAATACATTTGATGATTTAGGTGAGACGTACAGATTCCTTGCAAGACACAGACTATCAAAGCTCTCTCAAAAAGTGATAGATAACAGCTCAATCTTTTAATAGCCCTCTATCTATTAAAGGAATAGAATTTGTACTTACCAACTTCCTACCAACAAAACAAAACAAAACAAAACAAAACAAAACAAAAACCTTCCAAGTTCAGAGAGCTTCACTGCTGAATTCTAGGAAACATTTAAAGAAGAAAGAATACTTAATCCCACACAAACTCTTCCAGAAAAATTAAAAAGGAGATAACCCAACTCATTCTATGAGACTAGCGTTACCCTGATACTAAAACCAAAGACATCACAAGAAAACTACAGACCAATATCCCTCATGAGCACAGGCATAAATACTTCCAAGAAGATGTAAGCAAATTAAATACAACAGTACACTAAAAAGATAGAACTTCATGACTACCTGGGATTTATCCCATGGATTCAAAGCTTGTTCGTAAATCAACCAATGGAATTCACACAGACTGAAAAAAAAAGTATTTGATGATCATCCCAAGAGATACAGAAAAAGCATTTGACCAAGTCCGACACTGATTTGTGATAAAGATGATGAAGAAGAAGATGCTGATGATACTTCTCTGCTATCGAGTTATCGGTTCAGTTTGACGGCTGGACTGTCTTTATCTATTTAATCCCACTGCCAGGCACAGGCCCTGCCCACCTCCCCCACCCCCCAAAAGCTCAATAAAAGCAGTAAATGAATGAGTGAATCAGCTGTATTGCAGTTTTTACACTGGTAAACACGGTGGAGACACAGGAGTATACTTCGGTTGGGAGGCTTCGAACTGATGTAAGCCTGAACCCAAACCCAAACTGTTATCTTGGGCAGCCCCAAGCCACTTGCAAGGAGAAATGTTTTTCTGGAGGGTGACCCTTATCAGTGACCCTGATAAACAGCACAAGGTATCCTTCTGTGGGATGGTGCTGATCAAGCTCATTCCTTCAGGGCAGAGATCTCGCCCACAGACTGGACTGCAGATTCTCAAGCATTTGGGCAAGTGCTGACTGTGTGGGAAGCAAACTCAGTCTGATATATGGATGCTTTGGGGGCCCTCCCCTTCCTGCCTTTATTCTTAGTAGCTTGCAGAACCAACAGGCTATCGCTCAGCTTTTTAATTTCCTCCAAACATTTTCTAAACGAGCCATTGTTATCTTTAATCACCATGCTAGGGGATTATCCAGTTTCATTCAAAGAAGCTATTTTTGCCAAGAGATGAGATTCTTCCAGACAAGGATAAAGACATTAATGGTTGTCTCTTGAGGGTCTGTTTTAGTTGAGATAATAATTTTGGGGTAATTAAGCAAATTGTATGGGCTCCAACGGTCCATTAATCTCCAAAGGAATTGTCTGAAACGGAGAGGGCCTTTGTCCTCTGGAGCAAGAATCAGAGTTTGGTGACAGTTATATTTCGAATTTCCTTAATTAAAATGAAAAGGTAGCGATGTTGACAGGTGTGGCGCCGGGGTAAAGAATTCACTTTATTTCCTCATAATATGTACCTCACCTTTTTTGTCTGAAAAGACAGAGATCATTATGACGCCAGCAAACCCAGGGCAAAGGTTACATTAGCAGTTGACGCCCAAATTTCGCTGAGCTCCTCAGCAACCGGCAACATCTCTTACTTAGCTATTACTACCTAATTAAAGGATGCATGCTGGAACATCAACCGAAAAATCTCTTCAGCGGAATTCTAAAAAAACAATCGGTAGCAGTAAGCAGAGCGATATGGCCTCCGGGGCAGGTTTCACAACCGGAGGACCTCGGGGGGGAAGTGAGTAATGGCACTTAGTCCTACTTACTGTCCTCCTCTGTAAAAGGAATGATACTGACGTTAGGGTTGCATTGACCTTGAAGTAAACCTTAAATGGGAAGCACCCCGGCACGTGCTATAGCTATGATGAATGATGGTTTCTCCCTCCGTCCCTTTTGTTTTTGTTGTTGTTGTTTTTTAATTTTAACGTTTATTTATTTTTGAGACAGAGAGAGACGGAGCATGAACAGGGGAGGGGCAGAGAGAGGGAGACACAGAATCCGAAACAGGCTCCAGGCTCTGAGCGGTCAGCACAGAGCCCGACGCGGGGCTCAAACTCACGGACCGGGAGATCATGACCTGAGCTGAAGTCGGATGCTTAACCGACTGAGCCACCCAGGCGCCCCCGTCCCTTTTGTTTTAAGAGATCTTCAACACAAGCCTTATCCCCTCTCCCCCCACCAAAACCAGGGCTGTTCTTTCTCCAATGAGTGGGGAACTGGATCTGGGACCAGGTGCCTGGTTTTCTGGGTAGAAAACCAACCCACGTCCCAGTATTGGAGTAAGGCCACTCCTAGGTTTTAGGTATATTTGGAACGAAACAAAATACTTCTCTAACTTGAATTGCTGCTGTTTCTTGGTTTTCAGTGGGGGGATCTCCGGGCCAGGGTGGCATCCCCAGGAGGCTGAAGCGGGCGTTGGGACCTGTTGTCTGCATCCCTGTGGTCCCCCAGGGATTCACAAGAGTTGCCACGTTGGCCCACGGGAATGGATGGGAAGTGAAAACTGCCGAAGGAGGAGGGTACGGGCTTTGGAGGCTGCATAGCAGAATCCAGGCTCTGCTGTAAATTTACAGGGTGAACTGAAGCAGGCCACTGACCCCATCTGGGGCTCAGTTTATCCATCGGTACATCCAAGGGATTTAGTTAAATGTCCTCTGTGAGCGCCCTTCTCACTCTTGTATTCTCTCGGGGGAGGAGAAAAGTTTTGGGGATAAGATCGTTAATTCCAATTAGGATTTATTCATTCTCTCACCTATTATCTGCCGGACACTGTAATAGACCCTACAATACAGAATTAAGTCTCTGCTATCAAGAAAAGCCAGAGTCCATATTGTATGGTCCTAGGTATATCAAAGTCTAGAAAGGCAAATCTTTAATGACAGAAAAGTAGATCAGTGGTTTTTCCTGAGGTGGAAGGGAGATTGACTGCATCACAGGGGAATTTTGGGGGACGATGGAAATGTTTTGTATCTATGTGAATATAGTAGCCACCAGCTTCAAGTGGCTGTTTAAATTTAAGTAAGGTAAAGTTTTTAAAAATTCAGTTCCTCAGGGCGCCTGGGTGGCTCAGTTGAGCGTCGGACTTCAGCTCAGGTCATGATCTCGCAGTCCGTGAGTTCGAGCCCCGCGTCGGGCTCTGTGCTGACAGCTCAGAGCCCGGAGCCTGCTTCGGATTCTGTGTCTCCCTCTCTCTCTGCCCCTCCCCTGCTCACTCTCCATCTCTCTCCCTCTCGCTCTCACACACAAAAATAAATAATAAACATTAAAAAAAAATTTTAAATAAATAAAAATTCAGTTCCCCATTCACATTCCAGGGTTCGATAGCCACGTGGACAATGAGTTCCTCTGGGCAAGTCAGAAACGGATGCCCCTTCTTTGGAATGGGTTCCTCTTGGGGAACAGAACCCACAGCTCGGCAAGCACAGCAGGGGCTAGATTTCAGCCTCCACTTGTCCTTTGGGTATCCTCAAGCAGGGCACAATCTATGTGGCGTACCCGGTGGCCTGCTGGACAGGCGGGAAGGCGTTTGCAAAAGCCAAGGGCCTTACATCCATCCCTTCGAGGAAGTAAGTGCAGTGGCCACCTACTTGTGGCCCTCCGTCCCTGGTCCTGACCAGCTCTCTCAATAGAAAGTCACTGCATTTAAGGGAGAAGCCGCAGTTTACAACCACATCCTGCAAATTACAATTAAGACATTAAGTGCATCTTCTATTTATTTATTTTTGAAAAATGTTTGTTTGTTTGTTTATTTACTTATTTAGAAAACGAGCAGGGGAGGGGCAAAGAGAGAGAATCCCAAGCAGGCTCCACGCTGTCAGTGCAGAGCCGACACCGGGCTCGAACTCATGAACCGTGAGACAACGACCTGAGCAGAAATCCAGAGTCAGAAGCTTAACCGACTGAGCCACCCAGGCGCCCCTTAAGTGCATCTTTTAAGCTGCAAAATGTCCAGACAACTGATTAATTCAATTATCTGTCTTTTGCCTATGGCTATTGCTGTTTTGCATATTCAGATGTGCAGCTGGGAAGGGTGCTGGATAATTTCCCCATAGCCTTTGACTCTCTCATAGCCAGCCTCTGGGTTTAACTTTTTTTTTTCTTAACATTTATTTATTATTGAGAGACAGAGAGAGACATAGAGCTTGAGCATGAGAGGGGCAGAGAGAGGAGGAGACACAGAATCTGAAGCAGGCTCCAGTCTCTGAGCTGTCAGCACAGAGCCTGACGCGGGGCTCGAACTCACGGACTGTGAGATCATGACCTGAGCTGAAGTCGGACGCTTAACCGACTGAGCCACCCAGCCTCCCCAAAAATAAAATCTTTAAAAAAATACAGAAGGAGAGGTCACTGGGTGGCTCCCTTGGTTGAGCGTCCGACTCTTGATTTCGGCTTGGATCATGATCCCAGGGTGGTGGGATCGAGCGCTTGCCTCAGGCTCTGTGCTGAGTGTGGAGCCTGCTTGGGATTCTCTCTCTGTCTCTCTCTCTGCCCCTCCCCCTCACTCATGCTGTCTCTCTCTCTCTCTCTCTAAAATAAAATTTAAAAAATTAAAAAAATATAGAAGGAACGATGGAAATAGCAGATCACCAATTGGCAAGTACCACTGTTATAATTGTTTTAGGAAGGAATTATTAATGGATGCTAAAATTAGTGGCTGAAAGTTTGCTGAAACACAGGATATTTGCATAGTCTCAAATATCACCTCACGAGATTCTTATTAATTACAAAAAGAAAAGACAAAGAGAAAGAATAATTTTACCATGGAGAATCTTAGCAGATACCACCTTAGGAAGGATCTGAGTCAATATCACCAGTTAGCGAGACATATGTCAACATCATCTGCCTCCTGATACCCCGAGAAAGGTACAACATCACTTTTGGGGGCATTCTTCCCCAGAGCGCATAACCTCTCCATTTAATCCTGAGGAAACACCACATGAACCCAAACCGCAGGATGTTCTATTAAGTAACTGACAAGAACTTCGTGCGGGTGTCAATGTCATGAAATCCAAAGACAGAGGAACTATCACAGACCGGAGGAGAGTAAGGAGGCATAATGAGTAAATGCAGTGTGGAATCCTGGATTGGATCCTGGGCCAGGAGAAGGGCACTCATGGGAAAACTGATTACGTTTAAATAAGGTCTGCGGTAAATAGTGTTGTATCGATGTAATTTCTTTTTTTTGACGACTATGCCATGGTTATGGAAGATGTTAATGGATTAGAAAGCCGGGTGCCGCCTACGCGGGGCATGTTTCGTACTCTTTTCAGGTCTCTTTCCTTCCCTGAGCCTTAGTTTCCTCGTCTGTAGAGGGGGGCACTCGCTCCAACGTGGATGTATTCATGCTACAAAGTTGTTTTTGCTGTGAGTAATGGCAGCTCACGTGTCTTGATGAGATGGTTGAACTGCTACAGCTTCGGGAGGGTTCTACCCTAATGAGAAACATCTGGCTGGAAGCGACTTCCTCCCAGCCATTCGCTGTGACCTGGCCCAAAGAATAATAATGCCAGCTTTGTGGCCGGGCGGCTGTTGTCAAGGAGAGGGCGCCAGATAGCACAAACAGCTGGTGGGAGTGACATCATCTCCAGGCCTGGCAGAAAGAAAGGGCAGGATGAGACACAGACGGGGCAAAGGGCTTCGTCCGTGACCGTGAACATGGGAAAAACAACTTCCCACATAGGCTATCCGTTGTCAATTGATGCTGTTTTCAGTTTCCAGGTTCACTGAAGGGTTTAGCACACACCATCCAGGAACACGGTCATTTGCTAGACAGGGCGATGTATTCATCGGAAGGAGAGCTCCTCACAGGCTCTTTCTTTATAGTTTTCAAAGCATCCAATTAGAAAACGCAGCCATGTGAGCCCAGCGCTGTCTGCCCCATTTTATGCATGGGAAAACCAAGGAGGAGCCAGGGGAAGGGACCCCAGTCACGGGATAAGTTGGAGGATTTTCCAGAGTCAGAATCCGGCTGCCCTGACCTCCAGCCCTGCAGTCACACTGCCCACACTAACATACACCTCCTGGCCACCTGAAAGCAGTGGTCCGAGGAGAAGAGTCCGATGAACACGTCACTGAAATGCTGTTTTCTGGGTGTAGACCTCACCTCTCCCTCCTAGATTCTCAAGCGGAGAAAAATAAATAGGAAAGGTGGGCGGCCAGAAATAATCAGGGCATCGGAGTTTAGAGGGACCTGGGCGCCAGTCCCAGCTCTGCAACTGACCAGCAGTGAGACCGGGACTGGGTTATTTTTACCTCTTTTGGTCTCAGTCTTCTTATCTGTGGGTAAAACGGTGATGACGGTCGCACCTGTTCCAGAGGACTCTGCCGCGGGATGTCAGCGAGGTGACGCCTTGTGACAGACGCTCGAAATGTGTGAGTCCTCTCCCTCGTTTCTTTCCTCAAGAGCTTTTCATCTGCTGGATGGAAAGCTAGTTCTTTCACTTGGGAAGTGATGATTAGTAACTCAACCACCCTCCCCAGGAACAGAATGGGTGGTGTCTCTGTGGCTTTGAAATAAACACAAAGAGCAGTGAGGTCCTGAGACATCCATGCAGTCCAACCTTCTGATCTTAGAGATGTACGTACTGTAAGGCCCGGAAGAGTGGTCTGCAGAGATCACAGAGAGTCAGTGGGCAGAACCAGGGCAGGCATCCTGCCCCCTCCAGCTGCCTTGCTTTTGGACACACTCAACTCTTTGGTTGAACTTAGCACCGTCCCAGGCGTCGAGGACTGCCCATTCCCTGGGCCGGGGCATCTGATGTGCCGACTGGTTCCTGCCCACTCTCTCTTTCAGGCTGTTGTTTCGGGGGTTGTTGATTTAGGGGTGGGTGCAGAGCTGGTTAAGGAAGAGGGAAGGGGCAGGACCATGGGTTTTGTAGACTTCACTGAAGGTCATAAAGGATTGGGACGAGCGACTGACGGGATTACCATCGACGGGGCTACTAAAGCCGTCTCAGATCATCCTCACAGCCTCACTACAACCTTGCAGGACAGGTATTAACCCCCTTTTCCAAACTGATGGGAGCATTCATTCAACATCTGTTTTCAAACACCTTCTGGGTGGCAGGCATAGTGTTGGGGACATAGCAGTGAACAATTCAGGACACAGTTTCTGCCTCATGGAGTTTCCAGGCTAGAGCAAGAGGAAGAATTTTTTTTTTTTAATTTTTTTTTAACGTTTATTTATTTTTGAGACAGAGAGAGACAGCATGAACGGGGGAGGGTCAGAGAGAGAGAGACACAGAATCTGAAACAGGCTCCAGGCTCTGAGCTGTCAGCACAGAGCCTGACGCGGGGCTCGAACTCACGGACCGGGAGATCATGACCTGAGCCGAAGCCGGCCACTTAACCGACTGAGCCACCCAGGCGCCCCGGAAGAATTTTTTTTTAAAAGCTTGTTATTGATTTATTTTTAAGAAAGAGATAGAGAGCAAACGGGGGAGGGGCAGAGAGAGAGAAACTAAGAGTCAAACGCTTAACTGACTGAGTCACCCAGGTGCTCCAAAAGGAAGACTTTTTTTTTTTTTTAAACACAGAAATATATAATTGCAAACTGTGATTGCCACAAAAGAAAAATCTGAGTTGCTAAGAATACAAGGCCTTGATTTACGTTAGGGGGTTAGAGAAGGCCTCTTTGGGAAAGTACACTTCCACTCAGGCGTGAGGAAACTGAGGCAGAAGGAGGACTTATACATGATTACAGGGAAAGTCACCATCTACCTGCTCACCCATCTTTTCAGGTCATTTTCATCCAGGATCCTTCTGACCGCCTGCAGAGGAAGGTAGCAATGCTGAGATGGGGAGAGAAAGGTTGACTTCACTGACCCAGCTCTGTCAAAATTATCTGTGTTTAGTGATTGATCTGTGCATTAAGAACGGCAGCCAGCGTTGTGGAGAGCCCCGGTCTAGTTGGCAGGAGCCGTGGGTGTGGCTGCTGTCGACACGCTTACCGTGCACGGCTTTGGGAGAGTCATTTCCTCTCTCTGGGCCTCAGTTTACTGATCTCAGGTGCGCTTGAGCCCTAAAAGGAATAAGGGATCCCTGGTGAGAGATTGGAGGAATGTTTCCGACCACTGGCTCAAAAGGATGAGCTTATTTGCTTCAACCTAAGTGTGCAAATGACTGCTTGAGGTGGGATTCCGCAGGTAGGCTTCTTCTCAAGTGACGCAGCCCGGGATTATCTGAGTTTCAGCTCGAGGAGGAAGCCTTTTGGAGGCACAGACTCTAAGGTTAGGGGTCATTATTCTAGAGAAGCACATACTGGGTTAGGAACTTCGAGGGTCGGTGAACTTTGAGGGTTGGGTTTCCATCTCCCGCTTAAATTAACGGACCGAGGCCTGCCTTTGCCCTCAATAAAGATGGCGCGTGCCCTGGCCTCGGCCTGAGTGCCCTCACAAAAAATGGCAGCCTGCCTTTCTTTCCTTAGTCTTGCTGGGCAAGTGCGAATGCTCTTGCCCTTAGTCAAGATGGCACCCGTCCGCGCTTCCCTGCCCTGCCTCTGGCCCCTGCTATTCGGCTTCACCGCGCGCGCCTCGATGACCCCGCCTCGTTTCCGTAGGAAGAAGCGCCGGGAAAGATGGCGGCGGCTGCGGTTTGAATTCCAGCCGCGCCGCCAGAGTCCGAACAGGAGCAGGATTGGAGGGGGCGGGGACCTGGGGAGTCTGCGGGTCGCGACAACCGGGGGAACCAGTTGGCGCCGCCGCCGAGGACACCAACGCCACCACCTTCTCTGTGTCCGTGATGGAGTCGGTGTTGGAAGAGGACGTCACCCTCCCCGGGACGCTCGGCGGCTGCAGGTGCGGCCCGGGCTTTGCAGGGACGCGGTGACGCGGCCGGGATTCCCGCTGATGGGGGTACACCCTAACGGAGACTTGGGGGTTTGCTCTTGAGGGTGATTGAGGGCTTCCGGACGGGGGCAGTGTGTGGGTTGGGGTCTTGGGGTAGGTGTCTCGAGCACCTATAGCAGCTGGTACTGAGTGTGGGGTCGGGGGTGCGGGGTAGGGGTCCTGACCCGCCTCACACCTCCGTGGGGTTATTTCGAGACGTGCTTTGAAGAGGGTGTGAGGGTCAAGTAAGGGGGTTCCTGAAAGAGGGTGGCGAGGGGGACCTCTGGGGGTGTACCATTAGTGGGGGCTGGTTGAGGGGCAGCGCCCTTGGGGGCACTTGAGGTTCATTCTGATTTGGGGGTTTGCTTTCATCGTGGGGAGGTAGTTGGTTTGTCCAGACTTTGCTCACCGGCTCACATAGTGGCCACCAAGACGGAGGCAGTGAAGTGCAGCGGTTAAGAACCTTGGCCGGAGTTGGCCAGAACTGGATTCAGATCCCACCCTTTAAACCGACTAGTTGGGTGACTTTGGTAAAATGATTGAGCCTGTTTTCCCGTCTGTAAAATGGGACTAGTAGTAATATCTACCCAACGGAGATGGGATGAGGATTAAAAGAGAAGATGCCTTCCCAGTGCTTGGCACAGAACCGGTGCTTGAAAAATGATCCTGTGTTACCATTACATCCTCCTCCTCCTCCTCCTCCTCATCAGTACTACAGTTTGGGGAATAAGGGCTGAGAGTGGCCTCCCAATGCACCTGTCCCAAGAGGCTGTTGGAGTCCACATTGCTGGTGGGGCCCGGTGGCTTTCTTTTTGGCAGGAAGGCCTGACAGAGCCCTAGCCTGCTCCAGGGCTGGGGCCCTTTGGTTTTCTGGGCCTCCTGCTGGAGAGTGGGGAGAAGGATGTGGACGAGAGCCCTGACTGAGAATCTGCAGTGTTTATCCAGCTCTGCCAGGGAGGGGCTGCTGGTTTTCGTCAACACACCCTCAGTGAAAGGGTTCCCTCGTTATCTACTGTGCAGTCCGGGGCAATTTTAAGAGTGACGTGGGCACAATTAATATTTATGCCTAGACAGCAGGCATAATCTGGTCCTATCTTGGGCAAACCTGGACAGGCGGTTACTCTGTTTGAGAACCTGTTATATATCAGGCGCAGAGCAAGGCCCTTGGCAGCTCCTGCCTGATTGGATCCTGTGGTAGTTCAAGTCCCTTTCTCTTCATCTTACTACCACCGCCCCAATCTTATTTGGGGATGACCTCTCACCAGCACTGTCCTTGATACTAGAGTTTGAAAGCCTTTTTAAAATGTGAATCTGATAGTCAGTCTGCTGCATTGTATGTTTAATGCTTCTCTGTGCCAGTAAGATAAAGTCCATTGTTTTTCTCTCATCTCTTCCTGTCTCAGTGCCATCTGACCCACACCCAGGTGGGTTTCGATCCCAGTTCTCTGTTTAACAGCCCTGTGGTCTTGGGCAAGTCTCTCGTTCTTCGCTCGCGAGCCTCAGTTTTCATCGTCTGTGAGATGGGTGAATCTGAAGGGGCTTTGGCCGGTGTCTGACACGGAGCAGCAGCTCCATGAGGAGCGGATCCTCCCCCTTGTCTCTTCTCCCTGCCTTTGCTGGGACCCTGACTAATCTCTTCCCTGCTTCAGACCCTCCCTGGTTCCCCCCGCCCCTCAGGGTGAAGTACTTTAATGTTGCTTCCAAGGTCCTTCATTAGCCTGGCCCCATTGACCTCACTACCTCCTTTGTCCTTTCTGTCCCTCCTTGTCTCCTCCCCAAACACTACCCTCTGCCTGGTTGCCAAACCCTTTGTCACAAATGGTCTTGCCTTGTTCTTTCTTACTGTTGGGCCCGTGTACTCACTCTTCTGCTGCCCGGGGTGCCTTCCCTGCTCCCCTTTGCCTTATTAAAGCCTCTTATTTTTCAGGTCTCAGTTAGATTTCAATGCCACGCCTCCCCCCCCCCCCCCCCCCCCCGCCCCGGCCCTCTGCACGCTTCCAGCCCCCACGACCATCACTGACCCCAGTCCCTGTCCTTATTGACCTCACTGAGTTTTATTGACTGACGCTGCTCAGTAGAAATATATCGTGAGCCACGTATGTAATTTAAACTTTTCCAGCAGCCACGATGAGAAAAGGTAAAAGAGAAACGAGTGAAATTACTTCTAGTAATATATTTTATTTAACCCAATATTTCCGTGTATTACCATTCTAACTCGCAAACAATAACAAAATTATTAATGGAATATCTTACATTCCCTTTTATGTTACAAAGCCTTTGAAATCCGATATGCAGTTCGCATTTAACGGCACTTCTTGATTTGGATTAACCACATTTCACGTGCTCAGCAGATACCTGTGGCTGGTGGCTCCTGCCCTGGGCGGTGCAGGTATGACTGCGACGTGTCTGTCCCCCTGATTAGACTCTGGCCTGTTTGAGAGCAGGGGCTGTGTTTTGTTCATCTTCGTGACTCCACTTCCCCAGCTGGTGTCAGGTACATAAATGGGAGGTGACAGTTTTATCCTCTTTTTACAGGTGGGCACACTGAGGCTCAGAGAGGTGAGGTGGATGGTCTGGGGTCCCACAGAAAAGCACATGATCGAGAGACTACTGGCACTTGGACCGGCCCTGAAAGAGCGGCCGAAGTGTCCTGAGACAGGTAGCTTCTCCATTAGATGGTCACGGAACAAGAGAAAAACCCTGGGATAAAATCTCCTCTTTTTATTCTAATATGAGCACCCTTCTGCTTGGTAATTTCCAAGCCCCAGTTTTAGAGACTAAACCGAAGTCCACGTTGTCCTCAGGCTTTTGTTGAATCAGGTCAGTGTGTGTCATTCTCTCCAAACCTGGTCACCTGTGGGTGCCCCAGAGAGCTCCAGCCCCTTGAGAGTCAGGCTCCCATCCCAGGCCCGGGAACCTTGCCCAAGCTAAGGCCCTTGATTAAGTCCTGCCCGGGTCGAAAGAAACCGGGCTTTGTACTCAGGATGACTGGTTCTGAGTCCTGCTTCCCCCAGTTACTAGCCGAGTTGCTTTCGTAGTGCACTTAACCCTTCTGAGACTGAGTTTCTCTTCAGTGATAATATCTATTTATTGGGTGACCATGTGGATGGAGCCAGGTCGTATGGATTATGTGCCTGAGACCCACTGGGGGTGCATGAAATGTTAGCTGTTTTTGTTTGACTGTTACGGCATGGCACTGTTTCCTGGACAGAATCCTCGGTGCCCACGGCCCTGGATTTGTCCCTTTGTTTTTATGCCCAGGGTTCTTCCTCTCTCTAACTGTGAGCTTCCTAAGGCCTGGGCCCAGGCTTGTTCATCCGTAGGTTCCTTCAGTGCATGACCATTAAGTGCTTGCTGTCTGGTTAGGGGCAGACCGAAAGGAAATGTTTTCCTGTAAGTTTGTGCACAGTTGTACTTCGTCAGGCAGAGAATGCCTTCATGGACTTCTGTGGCAGGAGGTGGAAAAGGAAGATGGTGGAATGAAACTGAGGTGAAGGTTTGAAGGCTTGATCCGAGGCTGATCTTGGATCGCGTTCCCAGTGTGAGGAACCTGTTCCCAGTCCCCAGTATAAGCTGAGTAAGGGCCGGGAGCATGTCTGGCTTGATCCCGACTGTGTCTTCAGACCTAGAACCGCGTCTGGCACATAGGAGAGGATCAACAAATGTTTGTTGAATGAGTCGGTTTTGTTCACTCTCTAAAAAGATAAATACCATGTAAATACAGGCTCCATGTTTAGTAGTGAAATGCTCCTTTGTAATAGCTGTGAAAGAGCGCACACACAGTGTGTCCACTGGTAGACTTTCTGGAGCACAATTTGGTGTCAAAGATGTGCCCATGTGTGTTTTTCAAAAACCACTGTATTGAAATACAGTTTGTATGCCATAAAGTTCACCCACTTAAAATACACCGTTCAGTGATCTTCAGTACATTTACGGAATTGTCCCATCGTCACCCTGATCTCATTTCCGAATGGTTTCATCGTCTGAAAAAGAAACCCCGTGCCCGCCCATCAGCCGTCACTCCCCGTCTTAGCTTGGGCTGCTGTAACAAAAATGCCGTAGACTGGGCCATGTACGGACAACAGAATTTATTTCTCCAGTTTCTGAGACTGGAAGTCCGAGGGTCAGAGTGCCAGCATGGTTGAGTTCTGGTGAGAGCCCTCCTGCGGGTTGTAGACTGCTGACTTCTCACCGCCTCTCCACACGTGGCGGAGAGCAGAGAGAGGAAGAGGAACCCTTGTGAGGGCACAAATCCCATTCCTGGGGGCGCCACCCTCCTGCCTTCATCTAACCCCACCTCCTCACTCATTCATTGGTTGATGACATTTGGGTGGTTTCTGCTTTTTTGGCTGTTGTGAATATTGTTGCTACAGACGTTTGTGCACCGGTTTTTGTGTGGGCCTGTGTTGTTTCTCGTGGGCATATATCTGGGGATAGAATGGCTGGGTCATGTGTTAACTCCGCGTATGTTCGACATTTGGAGGAACTGTCCAACACCTTTCCAAAGGGGCTGCACCTTTTTATGCTCCCACCAGCAGTGTATGAAGGCTCTTATATCTTCACAGCCTTGTGGACACTTCTGGTCTGTCGTTTGATCGTGGCCATCCTTGGGGGCGTGACACGATATCTCACTGTGGTATCGGTTTACATTTCCCTAACGACTAACGATGCTGGACAGTTTTTCTTATGCTTTCTTTAGCCGCTTGTATACGGTTCACCCTTGAACAACATGGGGGTTGGGGATGCGATGTCCCACGCAATGGCAAATCCACTTGTAACTTTTGACTCCCCCCAAAACTTAACTACTAATGGCCTATTGTTAACTGGAAGTCTTAGTCATAACTTATACAGTCAGTTAACACATATTTTGTGTGTTATATGTATTATATACTGTATTCTTACAGTAAAGTAAGCTAGAGAAAACAAAATGTTATTAAAACCACAATGAAGAGAAAATACATTTACGGTACTGTTCGGTATTTATTGAAAACGACCCCGTATAAGTGGACCTGCGCAGTGCTACTTGTGTTCTTCAAGGGTCCACTGTCTTTTCAAATCCTTTGCCCCTTCAAAATATGTGAATATATTTTGACCTAGCAATTCTACTCCTTTTTACCTTAGAGAAATTCTCATGCATGTGCACAGGGAGACCTGTATGAGGATATTCATAAAGCATTGTTTGTAAAAGGAACAAGTAGGAAACAAATTGAATTACCGTCAGGGGATCGGGTAAACACACATCCTTTCCAAAGTGTATTTCAGACTGTGACCCATTGACAGCTCATGAAATTCA
This sequence comes from Acinonyx jubatus, assembly GCF_027475565.1. NCBI lineage: Eukaryota > Metazoa > Chordata > Mammalia > Carnivora > Felidae > Acinonyx > Acinonyx jubatus. Next base: position 14,482,950 of record NC_069391.1, read on the forward strand.
ATTTAGTAAGTTGCAGCCAGAATTAAAAAAACAGAACAGTACAGAATGGAAAGCACTTCAAGAATCAAGGCTAATATATTTCCGTCTCTGGGTCATGGTCAGTAAAGTTTGAAAAACACTGCTGTTCAATGCTTTGTGGGAGTTAAGGCATGAAGGTAGATCTGTTTGTACGGTCATGAAAACATCTTCAGGACACATGAAGAAAAGATGCTGCAGAATAAGACACACAGTTTGATTGTATTCGTTTTGCTTTTAAGCCACACACAAAAAACTATGTCCCTGTGTTTGCAAGTGCCTAGAAAAAGGCCTGGAAGGAAGCTTGTCTTGCTGACAACAGTGGTTACCTGTTAGGACGGGGCTATGATGGGGAGTCGTTACCTCTGAGGAGGGGGCTACTAAGAGGAATAGTCCAGAGCTTTAGGCTGGTCGGTATTTTTTTTCCTTCCACTCCCTTCATCCATATGCCCCTTCCTCCTACCCCTTCTCCTCTGACAGCTACCGGATTGTTCTCTGTGTTTATGGGTCCGTTTCTGCTTTTTTGTTTGTTTTGTTTTTTAGCTTCTATATATAAGCGAAACGGTATGGTATCCGTCTTACTTTGACTTATTTCACAGAGCGTGATACCCTCTAGGTCCATCCCTGTTCTTACGGTGTCAAGATCTCATTCTTTTATACAGCTGAGAATAGTCCATTGTATGTATAGACCTTATCTTCCTTATCCATCTTTCAAGGGGAACTTGGGCTGCTGCCATATCTTTGGCTATTGTAAATAATTCTGCGATAAACATAGGGGTGCATCTTCTCAAATTAGTGTTTTCGTTTTCTTTGGGTAAATGTCCAGTAGTGGGATTACTGGGTCATGTGGTAATTCTAATTTTAATTTAAAAAGTTTTTTAAAACGTTTATTTATTAAGAAAAAAAATTTTTTAATGCTTACTTATTTTTGACTGAGAGGGAGACAGAGCATGAGCAGGGGAGGGCCAGAGACAGAGGGAGACACAGAATCCGAAGCAGGCTCCGGGCTCCGAGCTGTCAGCACAGAGACCGATGCCGGGCTCGAACCCATGGACCGTGAGATCATGACCTGAGCCGAAGTCGGATGCTTAACCGACTGAGCCACCCAGGAGCCCCTCTAGTTGTAATTTTTTGAGGAACCTCCATACCGTTTCCCACAGTGGCTGTACCGGTTTGCATTCCCACCAGCAGTGCATGAGGGTTCCTGTTCCTCCACGTCCTTGCCAACACTTACTTCTTTTCTCTTTGATTGTAGCCATTCTGACAGGTGGGAGGTGAGACCTCATTGTGGTTTTGATTTGCACCTCCCCTGATGATGAGTGATGACGAGCATCTTTTCATGTGCCCATCGGCCACCTGTATGTCTTCTTTTGTCTGTATTTTCTGTATTTATATATTTCTTCTCTAAGAATACATAACACGTAACGAGAAGTGGGTTGTCAAGAGGCGGACAGAGGTGCACCTGCTGTAATTGTTTTCTGAATGTGATGCCCGGTTCTATTCCCAGCTCTCCCAACGCCTTATCAACGAGACGCTTAGTCCTCTAGACCTTGTTGGGTCTTGTGGTGTGAATGGACGGTGCCTGCTGCCACATACAGCACAGAAAGTGACTGTCCCTTTTGGGTGGCGGTAGGACCAAGACGGGAGGGCGAGGTGGGGAAGCACAGGTGAGCGTCTCTTCATTTGCTCGACAGAGAGTCCATAAAAAGCAGCCTCAGCGACCGTGCCCTGTGCCGATCACTGGAAGTCCTCTGCCTGGGTTCGTTTGGAACTCGCCATGTCTTCCTTGAGGAAGGTGTAAGGGGCGCCAGGGCGGTGTAGAGATTAAGGGCATGGGGTTCGAAATCAAGCCAGCTTGGGTCTTTTCAGCTGACTGACTTTTCTGAGTTTCAGTTTTCCCCATTAAAAAAAAAGGCAGCCTTCAAAACCGCCACCTGCTGTAGAAGGGCCATGGTGAGGCTTCAGTAGGAGGCTGCCCATCCTAGTGGGGTGCTCGTTCACTGTGGGTGTCCCTGCAGGGAAGGTTGTTAGATTATGCTGTATCTGGCATGTGAGGAAACCGGCGCTGACCGTGTGCCATGTTCGTATGGGAGCTTTGGGTGGCCCAGGCACAGGTTAGCGGTGACACGGACACAAGGAAACCTGGATTTTGGTCTCTGCTTTGCTGATAACGCCTTGTGATTTTGAGCAAAGAGGTTCCTTCCCCTTTCTGCGCCTTAGGCTCCCCCATCAATACCATGATAAGATTGCACCTCAGCCCTCTGCTTTCGCTTGCATAGTTCTGATTTCAACCAAGGCCTAAGGCTAAGAGTGAATGATCCGAGTGGGGAGAGGGAGCTACTTAAAGCTGGCGGGTGGCTAGAACTGACTGGAGATTGCAGATGACAGAGAGTCATAGCATTTTAAAAGTGGGTATGTAAAACCCAAGTGGAAATTTGGCAGGAACCAGGCAGGAACTTGTGCATTAAATAGCGGTTTCTTTTAATAATTGGGATGTCAAATGTCATTTTTCAGACTTCATTGTTTGCCTCTTGGAAACTTGTCTGAGACCAAATTCTTTGGCTTTGCCTGCCATGTAGTTTTCAACCGTGGTTGATCTTGGCTTGAGTAACTGATGGGCCATTTCAGCCAGTGGTGGTAAGTTAGTGGCTGTGGTGGAGAGAACCCAGACTGGAAATGTAAGACCAGACGTAGGCTAAACTTGACCGGTAAGCTGGTGTATGACCTAGGGCCCCTGGGCCACCATCTGCAAAGAAGGTGGTGGTCGAACTTGATTTGAACTTTTACTATTCAATTTAGAGAATGGAGTGTGTCCTTCTACTGATGCTTATTAGAGGGAATGGAGAATTATAGAAAATTAAAATGGAGGAAATCTCTCCCATTTTCCTACAAATGAGGATTTTTAATATTTTTCTTTGTCTTTTAATGGATGTGTAGCCCACCTAGTTTCCAAGAAGGATTTGAGGTGACCCTAGTGTACATGTACTTAGTTTTTCATAGTTGAAGGCACATTCTACTGAAGTTTTTTCTCAGTTATCTTTACAGCAGACACATATTATGTAATCATTCTTGTGATGTTGGAATTTTGTGATCTCCAGTTTTTTGCTCGGTTCTGACCACAAAGATCTGTTGCCAACTCCACAATTTGGTGATCAGGCAGAATTGTCCTAGGAACAGGATGGATTTGGATTTAGAAACTTGGAGAGAACACTGCTGGGAAGGCAAGCTGAGTGTCCCTCAGTCTCTAGTTGATAGCTTGGGACGGGGAAGCATTATTGGGGGTTAGACAGAAAAGGCTTGGGTTCTTGACTTGGTTGCCGTGTGACTCTGGCCAGGCCGCTGAAATTATCTACGCCGTGGTGCCCCCTCTGAAAACGCGTGGCCTCTCGGGCGGCTCTCATGATGGTAAATCTTTTGTAAATTACAAAGCACTGTATGTTTCATGGTGACAGCAGTATTTTGCTCCCATTTAAGGAGTGCCCACAATATGCCAGGTACCTTGCTGAGCACGTTGTGTCTTGTTTGATTGCCAATTACTTACGATGTAGCTGCTGTTCTCCTTTTAGGGAGGAAGGAAGTGAGGCTTGGAGAGGTATTGCAAGGGCGGGCCTACGCCAGCCGACTCCATCTTGTTCTGTGTCCTTCACCTTGACCACACCTCCTTCCCTTGAGTAACCCCCCCCTCACCTGCCTAACAGGACTCGACCCTTCCCCAGGACCCTTCCCCAGCCAATCGGCTGAGGCCATAGCCATTACCTCACCAGCTGCCCCCAGGCCCCAATAAAACCTTTGTCCTTTTGAAACTCGCTCTCTTTCCCTGGTATCTCACCGCTGCGTGGGTGCAGGTAGGGGATTGAGCTCGAGCTAGCTCGAATAAAGGCTCTTTGCTTTTGCATCGGACTCGGCTCCCTAGTGGTCTTTGGGGATCACGAATTCTGGGCATAACAGTATGTGGCAGAGCTTCGAATAGAATCTGGGGTAGTGTCTTTTGTGTCAAACCACGCCTCCTATTATGGCTTAGTTTTCTGTCAGTGTCTTCAGATCCTCACTTAACCTATTTTTATAATTCAACCGGTAAAATTTCTTGGATCAGTGAATTTTGCATTTTTATGTGACATTCTTAAGGCATCTGAATTGGTGCCTACGTCTTGGGAGCTTATTTTTGGTTGTGAAAAGCGTATTAATAGCGATAATACTAGGAATGACAAAACCAGTAGGTAACCATTTATTGAGTATTGTGTGCTGAGTGTTATAAACATTAACTCATTTAATGTTTACAGGTACAGGGTTGGTATCCCCATGTAAAATACGCAGTGGGACTCAGAAACACATTTATAGTTGGCAAAGTGCTTCTGCACCGAGCACATGAATGGCTCACAGAACACTTGATATACGAATGAATGAATGAATGAATGAATGGATGAATGACCATCCTTACTGAAGGTCACTCAGCTATTAAGTGTTAGAGCCCCAGCGCCTGAGTTCTTAACCTCTGCGCTTCACGTCTCCCGGGTCACTCAGCTGTGTGTCCCTCATTGGCTGCGGCCTGATGATTGTCACGTGCAGTCCAGGCAGTCCTGACGGTCTGTTCAAACACTAACTCATCTCCTCCTGCGCATGTTCTCTCCTAGTGGCCTTGTTCCCAATTTACCAGACGACGTGGATGGCATCAGCCCCATTGCTGGTTTGGGAAATGGTGGTAAGTATACAAAGCCGGTCAGTCTCTTGAGTAAGAGCGAGGGAAGTAGACACTAGACCATGAAGGCCTTTGGCCTTGAGCCTAGACTGGGCTTCGATGTCTCCGGGGCCCAGGGCCTCCCCTGGCATGGCTAGGTGCTCCCCGTGGGCGCTCGGTATTTTATATACCTACTGAGTTGCTGTTCACCTCCTCTCTTAAACACTGGCCTGGAGGAACTGATGTCCTCCAGGCCCTGTTTCGGGAGTTTTATTTGTCGCCACCAGACGCGAAGAGATTCAGCCGGTGTTTGCCGAGCCGAGCGCCTGCGCGGAGGCTGCGTGTCGAAGTGGTGACCTGGTCAGGTGTGGAGGGCCTGCTGCCCCCTGCTGCCGCGTGGCTGCAGGCCCTGAGCACTGCCCTCTGAGCGCGGTGTGCCAAGGCCTTCCCGGCAGGCCGCTGGCTTCCATCTGCTGGCCGGGGCCCAGCATTCCGACAGCAGCCTGCCCTTTGGAGACAAATAGTTGGTCAGACCACGGGACACGGCGCCGAGGAAATAAGCAGTCTGTTGTGCGGAAGCTGGGTTGCGAGGAGCGTCTCTGCTGGGCAGCTCGGCTTTTGCTAAGCATTCTTCCCAAGTTTTGTTTCTGAAAGAAGCGAATGCTAGTATAAGTATCTTTGGGAAGTGCTAATAATTTGCCTTTTTAAAAATATCTGAAGAGATATTTTGACTTGTGGGTTGTTTTTTTCTCTTTTCCAAAGCGAGGCGACGTGCAGAAGGAAGTTTTTAGGACAGACAGTGTAAGTGTCCTGAGGTTTATTTCTGGAGAACACTTAAAGGCCACCCTCAGGTTTTCCTTCAGAACCTGTTAACTTCTACCTTACACACAAAATCCAGCAATCTCTATTCTTCCTGCGGAAAATTGATGGGCCTGCTCCTTGCTTCAGTCCACAGTGTTTGTACATCACTCTGTGCCCAGCCCGGGGCTGAGTACTGGGATCCAACCTTGAACGTGGTTACAGTCAAGCCTAGAAGATAGTTCAACAGAAGTGTCATGACAAATCATATAAAAAAAGGTGCTGTGAGGGAGGATGAGGGGGAGGCGGTCAGGCAAGAGTTTGTTAAGACATTGATACTGGAGCTGAGACTTGATGAACGAGTAGGACCTAGATAGGGACGCAGTCCTTGGTGGCAGAGCACGGGGTGTCTGAGAGCCAGGAAAACAGATCTGTGTGCCCTTGTCTGCTACGCAGGGTTCTTTACAGTGTGCCCCTGCCCACCTCCACCTCCGAGCCTCTTGTGCCCATTGGTTTCTGAATGCCATGCCTGCCTCTAGGCCTTTGCCTGTGAAGTTTCTTCTTCCTTTTGCCTTCATCTGCCTGCTGCCTCTTTAAGAGTCACCTCAAAGCTCACCACCTTCTTTGGCTCTCCCCAGGTTCGCTTTGGTGTTCTTTTCCTCTCTGAAACTTACACATTTCACTTACTTCATTTATTCCTGTTGATTGGTGACTTTAAAAACCTCCAGAATCAGACCCCTTCCCTGAGTATCATCTTACTACCTGTGCTAAGCCACCGCGATCTCTGGCCTGGATTGTTCCAGTACTCTGGCTGGTGCCCTTGTCTCCCTCTAAGCTCCTTTCAGTCTGGTCTCGGCGAGGCAGCCCGAGGGAACCTGTCGAAACTCAAGTCCAGCCATGTTCCTCCGTAGCTTGGAGCCCTCTGGTGGCTCCCCAGTCCCGAGAAGAGCCTACAAAGCCAGGCACAGCCTGCCCCCCAGCACCTCCCTTACATCCTCTCCTGCGGTCCCATTGTTTAGTGTCCTCCAGGCCCCTGCGGCTGGTTCTTACATCCACTGGGCACCCTCCCACCTCAGTATCTCCCTTTGCCCTTTTCTTCAGGTCTGCCCAGAGGACACCTTCTCAGCGAGACCTTCCTGATTTAGCCACCTTACTTAAAATAGCAATCCTCACCCCACCCTGGATATTTCCAATCCTTCACCACTGAATTTTTCTCCATAGCATTTATCTCTTTTTAACATACTATCTAATTGCCCTCTTATTTTGTTCATTGTCTGTCTTCTCTCTTGAGACTGTCAGCTCCATTTGTTTCGTTTCCTGACGTGGCCACGTCTAGAGTGGTGCCTAGCAGAGAGGAGGCCCTCAATGCATATTTGTTGGAAGAATGGATTCATTCATTTACTCAGTGCATGTCTCACCCAACACCTAAAAAGCACCAGGCACTTTCTACAGCATGGTACCAGTTTGTCTGCATCTCTGTCTTGCCTACTAGATCGAGAGCCTTTAGGCGGGATCAGTGTCTCTCTCACCATTGTTTCCCCAGCACTAGGATGGTGATTGGCACAGAGTAGGTGTGCGATGAATGTTTGTTGGAGTAGAGGAGCTGTGAAAAGCTTTGGGCGGTGGCAAAGTCTGTAATTGCCCTAAAGCAAGGATGGGGCAGTTTTCAACCTGTTGCCTGCTTTTGAAAACACTTCTTGGAACACAGCTTCCTTACTTATGAATTGTCTGTGGCTGTTGCGCTCCAGCAGAAGAGTTGACCAGTTATGACAGATTTTAGGCTCTGCTTATGCCCTACAGAGCCTAAAATATTGATTGTCTGGCATTTTAAGAAAAAATTTGCCAACCCCAGGCAGTTAGACATGCTTTAATTGCTGACACGGGAAGGTGGTATCCCGTTCAGTGAAATAACTTCCTGACGATCACAGAGGAAGCACCTATCGGGACAGTTGGGGTTGGCCACATGCCCAGTGCATTTTGTGGGTTCGTTCTCCGACAGGTTACACTGGGGCTCCTTGAAGTAATTTGTCAATACCTGAAATATAATGGTTTAGAGCTTTCCCTGGACTCAAGTCAGTAAATCACAATAGACAGAAAGTGCCAGCCGAATGTACTGTGGAAGCTGTTCATGTTTTTGTGGTTTTCTTTTCTGGGCTCTGTTCCCTAACAGGGATGCTGGGTGGTTTGCGTACCATGCTGTTTTCCTATGTCTGTTTTACCTTTTTATAGTGCTCCCAAATGTGTCCGAAGAAACAGTGTCTCCCACCAGAGCACGGAACATGAAGGACTTTGAAAATGTAAGTGGAGATACCAGATCATCATCCCTAACAAATCACGTCTGCTGCCGCGGTGCAGGCAGGCCCAGGCGGGAGCTGTATTTCTTGCGAGGTGTCGGAGCTGGATCACGCCAGAGTTGCGGGCGGTGCTGCCTCCTGGGGGCGCTCTCCGTACGGCTGTTCCCTCCCTGTGCAGCCGGCCCTTCTGTCCCGGGCCGGATGCGGGTTCTGACAGGACCAGCAATTTCCAGCTTTGGGGAGTTTGACGTATTTCTGGGGTCCTGAACGTCAGGATATTACCATACTGCCCAGCGGAGAGGCGCTAATATTTGCCAAGGGCTTCCCTGTAACGTGAGGCATGTTATTGATGGTCCCCACTTAATCCTTGCTATAACTCTTTGAGGTATTTTACATTTTGCAGATAAGTCGTAAGCCTAGGAGAGACTCGCTTACAGTCACGTAATACTTGAGTGGTGGGGCTGGGATTTGAATTCAGGTTTTTAAGGATTCCAAAACCTTTATTCCTGCCGCTGCTCTGTGCCACCTCCTTGCTTTTCATAGGCTTCGTCTTTGTTGCTGTGGAACAAAACGCGAGCAGCCTGCGCCCAGGGCGGTTGTGTATAGCGTCTGAGGACGCCTTACGTGGTGATGGATTTGGCCTCCATGCTTAGTGTCTTCCCGCATTGTGTCTTCCATTTGTTAACAGAGGGGGTTTGTTGTCAAGGAACAGGAAAATAAGGTTATTTTCCCAATTCCAGTTCTCCTTAACAAGTTACCTGTTCAGCGCTCTCATTTGTCGTGGGAAGAATTAGACCCTTCTTCATTTGCAGCCAAATGAAATCCATACTATGCAAGACACAGGAGATATTTATCAGGGAGAAGACAGAGGACAGAGAGAAGGACGTTCCACCGTTACGTCTCTCCCTCCCCGGTTGTCTTTACAGAACAGAGCGGTACTGTCTCTGGATTTAATTTAGAATACTCATTACTGCTAATAGTTATCTGCAAACCACCAGTGACCAATTGAAGAAATGACTTGTCAGATCTCTAATGGAAACAAGTAATTTCTGAGCTTTGAGTTGTTCTCATTTCAACTGTACAACTCCATCTATGCTGTGGGGTCTGGGGCCTCAATCAAATGAGATTTGATTATTCCACATCGTGTATAATTAAAACGTGCTCTGCTATTAAATGGCTGTTTCTGTTTTATCCTCAGAGTAAGAATAGCCACCGTTTATTGAGCTCTTGCTCTGAGCTGGGCACTTGAAAGATTTAGCTCTTCATGTATGTTACTTTAATATGGAAGCCGATCCGCAAGACACAGAGTTATTTAATTTTTGAAGGGCACGGCTTTGAATTTTATTTCTAGGTGGAAAAACTTAACAGAATCTTAGAATTTTCGTTTTGCATGTTATTGTCTGCCTTTTGAGCCGGAAGGAATCTTAGACTTGAGTCCAACCCTAGGAGAAGCTGAGGTGCAGGGATGTGACCTGGCAGACCGTGGCCCCTGGTCCCAGGCTGCCTGCAGGTTCACTGCTCACGAGTGACCTCGGGCCAGTCGCGTAATCTGTCTGCACTGTCTTTAGACTGGGCGTGTTGACAGTTTCTGCTTCTTCAGGCTGCTGGCAGGATTAAGTGAGCACCTCTCGGCCCGACGCAGAGCTCCTCCTCCTCTTCACTGTTGTTAAATTCGTTATTAGTTTTTCTACTCTGCCGTGTGATTCAAGTGTCCCTTCTCCAGATGGGTTCTGGATGACCTAAATGCTGTTGTTCTGGAAGGCGAGAGGGAGTCTTCTGTGCCGATACGTTTCAGGATTTATGCTTTTTCTTTATGGCTGTGGTCCTCCGGCTGCTGTTAGGTTTTTATGGCATTAATATTTTTTATTGTAGCATTTTCAAGAGCAAATTCTGCTGTTGAAATTGAAATGACCACAGTGTTCCCAGTGTCTCCCTTTCAAGTCTTTATGAGTCGCTGAAATGTTTCATTTGGCCTGAGCTACTACGTGCATGAGCTCTAGGCAGAGGTGGTCCGAACTTTCTGTGGGATGCTTGTAGGCAATGCTGTTGGCGTCGAATGCTAATTTTAAAGTCAGCATGCATATTAAGGAGGAGCTGGAATACTTTTGATTTACAAGGAAGTTCATGATTCCTCTTACGCTAGTCTCAGCTGCTGGGTAACCGAACATCAGGGTCTATTAGCTAAGGTCTAGCAAGACCTCGGCCTTCTTCTGGTTTGCTCAGAGTTCATCCATTCATCAGCAAATGTTTTCAGATATATGCTCTGTGCCAGTCTGTGGTCTGAGGCTCGGGAGTCTGCAGTAGATTAAGACCAGGGAGGTTTCCCTCTCATGAGACTCACAGGCCGGTTGGGGAGATAGATGGGAAAATGGTGCAGTGACAGAGGGAAGTACAGAGCACGGTGGGGCACAGAGGAGGGCTCTGAACCTGGCTGGGGGGATTCAGGGAAGCCTCCCTGGAGGAAGTGTTCCTCGAGCTGGGTCATCAGGGACAAGTAGGGATTAGCCAAGGTGAGAGGACTGGGAGAGCATCCCAGGCACAGGGACTCAACCTGGGCAAGTGCAGTGAGAGGTGTGCTGGGCGCAAGGAGTTTAGGGGATTGTAAGTTCCCGTTGGCTGGAAGGAGGCTGTGTCAGGGGGTCCTGAGAGCAGTGAGGCCACTGAAGAAGGCAGGGGTCAGGGGTCTCGTATGTTACCCTGCTTTGGTTGACCTTTGTCTGAAGACGAAGGACGGCCGGTGGGGGATGCTTATCTGGGAGGGAAAAGACCAGAGCTGTACTCTCAAAAGCCCCCTGGGCTGGAGGCCTGGCGACAGGCTGTCACTGAAAGGCTGCTCCGTGGGGTGGTGCTGGAGCTCCGTGGCTGTGGTCGGGAGAGGTCAAGAAGTGAGGCTGAGACTCGGATCTGGGGGAGACCATCCCGTCCCTTCGTTTGACACACGGGCGCTCCGAAGCCCAGAGAGGGCGCTGACTCTTCCAGGCTGGGAACCAGGTCTTCCACACAGGTGGCCTTTCCTGCTGTCCTCTGCTGTCCCCTCTGTGTGAAAGCCACTTGCCTCCTTGTGGGTCTTTGCATTGCCGATCCTTTGTCTATACCTGCATCAGGTGAGGTGGTAATCACCTGTAGGGCAGGCCTTAGGGGGAGGAGCTGGCAAGTCTGCCTGTCTTACTGGTCCTTTCCAGGTGACAGCGCAGTGGGGGCTCCCGGACATCGACGGGAGGAGGCCTGGCAGAGGCAGCGTTTTGTAAGACACTGTGCTGTGTAGTGTGGCCTGTTCTGGGTACTCAGGCAATTTCTCTTTCTCTTTCTCTCTCTGTCTCAACATTTTTTTGGTGAGTGGAGGAGACCCAGAATCTGGATCAGTATATCCAGTCCAGGTAGCTGTCTTTATCTGTATATAGAATAATTTAATTCTGGCTTTTTCTGTGACCTTCCGGACAGAACATGGCATGGGTAGCTTTCTGCCTCTCTTAATACTGGTGGACAGCATTATTTCATGACTACTAGCTCAGAAAGACTTGTATTAAGAGGAAGGGCTTGAACTATAATTTACATAATCTCTTAGTGTGGGACATTCCAGGTTGTTTTGAATTTTTCACTCTTACAAAGCTTTGATGAGTCTCCTCGTGTAGGTCATTTTACAGTTACATGATTATGTCCTTAGGGTAAATTCTGCTGCTCTGGTCTCATACCCGCCTGCCCGAGGTGCTGGTGTTCTTGTGCCCAGGCCCCTGTTCCTTTGTGTTCAAAGTTCCTGGTCTCAGCTGAGGCAGGCGGAGACCCGGCCCTGTGTAAGGGGCTGCTTCCGTGTTGCTGAGGTCAGCCCATGCCTCCTTCCCTCACAGCCTGTGCTCTGGCCACACAGCCTGCTCTCACTAACCCACACGGGCAGGGCCTTCTCCGTGCTTCTCCCTCTGCCTAGAATCCTTTTTCCCTCTCCTTGAGTGGCAGGACCTTCGTGTCTCAGCTTGAAGTGTGACCTTGTTAGAGAGGCCGCCCCTAACTCCTTCCCCAGCTCTCTGGAGACCCCCATTATCTTGTCTGACAGCAGGCACTCAGCACCGGCCTTTTCCACCATGGATCTTTCGACTATTTGTACTTCGGTGTTTTATTTGTGTGCTTGCTCAACGTGCGTCTCCTTTATCCCTAGTACTCAGCACCCGACAGGATGGTGGGCGCTTGATAAGTATTTGTTGAGTAAGTAAATAGACAGACGAGCTTGTAGAAGAAACTAGATCTGTACATTTTGGTTACCTTGTCTGTAAAATGGGAAAATAATTTTTGTCTCATTGGGTTGTGATAAGGATTGAATCGGGAATGCCAGGACCATGTAGTGGGAGGGGGACAGAGCTTGTAGTCGGCGTGGGGGCACGCAGAGCCCGCCTTACAGGAGAGCAGGCAGCAACCAGGCAAGCCGAGGCTAGGGACGCAGCACGAGGGGTGTGTTTAGAACAAGGCAGGAGACCAGGAACCGTGTGGATGCGAGTCCGTGGAAGGGGCTGAGGACTGTCTGTAGCTGGCAGACTGCGTGCTGCAGCCACTCTCCGTGGTGCTGGCTGTGTTCAGGATGGGGCTGGCCAGCACCGAGGGCCTTTGGATTCAAGTTTGGCTTGTGGCCGGTGGAATGTCTGGTCGGTGCTAAGCACCGGGGTTCACCCGTGCTTCTGGTTCATCCTTGGCCTCCCGCTTACCATTGGAGGCTGTGTGTTCTCATACCTTTGCCCTCCAAAAACCTGGCCAGATGGCAGGCTGGGCAGTGTAAATTTTTACAATCTTTTTGAAGGCCATTTGGAAAGAGATTTTTATGGTCATAAAAATAGTATTACTCTTGAGCCTCGTAATTTGTTTTGGGGGAAATTTGTCCTAGGGAAACAACCCAGTGGGAGGAAAATGCCGTGTGCGTGAAGCTGTTTGTTGCCACATTGTGTACGGTTGGGAAAAATTGGGAACGAGGGAATTATGTTTTACATTTGTGTTCTCTTTGTCTTGCAACAAGTTCCTGAGGAAGGTGTTTCACAGATGAGGAAGCTGAGGTTGGAGAGATCAAATGACTTGCCTGTGAGCTTGGTGTGTTGAGAAACTGGAAGAAGGCTTTGATGGTACAGCCTGTCTGCTTTCCACGGGACATCCTGAAACCATAAATGCTCAGCAGAGAAACGGCTAAATCACTGACTGTGAATCAGTTCAGCGGTACCTAGCGCTGTCATTGACTTGATACTTACGTGCGGTTCTGCAGCAACGTGAAAAATACTGAGGATGTAATGCTAGGCTGGAAGGAATATAAGAGGAGTTGGTTTCATAATGTAGGTATATTCCAAGTGTTGCTTGGGGCTCAGTTTCTAAATTCTGTTACTGCTGCAGTATTGTTTGTTAATAAGCAGATGTTTGCCTAGTAACCGTTTTTATGATTTGAGGACGCGAGGGAGAGTATTGGACTCAGAAACTGATTCCAAAGTGTCCTCCTCATTCTATGCACCTCGTTGAGCTGTCGCTGGCAGAATTACCTCACGTGCGGTGTTGTCGACCAGAGGTGAACTTGGAGCGGCAAGAGGTCATGGTTTTTATGACGTCTAGGTGAGTGGTCTAACAGTTTTTGGACTTCCAAGGAGCATAAAAAAAATTGACGGTGGCCCAAAAGATGTGTCCGTTGAGGGTTTGAGTGAGAAATGGCTGTCCTCCATTTCCCGCTTGCCAGGTGCCTTAGCTCATGGTGTTGTCACGACACTCCTGTGAGGTGACAGATTTTTATCCTTATTTATAGATGAGCCAACAGTGGCTCAGAGATGTTAAATAGTTTTTCCAAGGTCACATGGCTCACAGGTTGGTGGCCTTGGGAGTTCAGTCTGTTTTTGTTGACCCCACGGCCCCCTTGCTCTTAGCTCCGGCTGCCTCAGGTCCAAAGCTGCCTTGGGGTAAACCTCAGCTTTGGGGGCCCCGGCTCCAGCAAGCTGCTGAAACCGATCACCAGAGTCAGGTGAATTGCTGCGATTTCAGCGGGGCCTGGTTGGAGTTGCCCTGATTCTTTCCTGCGTTGTTGGATTTTGTCTGTCTTTCCTTCCTGATGGAGCTCTAGGCCAGGCAAGGCTTTTGGCCAAGGGAGGCAGGCAGGGTGACAGCAGCTCCTTCAGAATCTGTCCTGCTGCGCGCTGGGGCCTCCCTCCAGCTTCGGAAAGCACCACCCCATAATCACGTTGAGACGCTTCCCGTCTCGGATGACTACAGTTCCACAGTCGCCCTGCGGCTCCGGGGGCTGGGACTTGGCAAAGTACAGCTCACGCGTCAGCTTGCTTGTCAGCGTTAGGTTTCCAAGTCGTGTGTGGTGGGTTTTATCTTGGGGGTATTTATTCCTGGTGTATGGTAAGCTGTTTTCACTTTTTCCAGCTCGAGGTTTTTGTTTCTCTTTTCTCTTCTTGAGGTCGATTCTCTTAAAGGGGGAGATACAAATGAGAAAAATATTAATATATTTTACGTTCTTGTACTGTGCTAGGCACAGTACCAAACGTTCTAACTAATTTCTTTCAATCCTGTAGTAGGTCTCTGAGATAGGTATTCCTTTAATCTGTAGAAAGGAATCCAGGCGCACAGAAGGATGAACTTGACTAAGGTCCTACAGCTAGTAAGGTGGTCTGGATTGTATTCATTCATTCGTTTGTGTGTGCGTTAACAGAGGTCGACTGAGCATTCCCTGTGCTCCAGACACTGTGCTAAAGCCTTAAGGGAAACAGCCATAAATGGATAATATCCCTGTCCCCAAGTGGATTATATTCATGTAATTGGCATGGTAAGAAATAAAGGAGTACAGATTGTGAAAAGTTCTAGCAAGAAAACCAAGAGTTCTGTGTTCAGGAGTGACTCAGGTGGCAGTCACAGTGGTGGGGACCACTTGAGATTGTGTAGTCAGGAAGGGCCTCCGAGATGGTGCCATTGGAGCTGAGGCACCGGGCACGTGCTGCGGGAAGAGCCGTGTGGGCAGACAGGGGCTTGGCTTATTGGAGGACCAGAAAGGAGGCCGGTGGGGCTGGAACATTGCGTGACAGGGTGATAATAGGACGAGGCTGGCGAGGAGAGTGGGGACCAGATCGTACACCTCTCTGTGCCCATGGCAGGGAGTTTAATTCTCAGAGTGAAGGACAAAAACCAATGGGGTGATCTGTACTAGATCTGAATCTGAAGACCGTGGGACTCTCTTTGCATCACATTGCCTTCAAGAAATTCTTAAATGTGTCCAGCCACCTGGGCAGCCGTTGGGCACTTGGTAACTGTCTCTTTATGTTTCGGGCCGGAACGTACAAGACACAAGTGTGTGGTGCCCGACCTCTTAGAGATGGATTGATTAGAAAAAGCAAGTTATCAGCTGGTATAATGCAGTGTGACAGTTGCAATGATAAAGTAGAGGGTATATGGAAACAGTTGGAAGGGTCTCCAGTCCAGCCCGATGGGGGTAGCCAGAGAAAACTTTATGAGGGAAGTGGTATTAAGTGGAGAACTAGGCTGGCATTGTTGTGGAAAATAGGGTGCCTGTACCTCATTGTATTCACCTGGGCCGGTCTGGTGTTTGCATTCACCTTCTGAAGGCTTATTTGCCTTTTTCTTATTTTTTAAAAACTTCTTTACCTATACGCAGGATACATATTCTTTCGAGTGTTGCTGAGAATTTTAGCAGTGTGTACAATGTGGGTATTTTAAGCAACCTCCATAAATATTTCATTGGTAGTTGAGTAATAGAATAAGGTTCCTCTTTATAGGAAGCATCTGGTGGGGTAGACTTTTTGTTTGAATGAACGTTGTATGTGCTGTTTCCTTAAAACATTTAAAGCAAGGCTTTAATGAACTTACCAGTGGTTTCTTGTGCTGTCCTTGTTAGCCACAGAGTTGAAAAGTTAAGTGCTAACAAGAGGGCCAAGGACAGTTTGATGTAGAGTGTGCATATCATTTTCTTTTATCCAGTTATAAAAATAGGTTGGTTAAAAAGCATTATATATTCTTACCAATTACTTTTTTTAAATGCTGAAAAAAAACCCAGTGGGGATCATATTATCATTCATTGGTACTGTATTATCAGTACTATTTTACTGTATTTCATTTTAATTATTTAAAAAAATGTTTATTTATTTTGAGAGAGAGAGAGAGAGAGAGAGCAGGGGAGGGGAGAGAGAGAGAATCCTAAGTAGGCTCTGTGTTGTCAGAGCAGAGCCCGATGCTAGGCTGGATCCTAGGAATCCTGAGATCATGACCTGAGCTGAGGTCAAGAGTCAGGTGCTCGACTGACTGAGCCACCCAGGTGCCCCATCGTTTTAGCAATTTTTAAAACAGCTTTATTGAAATATAAGTTACATGAAAAAATTCACCAATTTTAATGTTGAATGAATTTTGACAGATGTGTACTGCCTTATAGCCTGTCATAATCAAAGTATATATATGTGTGTATATACACACATACATGTTAATACACATATATATATTAAATGATTTTTTTTTTTTTTGGTATATGTGTGTATATACAGTTCTAGGCTCATGTAACCATCACCACAATTAGAATACAGAACATTCCATAATGCCAAAAAATTCCTATGTGCTGTCTCTTTGTGGTCAGACCTTTCTTCATCCCAGACCTCTGGCAGCTAATGCTCTGGTCTTAGTCCCTATAATTTTGTTTTTTCCAGATGTCTTATAAATGGCATCACACAGTAATATAATCTTTTGAGGCTGATTTCTTTCCCTTACCGTAAGGTCTCTGAAATTCATTCATGCTGTTGTGTGTATCATAGTTATTGATTATTAGTCCATCATATGGATGTACATTTTATTTATTCACCCTTTGAAGAACATTTAGGTTCTTTCCAGGTTTTGGTGGTTATTATTAAAGCTGTAGTAAACATTTGTGCACGGGTTTTTGGGTGAACATAGGTTTTTATTTCCCTAGGGTAAATCCCTAGGATGGGAATTGCTGAGTCATATGGTGAAGGTAGTGTTAGTGTGTGTGTGTGTGTGTGTGAGAGAGAGAGAGAGAGAGAGAGAGAGAGACTGCCAAATGGTTTTGCAAAGTGGTTGTGGCATTTTGCCTTCCTATCAGCAGAGTATGAGGTTTCCATCTGCTTCACATCCTCATCAGCGTTAGGTATTCTCAATTCAAAAAAAATTTTTAGTCATTCTAATCGGTACTAAAACTCATTGTAGCTTTAATTTCCGTTTTCCTAATGGCTGAAGGTGTTGAAAATCTTTTCTTGTGATTATTTGCCGTCTGTAGGTCTTCTGTGAAGTTCCTTTGAAAATCTTTGGCCTGTTCTTTAGTTTATTTGTTTGTTTAATTGGGTGGTTTTCTTACAGTTACATTTTGGGGTTATTTATGTATTCTAGATACAGTTCCTACGTTGGATTTGTGATTTGCACAAATCCCAGTAGGTAGCTTTTCTAATCATTCTCTTAACACTGTTTTTCAAAGCAAATGTTTTAAAATTCTGATGAAGCCCAATTTATTGATTAAAATTTTTTTTTAAATGGATCATGCCTTTGGGATTGTAGGTAAGAACTGTATAGCACTAGGTCTCAAGGATTTCCCTCTGTCTATTCTAAAAGTTAGATAATTTTATGTTATACATTTAGGTCTATGATCTAATTTAAGTTAACTCCTGTTTAAAGTATGATAGGTTGAGGTTCATTTTTTTGGTAAATAGATGTCTAATTGTTGGGTCGAGGTTGATTATTTTGTAGGTGGATGTCCAGTTGTTCCAAAGCCATTTGTTGAAAATGAAAAAAACTGCCCTTTCTCCATTGAATTGTATTTGTACTGTGAGAACTAATAAAAGAACTTTGCTTAGAATGCAGTTGGGTGCCAGCAGGGGGAGCTTTCAATCCGGTCTCTTGTCAGTGGCACAGCCAGCGGGAAGAGAGGGCTCCTTGCCTTGCCCTTAGATACTACTTTACTATCCTAGCAGGAGGAAGAAAGGTTTCTTACACCCGCAGACCTTCACCCCCCTCCCCCACCCCCCGCAGCAGCCCAGCCATCCAATGAGAATCAACCATACTTCCAGCTCCCAGTTTACTCTAGTGGACTTTTAGTTTACAACAGCCCATCCCGTCCCCCCCCCCCCCCCCCCCCCGCCCTTTTCTCTGTAAAAGAGCACTTCTCGCCTTTATTCTCTGGGTTTGCCTGTGGGTCTGCAGCAGCTTGCTTGTCCTGGATTGCCATCTCTGCTATTCCTGAATGAACTCATCTTTTGCTGGTAGAATAAATGGCAGTTTTATTTTTAAGGTTAGCGGTTGCTTTGTCAAACACTAATTAGCTGGGGGCACCTGGGTGGCTCAGCCAGTTGAGCGTCCGACCCCTGATTTTGGCTCAGGTCATGATCTCGCGGTTCATGGGTTTGAGCCCCGCATAGGGCTCTGTGCCGACAGCGCAGAGTCTGCTTGAGATTCTGTCTCTCTCTTTTTCTCTGCCCCTTCCCCATTCTCTCTCTCTCTCTCTCCCTCTCCCCCACCCCCTCAAAAATAAATAAATAAATGTTAAAAAAAAAACTAATTGGCTGTAATTGTGTGGGTCTGTTTGTATAGTCTGTTTCTTTGGATTCTTTTTCAAAATTGTTTTCACCCATCTAGCTCTTTTACTGTTCCATGTAAATTTTATAATCAGCTTGTTTCTAACTATAAGAAATCCTGTGGGGATTTTGATTGGGATTGTGTTAAATCTATAGGTCAGTTTGGAGAGAATTGACATCTTTATTATATTGTCTTACAGCTCACGAATTTGGTAAGCTTCTTCACTTATTTAAGTTCTTGATTTCTTCAGCATTTTGTGGTGTTAAGCATACTTCATGGTTTATTAGACTTATGTTTATGAATTTAAGTGTTTTGGAGGTATTGGAAAATGGTATTTAAAAAACTTTCAGTTTCCAGTTGTTTGTTGTTAGTGTATTGAAATAACGCTTGATGTTTGCATTTTGACTTTGCTAAACTCACTTATGAATTCTGGGATCTTTTTTGTAGATTCCTTGGGATTTTCTACATAGATGATCATACTATCTTCCGATAAGGATGATTTTAGCTCTTCCTTTCCAAATTGAATGCCTTTTATTTTTTCCCTTAACCTTATTACACTGGCTAGGACTTCAAATGCAATGTTAAATAGAAATTGTGAGAGTGGATATCTTTTTCCTTTTTTTTCTTTTAAAAAAAAAATTTTTTTTTTAACGTTTATTTATTTTTGAGACAGAGAGAGACAGAGCATGAACAGGGGAGGGTCAGAGAGAGCGAGACACAGAATCTGAAACAGGCTCCAGGCTCTGAGCTGTCAGCACAGAGCCCGACGCGGGGCTCGAACTCACAGACCACGAGATCATGACCTGAGCCAAAGTCGGATGCTCAACTGACTGAGCCACCCAGGCGCCCCACCTTTTCCTTTTTCTTAGTGTTAGGGGAATAGCATTGTTTTTCATCTTTAATTAAATATATAAATATAAATATAAATATATTTATAAATGTATTAGTTTCTTGTAAATACCCTGTAGCATAAAGGAAGTTTCCTTTAATTCCTGGTTTGCCAAGTATTTATCTTGAGTGGCTGTTCGGTTTTGTCAGATGTTTTTCTGCAGCTATTGATATCATATATTTTTTTTTGTTCTTAGTTTTTTGGTCTGGTGGATTGCATGGATTGATTTTTGAATGTTGAATTAGAATTAGCTTTACATTCCTGGGATAAGTCCCACTCATGAAGTATTAATCTGTTTTTTCAGTTTGCTAAAATTTAGTTGAGGATTTTCCATTTATGTTCATGGGTGACTTAATCTAGTTTTCTGAGTCATAGTTTTCTTGTAATGTTTTTGTCTGGTTTTGGTATCAGGGTAACATTGCCCTCTGTAAAATGAAGTGGCAAAGTTCCCTCACCTTCTGATTTCTGGAAGATATTGTATAGAAGTGGCATTATTCCTTCTTCCAATATTTGGTAGAAATTGCAACTGAAATAATTTTGTTTTGGAGTTTTCTTTTCTGGAGAGGTTTGAATTATAAATTCAGTTTTTAAAATAGATAGATACAAGACTATTCTGTATATCTATTTTTCTTTGGTGGATTTTGATAATTTGTACTTTTCTTGGAAATGTACTATTTCATCTGAGTTGTTCAATTTATATGCGTAGAGTTATATGCATTATTCTCTTACTGTCCCTTTAATTGCTATGGGATCTGTTGTGATGACCTCTCTTTCATTTTTTGATATTGGTAATTTATGTCTTTTTCTTTTCTCTTTTTATCTTTGCCAGTCTTCATCAATCATTTGAAAGAACCATCTTTTTAAATGATTTTTTTTTCTGTTTTCCGGCTTTCCATTTTATTGTTTTCTGTTCTTACGTTTATTATATCTGTCATGTTGCTTGTGCGGGTTTATTTTGTTCTTATTATGGTTTCTTAAGGTAGAAGCTTAGATTGTTGATTTGAGACATTTCTTGTTTTCTAACACATTTTAAATAGTATAAATTTTCCCCAATCACTACTTTAACTGTACCCTACAAATTTTGATATACTTGTATTTCAAAATATATTGCATTTCAAAAGATAATTCAAAATATCTTCTGATTTCCCTTGAGACTTCCTCTCTGCCCCATGGATTGTTTAGAAATGTGTTAATTTCTAAGTATTTGGGTATTTTCCAATTTCTTTCAGTTACTGATTTCTACCTTAAGTTTATTATGGTCAGAGAACATGGTTTGATTTTCAGTTCTGTAAATTTGTTAAGGTTTGTTTTATGACCCAGGATATCCATGAGCATATCATGAACAAGCAAAGTGAACCTATAGAAAGTTGCAAAATAGCACAACAACTGGGGCGCCTGGGTGGCTCAGTCAGTTAAGCATCTGACTTCAGCTCAGGTCATGATCTTCCAGTTCTTGGGTCCGAGTTTCGCATCGGACTCTGTGCTGCCAGCTCAGAGCCTTGGGCCTGCTTCGGATTCTGTGTCTCCCTCTCTCTCTGCCCCTCCCCTGCTTGTGCTCTCTCTCTCAAAAATAAATAAACATCAAAACAAAATTTTAAGGGGTGCCTGGGTGGCTTAGTTGGTTAAGCGGCCGACTGGCTCAGGTCGTGGTCTCGCTGTCTGTGGGTTCAAACCCTGTGTCAGGTTCTGTGCTGACAGCTCAGAGCCTGGAGCCTGCTTCGGATTCTGTGTCTCCCTCCTCTCTGCCCCTCCCCTGCTAGCTCTCTGTCTCTTTCTCTCTTAAAAATAATAAACACTAAAAAAAAATTTTAAAAACACAACAACCAATCATATATACTGCATCTAGATTCATCAGTTAGTATTTTGCTACGTTTGCTTTATTCTTTCTTTCTGTCTCTCCCCACTCATTAGAGAGTCAGTTGCAGACATCATGACAGCATCCCTATGTACTTGAGGATGTATCTCTCTTAGGACATTTTACAAAATTATAACACTGTTACCTAATACAGAGTTGTTATTCAGATTCCCCACTTATCCTCATGGAGCTTTTTTCTTTTCTTTCTTTTTTTTTTTTTAAATTCAAGATTTACTATATGATTTCATTGCACTTAGTTATCATGCCTCCATCACTTCCATTTATTTAGAAGAGTTCCCCAACTACTTTTACCTTAAGATTGTCATTAAGACTTTTGAAGGGTTCAGGCCTGCTGTTCCCTGCTGTTCTGCAAATGTCCTTATATTTGGATTCGTCAGATGGACTGCTTCATTAGGTGCAGGCTAAAGGTTGTGGGCAGGAACATTTAAAATGAAGTCGCTTGCTTTCAGTGCTTTGTTTCAGGAGACACTGCATGTCACTTTGCCCCATCACTGGTGACATTTAATATATTATCTTGATTTAGGTGGTGTCTACTGGATTCCTAAATTGTAATGGACCTTTTCCTTTAGTAATTAATAAGCCATCTGTGGGGTAATAACTGGGTGAATGTCATGTTCTCCAGTGATCTTTTATCAAATGCTTTTAACATTGATGATTCCTTTTTTTTTTAATGTTATTTTTGAGAGAGAGAGAGAGAGACGGAGAGACAGAGTATGAGTGGGGGAGGGGCAGAGAGAGAGGGAGACCCAGAATCCGAAGCAGGCTCCAGGCTCTGAGCTGTCAGCACAGAGCCCGACACGGGGCTCGAACTCCCAGACCTCAAGATCATGACCTGGGTCGAAGTTGGAGACCTAGCCGACTGAGCCACCCAGGCGCCCCTAGCATTGATGATTCTTACCTGAATCAGTTATTACTGTCATGGTTGGATAATGGTGATTTCCTTTTTTTAAATTTGTTTTTATTTTTATTATTTTTTTAAAGTTTATTTATTTATTCTGGGAGAAAGAGAAAGTGCAAGTGGGGAAAGGGCAGAGAGAAGGAGAGACAGAATCCCAAGCAGGCTCTGTGCCGGCAGCCCAATGCGGAGCTTGAACTCACAGATTCTAAGATCATGACCTGAGCTGAGATCAGGAGTTGAACGCTTAACCGACTGAGCCACCCAGGCACCCCTATTTTTATTTTTTATATTTTATTTTTTTTTAATTTATTTTTTTTATAATGGTGATTTTCTCTTTTATTCCTCTGCATTTACTAACTGGATTTCATTTGTGAAGAAGAGATTTGCCTTTCCTTTCCTTTTGTTTTCTTTCTTTTCCTTTCTTTCTTCCTTTCTTTACTTACTTATCAGCAGTGTGGAGTCATGAATTCTTTTCTTCAGTCATTATTCGTTCAAGTGCTCAGATTGTCTTAAATTCGACTAGCGAGAACCACTTAATTCTGGGTTGGTACAATTGCGGCAAAGGTAAGTTTTCTCTAGTATTTAACATTTCAGTCCATTCGTAGCCTTAGGAGCTACAGGGATTAATGCAGGTACCGTCCTTCAGACCTTACTTTTGATAACCCTTCTGTGCTTATTTTCCAGCAAATCACTGAATTGAAGAAAGAAAACTTTAATTTAAAGCTCCGCATCTATTTCCTGGAGGAAAGAATGCAACAGGAATTTGATGGCCCCACCGAACACGTCTATAAAACTGTGAGGTCCCACTTCCCACGGCCACACCTGGTTTTTTTCTCAGAGTCATTCCCAGCAGAAATTTGATTAATATTTGTTCTCCGAGTTAGCCTGAATAGACAGAGCTGCTTTCATTTAATCTGAATGGATTACGGGGAGCATAAAACAATAGGATGACCTTAATAGTAAGCAAAGAGTTGCAAGATTAATTTTAAGGGATTCTGTCTCTCTTTTTCAAATCCTAATTCTGATTTACTCTTTCTATCTCAGTTGCCTTTTCCTAATTATTCACGATTGAGACAAAGGTGGTGAAATGGTGGAGTGTCTTTGGAATTGCGGCCTGCTGTTACTCACTAACTCGTGTAGCTGTAGGCAAGGCCCTTCAGCTCCCTGGGCTTGCTTTCGGAGTTAAGTGATAGTCCCTCTGTCACAGGGTTATTTGTGTGGATTAAAACAGAATGGCAGAGGAAAAGCCCTAGCACACAGTCAGTGCTTGGCGATGATCCTCGCTGTCTGACAGAGGCTTCCCTTGGCAACCCGCAGTGAGGACCGTCAGCTGTCTGTGCCCTGGCTCTTCTGTATTCCTTGCGTGCTTGCCTGTGACGGTCAGAAAAGCGTCTGTTCCCATCTGAAGTCTTGACCTGGGGGCCTCTGCCTGAAAACAGACCTTGGTGCTGAAAGTTGAAAACAGAAGTTGGCTTTCCTGAAAAGACATAAGTACAAACAATATTTCAGTGCCCATTTTTTGGCTTTCTCCAGCAGATTAGCCCCTGGCCCGGGGAATGTCTCCGTCTTTTCTCTTCTGAAGTTTGCACCACTGGAAACTTTTGAAGGGGGAAAAAGGACTCTCCTTGAGTTTCAGCGGATGGGACTTAAATGGGCTTATCTTGAAGAAGGATTGTACTGTACTTCTGAGCCTTTTCAAGAATTGAAAAGCTCTCTTGTCCCTTAAGGCAGTTTTTTTTCCCCCCTTCAGTGTGGGGGTGGAAAGGCAATGAGGATGTCACCTTTTCTGGAAGGGAGTGATGATACAATCATAGTTTGAAGGAAAAACCAATAGCCTAAAACATTTTCTGTGTAAGTATGGTTACACACTTCTAGGGTGATAGGGAGCCAAAGCGTGTTAATTGCTTGCTCTTTGTAAGCCACGGTCTTGGGCATTTGGACATTTATCATCTTATTTTAACTCTCAAGACAGCCTTGTGCAGTGGAGATTATCCTCATTTTACAGAAGAGGAAACTGAAGTTCAGGGAAGATCAGTAACTTGCTGGATGTCACAAAGCTACTATGAGAGGTGTATTCTGAATACAGGCCTGCCTCATTTTACTCTGCTGTTTAGCTTTTTTTTTTTTTTTTTACACTGTCTGATTAGATGACCTGATTTAATTATACTTTTATTTCAAGTTGTTGGATAGGTAGGTGTACATGGCTCAGAATTCAAAAAGCATCAAAGGAATACACTAGAGAGACTTTCATCCACCCTTGTCTCCTGGTTCCCCAGATCTAACCGATATTATTAATTATTTATGCAGAGGAATTTTATGTATGTACAAGCAGGTGTGTGTGTGGGTATAAATCTCCTTTTTACATAAACGCAGGCACGTTCTGTACCTTGCATTTTTCTTTAATAATAAGGATAAGGATATCTTTTCCTTAACAATAGTGTAAGGGCGTCTTCATTCTCTTTTATAACGAAATTCCATTTTAAGCTTATAAGGTGTCTTGACTTATGGTTTGGAGACTGATTCCCATGTATTATAAGTTTATAACTTCAGGTATTGGGGCTTGAAAAATTGGTCTCGTGGACATGTTAGCTCTCCATCGTTTTAGGTCGGGGGTGCCAGTTAGTTCATCAGAAAGCAGTTTAGATTATCTGGTGTCAGTTCTTGAATGGAAACTCTCTGCCCTTCTTAGAGCTGAAAAGGTGTCCTCTGTTTGAAGGCTGTTGCTGTAGGGTCCTCACAAAACCAGCTGAAGACCGGTGAACTGTCATGCAGTGATCTTTATGCAAAGATCAGCTTCTCCTAACAAAGTTTGGTCTCGTAGATGACTTCTTTAGTGCCTGTTGTTGACCGGGAAGAAGATAACGCACTGGGAGCCCCGTCTGCTAGGCTCTTCTCATTTGTGAGCTCATTTGCTCCTCAAATCCCCTATGTCAGGTAGGGCTTGTGTGTTTCATTGGCGCTCGAGTGGCCTGAGAGAAGAAACTTTGCTCTCTCACCTCCTGGACTTGTGCTTCCGAGGACGACTGCAGGCTTGCACTTCCAGTTTCATAGTTGATGCCGGTGTGCAGGCAGGGCCCACGTCTGCCTTGTTTACCACGCCGTCCTCAGCGCTTAGCCCCATGCCTGTCCTGTCACAGGTCATCGGTATATGTCTGCGACCAGCCCAGGTTAGCGGGTTGATTTCCATTCCGGCTGACTTCTCAGTCTCGGGTCCTCATTCCCCCAGGGCTGCTTGGCAGGAAGGTAGGAGGCGTGTCCCCTGAGATTATAAATTTTACCGGAAATGTGACTTCTATTTAAAACAACCCACATGGATTATGGATGTGAAATTGGCATGAATTATTAAAACAAAACAGGAGCAAGATTTCGGAGAAATCTTGGATTTATAGCAATCCTCCACCAGCTACACACTCAGACCTCAGGCTCTACTTGCGGGAGTTCATCTGCTATTCCACCTGGGATACATTCATGGACAGGTTTGAGGAGCCCGCCACTGCCCCAGTGTCTCACACTGCGGTGTCTTTACCAGAGCTTCTGTCTTTGGGTTGTCACGTGAGTTAGAAGCCCGAGGCCATGTGTGACTCCCTTCGCTGCAGTCAGCTAAGAGGAGGACGTGTGGTTGGAGAACGCTGTGGTGGCCCTCACAGACAGCTTGCCCCACGCGGTTGTGGCTTTTTTGTAAGTGCCCCGAAATCTTACGCTGAAATGAGACAGGCAGTGGTGTGGCCTCCCACTTATCCATCCACGTGTTTTATTTACTTACTTATTTATTTATTTTGAGGCTGTAACACGTTCCCACTACTACAGCCACCACATGCATGATTGTAAACAAGCAGAAGTAATTGCCTTGGAATGGGAAAAGCAAACTGCAGAATTGCTTGTAAATTTGCCTGGCGGAGGGCAAACCATTTTTAAATCAGCCTCACTTGTATGACATTTATGCCTCAGTGTTTGAGTGCTCTGGCTGTTAGAAGCTTGGAAAATTTACATAATTGTTCCAAGTCTTGAGGAATCTAGGGCTTCCTTTTGAGACCACCGGTGTTTAATAATTCCCTTCTCCCTGTGCCCTGAGGCTAATGAGGTTTTGAATCTAGCATCTGCCTATTGTAAGCGTCCTGTAAGTTAGTCTGTGCGGAAAGCTGTTTCCCCACCGCGCACGTTCTGGGGTCCCGTATTTCACGTTGTTTCTTTTCTTTCCTAATCTTGACTGGAAGAACATCGAACTGAAGGTGGAAGTGGAGAGTCTGAAGCGGGAGCTCCAGGAGAGGGAGCAGCTTCTCATCAAAGCCTCGTGAGTACCTGTCATCCTGTCACAAGCTTGCAGGGTGCCCGGGGTTCCGGGGGGTGGAGGCTGGCTGGGTCCATAGAACACAGCCTTGTGTTTTCTGAGCCAGTTGTTTTCCCACTGGGCCCTGAGGACCCCAAGGAGGTGTCCGTTTCTGTTGAATTACTTTTCAACAAACTTTTGAAGTGTAATATACTTAACAGGGAAAACGATGTGATCTTAAGTGTGCGGATGGCGAATTTGCACTAAAAACACACCTGTGGGGCCACCATCCAGATCGAAAGCCGGAACATCACCCACCCCCCAGAAGTCCCCTTCTCCACCAAGATAACCACTGTGCGGAACACTGATGGCATCGGTCTTTAGTTCTGCCCACTTTTGAACTTGATAGGAATGGAGTCCCGTACCGTACACGCGCCCCTTTGTGTCTGGCCTCTTTCCTCAGCAGCGTGTTTGTGGGATCCACCCATGTCCTTAATTCTATCAGCAGCTCATTCATTTTCATTGCAGTAAAGGCCCTAGGGGCTTGCAGGAATCCTGAGGGACTCTGGTGAGTGAGGCTGGGACGCAGAGGGTAGGGCTTTAACCAGAGGAACTTGTTTTTGTATCTGTTTAATGCACTAGGGTCTCTTACAATATTTTGTTTAAAAGAGGTGCTCTGCTTAAAACACGTTTGAGAAGTATTATTTTAATTAATCAAATAGTTAAATATTTGTTGAACAACAAGCCCAGTTCAGAGAATACAGTCGATGACTCGATTGGTTATTCATTCATTCATAAACATTTATTATGTAATTGTGCCGCGTATCGAGGATTTGAAAAGAGACGTCTCCCCACTTCAGCCTTGTAGCACGCTTGTAGACAGAGTATAATGGGGGCACGGCGACAAGAGGGCGTTTGTGGGTCTGTTGGGGCACCGAGGTATACAGTTTTGCTTGGTGAGAGTGGAATGAGGCTTGCCGGGGCTGACCCACCTTCCACCAAGGATCTGGCTGAAAGCTTGGGTGGAGGCACACCATTTGTCTTGGTAGCTGAGCTCCTGCTGGATCCAGTGGGCCAGGAGCATGGACTCTTTGGCTTAGGGCACAGCTGCACCGCTCTGGGCCGGGTCATATCATTCCTTTCATTGTCATGCGGCCAGCAGCTGGAAGTTGGGCTGCTGCTGGCTTCGAGGACACTAGGGGCTCCCCGGCCCAGACCTCCCTCGCTTATTGCCGATCTTGTACGCTTGGTATTTTCTGAACGAGTGAGTGAATGAATGAATGAATGAGAAAACTCGATTGATAAGTTTTTGTTTTTGTTGGCTGCTGTTGCACATTTTTTGTTTGTTTTTGGTTTTTTGGTTTTTGGTTTTTTTGAAGCACATCATTCTCTGGCACGAAGTCAAGTCAACTTTACCAAGTCTGGAGGTCAGTAGTAGAATTTGAATTTGGTCTGTTTCGTGCTCAGCGCCCTGCCTGCTGCAGGTCTTGGCTAGGACTTGCCGTTAGCGGGCGAGTACACGTGGAAACCCGAACTCACAAAGGCTGTGTGCGCTCCTCCATACCACACACGGGGCTGAATGTTTTCAGGGCTCGTGCACACATTTGTGGGTGTAGATTCCCCAAGCTGCCCACGCAGACCTTTTTGGTCTGACTAGTTTTTTTTTTTTTTTTTTTTTTTAACGTTTATTTTTTGAGACAGACAGAGATAGAGCATGAATGGGGGAGGGTCAGAGAAAGAGGGAGACACAGAATCGGAAACAGGCTCCAGGCTCTGAGCTGTCAGCACAGAGCCCGACGCGGGGCTCGAACTCGTGGACCTCGAGATCATGACCTGAGCCGAAGTCGGACGCTCAACTGACTGAGCCACCCAGGCGCCCCTGGTCTGACTAGTTTTATTAATTTATCCAGAAAAGATTTATCAAGCAGCTGTTCCGTGCCGCACTGGGCTAGGCTCCCGGGGATGCAGTGGTGATCCAGATAGGCTTGCATTCTAGAAGGGGCGATGGTGATAAAATACTCGGGATGGTAAGCGGATAAATACCAAGTGGGAAAAGAGCCGTGAGGAAGACAGAGGCAGCGGTGAGTGTTGACAGGGTAGGAACAGGTCCGTCAATAGAGACGTATTGCAGGGAAGGGGCCCTGAGAGGGGAGCACTTAGGTGAGGTCTGAGGAGCAAGTAGGAATTAGCTGGTGCACGTGCAGTCCGAGGGAATATGGGAAGTCTGGGGAGGTCTGTTTCTTGCCCTGCAGGGTCATGAAGCCACAGCAGAAATTATCCCAGATAAACGGGAAGAAGTCACAGGTTTGAGCAGCTGACACAATCAGATTTAGTTTTGTGGAGGTCACTGGATGCGGAGAGGAAGGCGCTTCGTAGACGGAGCGCGGGGCGGGGAGGCAGGGAGACCAGTCAGGAGGCTCGTCCGGTAGTTCAGGTGAGAGGCTAGCGATGGCGAGGGGTGGGCGGCCTGCAGAGGTGTCTGGTGAGCAAAATCAACAGGGCTGGGTCACGGATGGGGAGGGGGATGTCAAGGCTGACTCCTAGGTCAGGGGCTAAGATGGCGAGCTCTGTGAAGAGTGTTCGCGACGACGTAGCTGCTCCGGCGTTCTCCCTGCCAGTGCCTCGTCTGACACACGTTCCTCGTCTGGCTCACGGATACTGAACACGTTCTGTTCCCGCTGCTCTGGCTTGGCCCTGGCGGCCCCTTCTGCTTTTCCTGTCGCCTAGCTGACCCCGAGGCTCGGGGTGAGCCCCGCCTGGCTGCCTGTAGCCCACGTTTCCATCCCTTCACAAGCTTCCCTGGCAGAGAATCACACTCCCGCGTGTGTGCCGGCACTTTATAGTTTATAAGACCCATTTGCATCCGTTCGGATGCCATCGTTCTCCTGGGAGCCAGGCAAGTCCTCGAGGAAAGCCTCCTTGTGGAGAGGGGGAGGTTTAGGCCTGAGAAGGGAAGGACTGTGACCAGCACCACTCAGGCGGGATGATTGGAGCCGGGATGAGAACGCAGGTCCCTGACTTTGGGTCCAGCCCTGATTTCATATGCTTTTTTCTCTTTTTTTCCGTGGACCTTTTTTTTTTTAAAAGTTTATTTATTTATTTATTTTGAGAGAGAGCGAGCATTAGCGGGGGAGGAACAGGGAGAGAATCCCAACAGGTTCCGTGCTGTCAGCCTAGAGCCCAATGTGGGGCTCAAACCATGAACTGTGAGATCATGACCTGAACTGAAACCAAGAGTCAGACGCTTAACTGAGTGAGCCACCCAGGCGCCCCTCGTATGCTCTTTTTAATTTTCACGTGTGTGATTCTTGTTTCTCCAACACGACTGCACCTCTTCTAAGGCCAAGAGCCTCTTCTCCTTCAGCGCAGCGTGGGGCACCTCCGCCGTTCCTACTCCGTGGGCCCCTTGTGCGTGCTGTGTGCTGTAGGACCCGCACGGTGTGTGTCACATCCCTGCTAAGTGTGCCTTTCCCTGCCCCCAACTGCCCAGCACCTACAGGCGTGTGTAGGTACATTCTTGGTGACGGAAAAAATACCTTTGTTAATGCCCTCAACTCCCTTTTTCACTTTTACGGTGGTTTTTTTTTTTTTTTTTGGTGGGGGTTGGGCAGGAGATGGGGATCTGTCACGGGAAAAGCACCTGCTTTTTCTCCAGAACTATAATGAGAATGGAAAGAATCAAGAGGAAAGGGTGATGGTTAAAAAGGGTAGCAGGGGTGATATTTATAGAAGGTTCTCTTTTGTATCGGGTGGAATGCTGGTTTAGACCACTTTGTCCCCACCTTTCTTCGCCTTAGGTCTTGCTCTCCATCTCGTCTGTTGGCCCAGATTCTATAAGGAGAGACAGGGTAGGGGGAGCGGACTGCCATTTATTCTACTTTGCCCCAGACCCTGTGTCTGGCACTTGACCTGTTTTATGGCTTTATCAGTTTCACAACAGTGATGTGAGGCAGCCGGCATTCTCATTTGAGTGCGGGGGAAACTGGGGCCCGGAGGAGTTGGGGGGCCGGCCCAGGTGGGTGACAGATCCTGGGCCCGTCTGGCTCTGGAGCCCGCTCTGCCTTGCTGGGGGGGGGGGAAACACGTATGTGTGCTGGGTCTCCATTGTTGTACTTATCAGTTACAGTAAGGGGACATTAAAAACAAAGGCAGACATATTGTCGGGAGTAAATTTTATCTCTGTAGCTTTAAAGCACAAACAAAAATAATAATTCCATTAGTAGAGGAAAATTGCACCATACTGCCGAGTATAAATTTTATTGCTACAGTAACTGTAAAATACAAAGATGATAAATGAAAAGTTGGAACATTTATTATTGGGGATATATTTTATTGGTATAACTAAAATGCAAACAAACTGAATAATACCAGCACTTGTTAGAAACTGTAGTCTGCCTCTTGCCAGTGTATATGATTCTGACTATAAAACACCGAGGTTCGTTGTGGGCGGAAGGGAGGGAGACGACGTGTTTGCCCTCTCTGGGCGGGGGGGGGGGGACCATTCCCTAGAGGGGGCTCTGTGAAGCCCAGGGCTAAAACACTGCTGGTGGTTAGTGGGAGTTCAGGACTGGAAAAATCCCGTATCCGTGGCTCAGGAGGAAGAGCCTCTAGCCTTGCGTGTGGTATCAGCCGTATGCCGTGCCTTCTGAGGAACGATAGAAACGACCGAATCGCGGGGAACTCCAGACGACACTGATGGAGAAATGGGCTGAGGGAGCCGGGGCCGCGCACATCGCATGGCATTGGAGGGGAAGTGGCAGTGGCGGCCCCGGTTCTGGCCGGAGAATGACCTGTCTCAGCTCAGAGGGGTAGACGGACGCCTCTCCTGGCATCTCAGCAGGGGCCGGCGCTGTGGTGGCCACAGGGCCAGCAGGTGGCGCTCAGATGCGGGGGGGGGGGGGGGGGGGGGAGGGGAAGGGCGCCGTGCCGCGGCCACCACACGTGTTAGCACGTTCGTTCTAAGAGGCAAGCGTGTCACTTTTCAAGTGAGGAACCTGAGGCGTAAGGGGCGATTTGCCCAGAGTCACATTGAGGACATGAGAGAATGTAAATTTGGAAGCAGATCTGTTCAGGCTTCAGAGTCCATGTTCGTTCTTGCAGTTGAACGTTGAATTCCATTAAAATGATGTCATGACACTGGGGCCTTCTGAGGGCCTGTTGGCGAAAGGAAGCAAGATATGAATAAAGTCTTTATTCGTAGGCAGCTCCTGTTTGATGCTTGGACGGCAAGTATGGCCCTCTTGACTTTCCATTGTTCTCAGTCAAAAATTCACATGGCCCGTGCATGTGAGCGTCTGATCACATGGCACTTGGTTGGGAACATTTCATATGCCCCCTAAAGTAGGGCACGGGAGGCTGGCGGTGAATAAATTTGTTCTGTTGCAGTTTTTCTGAGAAGCCAGCTTTAGGTGGAGCCGTTTCCTTTATGATTCTGCCTTCTGCCAACCTGCAGTTGTTTAGAAATCTGCGGAGATGCGCTCCGAGTAAATGTCCCACAAGGTCGTATCTGACGGTTTTTCTTTTGAGGAGGACCCCGATGAGAGGCGTCAGGCGTTGGGGTCCTGTGTCAGGCTTTGGTGCGCCATCCCCACCGGTCCTGGCCCGCTGGACGGCTAACATTCCGTGCTGCCCAGCAGCGTGAACTCCGCACTTGACGGAGCGTGGGCTGCCTGCGCAGCCTCCTGGCCTCACGCCCGGAGTGGTGGCTGGGGCTCACAGGTGGGGCACGCTGTGTTTAAAATGCTCTTCCCTCCAGTTGGCAAAAGACGCTGTAGAAAAGCCCTCGATCCCTCAGATTTCTTTCCGTCGCGTGCTGTTCCTTTGCACGTTGGTTCGTCGGACCAGCTCTCTCCCTCTCCTCCCGCTGGTGGAGGTGTACTTTGCCGGAAGTTTCCTGGTGGGAGAGTCAGCAGTGGCTGTCAAGAGTCTTACAAGTGTGCTTACCCTTTGACCTGGTAATTCCCTCTGTGGAAACTGACCCTGGGAGATCACCGGGTCGTATATATGCAAGGATGCTCTTATTATAATGTTGCTTATAAGATAATAACAACACTAACATGTATTGGAGTTCTTTGTACTCAATATATGAATAAAGTTTTTATTTGCACTGTCCTCAGAGCTTTAGAAGTGTTTTCAGACAAATGTGTAAAATCAGAAATCATCTAAATATTTTTACATGAGGGGATTGATGTGTGTCGGCTCTACTTCGATAAAAAAATAGGGGATTGATTTAATATACTCTAGTATATTTCATACAGTGAATTAATATGTAGCCTTTAAAAATGGTAGAGATTTATGTTTATTGACACAGAAGGATGTTTATGGTGTAGTAAGTAGTAAAGTCAGATCATGGATATATATTGTATGGTTGGTTCTGTTTTTGTAGAAAGTGTCTGAAAGGCTACATGCTAAAATGTTAACTTAGTTTTTCTGGCTGATAAGATTATAGATGATTCTTACTTCTTTCTTAATTTGTGTTTATATATATGTATTTTACATAGAGGTATGATTGACATATACCATGTAAGTTCAAGGTGTACATGTTGACTGATTTTGATACATTCATATACTTCACTGTGTATTTGAATTACTAATATTAATTTAAAAAAAGGGGCACCAGGTGACTCAGTTGGTTGAGCATCTGACTCTTGGTTTCGGCTCAGGTCAGGATCCCAGGGTCGTGGGATCAAGCCCCACATCAGGCTCCACGCTAAGTGTGGAGTCTGCTTAAGATTCCTTCTCTCTCCCTCTGCCCCCTCTCCACTTGATTTCTCTCTCTCTCTCAAAAAAAAAATAAATAAAAATAAAAATTGAAAACAACAACCACAAAACTCCAGCACAGGTCTGTGGGAGAAATGACTAACAAATATTCCTTGTCTCTTTGGGGCCACTGAAACCACCCTCTGACTGTCCCCACATGGATTTTACACTTTTGCTTCTTTTTGCAGTAAAGCAGTTGAGAGCCTGGCTGAAGGGGGTGGCTCCGAAGTGCAGCGGGTGACAGAAGATGCCCAGAAGAAGGTGCGGCAGGTCGAAGAGCTCCTGAACGAGAGAATATTCCATTTAGAAGAGGCAAGTCTGGAGGCCCCGAGGAGGATGTGTTCTTGCAGTGGGTTAATAGCGGAGGGAGCAGAATTTTGTTCCCTCTTTCACAAACTTGCAGACTTGCAGCAGAAATGAGAGCCACCCTTATTCAGCATCTCACGGGTTCCAGCCCTGTCCCAGGCGCCTGGTACACCCTGCGTCCTGGTTGTCATCTCGATGCTTACAGACGAGGACGCCGGAGTACAGAAAGACTAACGAGTCTAAGTTTGATCCTGGATTCCATTTTACGACTGCTGACTTCAAAGCCTGCGTTCTTGATGCAACACCGCCCTTCTTACCTCGTTTAGTCTCTTTATTTTTCCAGAGGAGGAAACTGAGGCCCAGAGAGGGGAAGGACTCCCCTAACGTGCGCTAAGCCTGGAAGCAGATTCTGATTCGCAGGCCCTCGTGTGCCCGGGCAGCCCTGTGTCTGGTCCCGGCCTCCATCCCCCGTCACCCCAGTGCTCACTGAGTGCCCTTTCCCGGGAGGCACTGAGTGTAGCTCCTCCTCCTGCTTGTTCCCAGGCGCTTGCTGTGCCCTTGATGGGAAGCAGCATGTGTCTCGGCTAAAAAATCCTGGCTCCTAGACGTTGAAAGTTTCCCTCCGTATTAAGCTAGTACGAAGTGACACTCGTCAGTCAATTCTTGGTCTTTGAGGTCTGTCGTGTCATCTCACTTTCTCCCCTGAAACCCTGACTCTTCTTGGATATGAGGAGGAACGCAGCACAAAGCCTGCTGGACACAGAAAGACGCTTGGGTCACTATACTTGCAGCTCGTAGTGGGCTTTCCGTTCCCAGTGTTCACAGTAGCCCCTGTGGACCGAAGGGCAGGGAAGAAGCAGCCAGTGCTTTTGTTTTGTTTCGTTTCGTTTCGTTTTGTTTTCTTGAGCTTCCTGTGATGCAGCAGGCTATTGACAGTCACACAGCAACTCTTTGATGGGGTGGTGGTGGTCCCTGTTTCACAGATAAGCTGGGGCTCAGAGAGGCTAAGTGGCTACCCAGTGTCCCACAGCAAAGAAGTAGGAGAGCTGGGTTTTGAACCCAGTTTGATTTGACTTTTATCTTTGTGATGTAACCAGAGACGGTTGGCACTGGGAGATCCAGATGTCTCCCCAGGACACTTTGCTGAGCACCAGGGCCCTTTTCCCCAACACGGGCTTGCCTCTGTGATTTAGATCCTTCCCCTGTTGGCCTCTCGGAGCTCTCAGGAAGAACGTAGTCCTTCAGCACCCACATCACCTTGGAGATTCAGAAAATGCATTTGAGAATCGTGTAGTCATCATCTTAAAAGAAATAGTGAGGGGGCGGTGGGGTGTGGGATGAATTTGTATGGAGATTCTGGGGACTCTAGAATTTATGTGTGTTTAGGTATTGAGAGGCACATTTCTCCTTGTTCTCACTGAAGCTGTAAATATTGATCCGATTCTTCAAACCCAAAAATACGGTTTTTGTAGACTTGAGTCTTTTCCATTGGAAATGCCTATTACTCTTCAGGATACAAGAGGGAGAAAATGGCTGGCAAATGTATTTATTACTGATTCTCCCCATGTATAGTACAATGCAGGGAGGGGAAATGTGCCGGAGAAAAAGTCATAAATATTTATATTTTAATCCAATTTCCTTTCAAAATGTTCCCAATTGTATTGAAAAATTGCATCAAATGCATTTCATTTAACTCTAGGATGTGAAAGCCGCCCAGGCAGAACTGGAAAAGGCCTTTGCGGGGACAGAGACAGAGAAGGCTCTTCGGTTGAGCCTGGAAAACAAGCTCTCGGAGATGAAGAAGAGGCACGAGGGGGCCTTGGACATGACTGTGGTCCTGGAGCAGAAAGACAGGTCTGGCTCTTGTCTCTGCCACGCACTGACATTCGTCTATCGGGCAGCATGGCCAGAGGGTTGTTCCCTTCCTACCCTTTTATCCCCCCTTTCTCTCCTTGTTCCCCGACAGTGAAAAAACCTAGGGTAACCGCAGGGTGACAGGAAAATGGCGAGGGTAGTGCTGTGAGGACAGGGATAGAATGAGAGATAGAAACTCCTGCTGAAAAGTTCCCAGATACTACCTTTAGCATTCAGTTTTGGCTGTAAGCTTCCCGGTAGCCGAAGGAAGAAGAGAACAGCTTTCTTGATGGACCTAAGATTCACATTGCTCACAAGAGAAAATGAGTCGGCAATTCTGGAGAAGGCCAGTTTTACTTGACATTGTCAGGGAGAAATTTCTCTTGTGGATCTGCCCAGAGGGAATGGTAAGTGATTGTATCCCCACAATAGATGCTAGTGAATTTTGTGTGACCCTGTTTATCATCGTGTCTTTTAATGCAGGCCGCGGGCCCAGATTCATACAGTGCAGGGGGCCGAAGCAGTGTAGACCAAGCACAGGGCTCTGTGACGGTCCAGGAATAAAATGAGTGCTACGTAGGCCAGAGAAACGGACAGACTGGAGGATCTGTAGGCAGTCTTTGATGCTCATACCTTGCAACCAGACTTTTGATCAAAACTAGTCAGGAGAGAGTTGAGGTTTTCTTCTTTATCACGAACCTTACATTTTACTCTTGCCTTGCTTTGGTGGTCACTAGGTGGAAAGTTGAGTAAAGTAAATACAGGTGAAACTTCTGGCTAACCTGTGATCTATCCATTGAAGAGCCAAGCTTGCTTGGAATTTGACAGAAATTGTTCTAAGGCAAATGATCTATTCGCCTACTTCCTTAAATACAGGAAACTGACTATGGTTCCTTTTTTGGGGGGTGTGTTGCCCGATTGACCGGCCCCCCACGTTGTTGAGGTTCTGGTGCCTGGTTGCCCTGGTTCCCCGACTGCTGTTTGCTTCTCTTTCTGTCTCCATACCACCTTTTGAGATTTGAGTCTGCAACGTGTTTGCATGATGGGGTTGGGAAATGAGATGAGCAAATGTTTTAGGATTTTCTGTGAAAGAGGAATGAGTAGACTCTCAGGGGGAGCCCATGGCTTCCATTTAGTCCGTGCTTGGGGGAGCTAGCATTTATGTAACCTCTTCTTAGCTTTGATCTGGAAAACGGAAGTTTGGGAGAATCTCAGGATGAGCCAGGAAACAGAGTTCTCTAGGAGATGTAGGCCGTCAGGGCTGAGTGAATGAGTGTTTCTCTCCATTGCACGGCTAGGAGGAGAAGCTTCCTTGGACGGGACGGGTGGTGTTTTGCTGGGCTTCCCCTTCCCCTTCTTCCAGGCACCACCTGAGAGAGGTGGAGACTGGGGCCACCGTACTGTGACAGAGTCTGGAATCCTTTTCCATACAAGTTATTTATATGTTCCCTTGCATCTCTCCCAGCTGATGAGCGGTGAAGCCCTTAGAAGGTTTATAGGTTTATCTTTCCTGGGGGACCTGCAGGTCTCCAACAGTTAAATTGGAAATAGGGGGCTCAGGGAAGAGACTAGAATGTGTGGGAGGCAGCCACCAAAGAAGAAAAGGCAGAATTCCTGGTGCGGGTGCAGGGGAAGAGGGGCGAGCTCTGGGGGTGGGTTTGAGGAGAGGTGGTGGGGGAGAGCTGGTTGGAGGGGTCCTGCCAGGGCCCCAGCAGATGCTCAGCAGCCGGTTCGTTGGTCTGTTGGATCATCACGCCCTTTGTTCAGCAAATACTTCCTGAGCATCTTGTGTTCAGTAAGTGGTGGGTCGAGTGTAGGGGTGAGTGGTACAGGCTGGGTCCCTGTCCCAAGGAACCTCGTCACCTAGCTGGGTGGGAGGACTGGAGGGCAGGAACAGTGACCAGGGCCAGATGGATAAATGCTGGGTTAACATTACATCTTTCTAATTCTATTTAGAGGGATTAGGAAAGGCTTCCCAGAGGAAGTACGAGGATAAAGGAGGAATTACTTGGAGGAAGAAAGGGTGTTGCAGGTCCTGAGAACCACATGAGTGGAAGTTCAGAGGCCAAAGGGCACAGAGCTCGACCCAGGAACTGTCAGAATTATAGCATGGCTGGAGAGTTGTGTTCTGGAAGGGAGGTGGGAAGAGATGAGGAGAGGGAGGCTGGCCAGATCATGTGGGCTTTGTTGAACAGTTTGGGTTTTGTCCTCAGGGCACGTGACGAGCTGCTGATGAATTAAGATTGGGAGTAGGGTAGTGTCAGGGTCAGCCTGTAATTTAACGCGATCCTTCTGGCTGAACCTGGCGGATGAGTTGGTGGTGGGGCTGGGTGGGCAGATTCCTTCTCAGGATGATGCAGAAGTCCAGACACAAGATCACGGTCGCCAGGATTGAGGTGAAAGAACTGGGTGGAGAAGAAGGGGCAGAGATATTTCTTTCTTTCTTTGATTTCATTTTATTTTGAGAGAGAGAGAGAACACGCATGTGGGGGAGAGGGGCAGAGGGGGAGAGAGAGAATCCAAGCAGGCTCCACTCAGTGCGGAGCCTGATGCGGGGCTTGATCCCATGAACCTGGGATCATGACCTGAGCCAAAGGACGCTCAACTGACCCAGCCACCCAGGTGCCCCCAGGCAGAGATATTTAGATGGTAGAATTGACACGATGGCTTGAAGGGCTTGATCATTGATGGGTTTGGGGATGAGGGACAAGGCTGCCGAGATACCTCCTCACCCAGGTTTTGAGCACGAACAACTGTGGGATGGTGGTGCGGTTTGCCGAGTTTGGGGAAAGAAAGGGAGAAAGAACAGATGTTTTTGGGCGGAGGGAGTGGGAAGATAAGCTTTCAGTTGGGACGTGTTGGGTTGAGGGATTGTGGGCATCCAAGCAAGAGTAGAGTCTAGAAGGTGCTTGGCCAGATGGATTAAGGTGAGATTAAAGGAGATCTAGGTAAATTCACTGAGCAGCTACTGAACAGGGCCTTGGGTTAGGTGCCAGGAATGGAGACGGGAGCCCTGCCCTCCTTCTATGGTGCTCCCGGTGTGGGGGAGGGGACAGATGTCCAAAAAAAAAAAAAAAAAAAAAAGTCGTGATTGGCGTTAGAAGTAAGTTCAGGGTTCTGTGCTGTGACAGAAACAAAGCAGTGGTCAGCTGCGTTTGGGTTCGGGGCAGAGAAGGCTTATCAGAGGAGGAGCGCGAGGAGGTGGGTGAGGCGGGCAGCCGCTGAAGTAGACTCATGCGAGGCGTGGAGCCTGGCACGTGTCGAGCGAATCACAGAAGAAAGTGGTCTCTGGTGACATATGCCCAGAAGTGTGGCTACTCATCTTCTCGGAGCAAAAAATTTGGGGAGGGTTGAGGCTCACTGAGTACTTAATGCGGTGCGGATGGGGGGGTGGGTCTCCACGTGTGGGTGGTCAGGTCAGGGCTTTGCCAAAGGCTGCGCCTCCGTGGGGTTTCCCGTAGGCCTGGCGTGGCAGGCACAGAACCCTGCTTTGTTGGTACTGCCAGAGCGGCTCTCTCTCAGGAGCGGATGTGCCCCAGCCACACTCCCCAAGGCCAGAGCAGCGACCAGATGCTGCCTACTTGGGGTGTGGCCCTCTCTGCGGTGCGTCTGTCCTGGGACCGGCATCACTATGTTCCTCCCTGAAGGCAGGAGGTCAGGAGGTGAGTTGCTAAGCACAGACCTGGGACAGGTGTCCTTGGGCCTGCCCTGGTGAGATGGATCTAGATGTGCCATCCAGGTGGCCCTGTGACAGGGCAGGGCCCTTGCTTGGATGGGCACTGCTGAGGTCTTTCCTGGCTTCCTCCACCCTTTTGAAAGGTGCGTGCTTTAGCTACTCTATTTCCTGTGATCTGTGTCCGTAAGGCAGCTGACATGGAGGTACCCTGCAGGTCAGATGTGGCCAACAGATATGTTTTGTTTGGCCTATGCAGTGCTTTTAGAAGTTTGACTTAGTTGCTAGAATTTAAAAAAAAATCTAGTTTCATGTAAAAGTCTGGATTTCCAGCTTCTTTGAAAACCTGGAAGGTGTGGTGAGCCTGGGCCTGGGTCTTGCTGGATCGAGGCCGCTTTCGGAGGTGGGCCTGGTACTCTAGTTTGGCCACAGTCCCCACAGGCCTGCCTCACTCAGCCCCATGCCTTCTGGAACTGCTTCAAGGTAACCGAAACAAATCAAGGCGATCTAAGTAGAAGTTACCTACAACACAACACATCCAATTTCAAGTATGTAGTCAGTGACTTGTTACCTCTTCAATTGATTATATGGTGATTTCAGAGTAGAACCCCTAGAGGGCAGTCTTACTCCTCCATCCAAGATTTGGAGGCATCGCCCTGGTGCTGCCTCGGGACCCCCCCCCCCCCCCCATACCTGATTGTCTTAGCCTGTTTGGGGCCCTATAACAAAGTACCGCAGATTGGGTAGCTTACAAACAACAGAAACTTATTTCTTACAGTTCTGGAGGCTGGAAGACCAGGTGCCCACATGGTCAGGTGACAGCCCTCTTCCAGCCTGCAGACTTCTCACTGCATCCCCACGAGGTGGGGGTCTGAGGCATCTTTCTGGAGCCTCATTTGTAAGACAGTGGTCCAATTCCTGAGTTCCACCCGTGTGGCCTGATCTCCAGCCAAAGCCCCACCTCCTAATACTGGCACAGTATAGGAATTTGGGGAGGCCGCGAGCATTCGGACCTCGGCCCCTGTGCCTCACCAGCCGCTTTTAACTACTTTTAGCCAACTGACCCTTTACCTTCACCCCGAGAGCCGGGGAAGCTCTCTGACTCTTGTTTCTTTGTTTTTTGTTTTTTTTAAATGTGTATTTATTTATTTTTTGAGAGAGAGTGTGTGAAAGGGGGAAGGACAGAGAGAGGGAGACAGAGGATCAAAAGTGGGCTCTGTGCTGATAGCAGAGAGCCTGATGATATAGGGCCCGAACCCATGAACCGTGAGATCACGACCTGAGCTGAAGTCGATGCTTAACTGACCGAGCCACCCCCCCCAGGCATCCCGCTCTCGGACTCTGACTAAAACCCTTGCTGTCTTCCTACCATTCACGTTCCTTTCGAGGCTCAGATATGGAAAGGCCCTTCTGAGGGTTTTCTGAGAGAATGCTAATTGTTGGATGTTAAAAAAAAAAAGTAATATAGCAACTGCTCTATGTTGAGTTGTGCTATCTGCCTGGAGGTATGTAGGTCTGTTTCAAATATTTTATCGCTTATCCACATGAGCAGGTGAAAGCCATTTTGTAGCAAGGAAATGTGGACTCAGAGAGGTCGGATAACTTGGCCACGGTCAGGAAGCGTAATGTGGTGGCCCTGAGCAGGTGTTCAGCTGTACCCGAGGGGGACACGGGGTATGGTCGGCACGGGTTCCTTGGGGACAGGCACCGCCTGGAGTAACTGGCGGGGTGCTGGGTGTGTATTAGATGTGGATGGCACCGAGAGGGGCATTCCAGGTGGAGGGGCAGGTGTGAGTGGAGGTCTGGAGGCACAAAACAGCCTGGCTTCTGGAAAGAGCTGGAAGGGAGGCTGCTGGGCGGTGAGGCAGCAGGCAGCGGCCTCCTGCGAGGGATGAGACCGCAGCCGCCAGCGGGGCCTCTCAGCTTCTAGGCCCGAAGAGCTGGGGGCCTTGAATGCCTTGCTCACGA
The DNA here is from genome assembly GCF_027475565.1 of Acinonyx jubatus. Classification (NCBI taxonomy): domain Eukaryota; kingdom Metazoa; phylum Chordata; class Mammalia; order Carnivora; family Felidae; genus Acinonyx; species Acinonyx jubatus. The sequence continues at coordinate 14,523,758 of NC_069391.1, forward strand.
GCTTGGCCTTTATCTTGAACATCAGTGTATTTTAAACTTTGCCCTGAGAGGCCGAGGAGAGAGATTGTTTTTGCCGGCTCAGTTCTGCTTTATCGGTCGTGTCTGTTCAGGCTTCAGTGCCTGATTTCTTTGGCAGAGAGGATTCTTGGCCAAAAAACCAAAACCAAAACAAACAACAAAAAAAAAACCATGAGCAGTCCGCTGCCGTCGGTGGTGGGGGCTGTCGAAAGTCTGAGCACGGGTGTGGCTTGATCAGACCCTAGTCTGGTGGCTCAGAGGTTGGATCTGCCGGGGCCAGGCTGGAGGTGAGGGCACAGTTAATGTCACACGCGTTCTGGCCCTTACTCTCCCACTAGCAAAATGCGATTCCATTTCTGTTCGGTCATTGGACATGTCTACTTTGAAGATGTTTGGCCCCATTTCCTGCCTCCTCCTGCTCCACTGAGCTAGGAGAACAGCTTAGAATTAATATTTAAATTTTGTTCACTTTTAGACTGATTGAGGAGTTGAAGCTGTCTTTGAAGAGCAAAGAAGCTTTAATTCAGTGCCTTAAAGAGGAGAAATCTCAGATGGCATGTCCTGATGAGAGCGTGTCATCTGGAGAGCTCCGAGGACTTTCTGCCGCTCCAAGGGGAGAAAAGGAGAGAGATGCTGAGGTGAGGCGATGGGGTGTGAAGGGGGACTTTAATTAGCAGACCAGACTCCTCTGTGGCAGATGGGACGCACATTCGGTCCCCACGGGTCACACGCAGACTGCTTCCAAATATTAGCTCCCCGGCAGCTGAGGAATTAGCAGGCACCTCCTTTGTCAGGGGCCCTGGCTTGTTTTTTCTTTCCAGCCTCATGTTTATATAGGGTTGGCTAACAGAACAGTCCATACTTGCTTGCCTCTGTTTTACTGTGTGTTGATTTCTCGTCGCCCGGAGACTTTATTTCCGTCCTTTGGGTTTTCTTGGGATAAAACTTAGTCCCTGTTTCTCCTGTGCGGTTAGAGGCAGTGGGGGGGAAGGGGACTCACTGGTGTTGGGCCTGGCGGCCGGCGAAGGGCTTCTGCGTGGAACCTCCTTGAGTCCTTCTGGCCGCTCTGCGAGGTCGAGGTCACTGCCCCCTCATGGAATTTAGAAACGGGCTCAGAGGAGTTGTTGTATTTTCCTAGGCGCTAAGAGGTGGGTGGGTAGTGGCAGCCCCCCGAGCCCCCCAGAGGCCATCCCTCCCCTAGGCAGTCTGCAGGGCAAGCTGCGGGAGCGGGGCCGGGCCTGGAGGTGCAGCGGGCCTCGCTGACACCCTCCTGGTTTTGTTGGGCCACGGATGGCTGCTGCATGTGGTACATTCCCGATATGGGATGTTCAGGAAAAGTCTTGATTTTTTATGGAGCAGAGTCTTCTTTGTTCCTATTACAGCAGTGATTTCTGCAGCCTCACTGGTTAGTTTTCTGCTGGAAAACTAATCAGCCCTCGTCTCCTGCTCCTCTTTTTTTTTTTTTTTTTTTTTTTGAGAGAGAGAGCGAGAACGAGCAGGGGAGGGGCAGAGAGAGAGAGAGGGAGACACAGAATCCGAAGCAGGCTCCAGGCTCTGAGCCGTCAGCCCAGAGCCCGATGTGGGGCTCGGACCCACAAACCGTGAGATCATGATCTGAGCCGAAGTCGGACGCTCAACCGACTGAGCCACCCAGGTGCCCCTGCTGCTCCTCTTTTTAACCCTGGGCCCTTTCTTTAGCTGCCCTTTTCGTTGTCGGCGGCCCCGTGGTTGACTCTCTGTGGGGCTGGCGATCCATCCGTGTGGGTTGCTTGTTTTTCTGTTTCTCTTCACTCGGGTGGGACTCCAGGTGAGACAGAGAGGAATGGGCACTTATTTTCGTGCCTTCCACGGCAGTGCGGAAAAGTCCGGAAATGAGATGCTCGTTCTAATTGTTCTGGGGAAGCTGTTGTATTGGGAGTCCCTTCCAGGTGCCAATTAATGCCTTTTCTTAGGCTGTACAAATGGAGCTCCAGAAGGAGAGACAGCGCTTTGAAGAGACGATCCAGGTATGTTGATAAAATTTTTAAAAACGTATTGAAGATTTATCCTTGCCTCTTTGCTTTATTCTGAGTGCAGTAGACAGTTGGGCGTGACAGCAGCTGTCACTCATGGAATGCCGGCGTGTGCCAGTCAGGCTTTCGGTACTTCAGAGAAGGTTTCTCCGTCTTGGCAGTGATTCTGTGAAGTAGGCATTCCCATTGTGCAGATGGGGCACGTGAGGCTCAGCGAGGGGAGGGCCCTGTCCCAAGATCGTGTAGCTTGGAAGAGGTCTCGCGGGGATCTGGGCCTGCCAGTGTGGTTCCAAAACCATCGCTCTGGGTCCCCCGCTCACAGCGGCCGGCATTTATAAGGCGCCTGCCAGCTTAGAAAGTGCTCTCCGTCCATTATCTCATTTGATCCTCGCAATGGCCCGGGAGGGAGGCAGTGTGATTATCTTTACAGATGAACTCAGACCGGAAATGTATATGTTCAGTCTCCATCAAACCAAATTCTCTGCTGGCTTTTGTAGCATTAAGGAATGAAATTAATGATCTGTTATTTCCCCCAAATAACCTGGTACGGTTTCAAAGCCTCTGATGTGACTGCATTCAAATTCCAGAAGGCATTGGAGTCCTTCCCACAGGAGTAGCTGTCATCGTCTTAACTGATCTGATCCCCTTCTTGTTGCCCGGCCCTGTTGCCGTGAGCGCTAACAGCGTAACTGGGAGCTGCCGCCACTGCGTTCAGCTCTACTTGGGAACATTAATCACGGGGTGACAGGAATAAGATAGAATAACTGCGTTTGAGTGTGCTCTCACAGATATATTTACAGTGCATTTTGGTTGGAACGCATCAACTTAGTGAATCTTTTTCTAATCTAATTTAGGCACTTCAGGAGGACCTGCGAGAGAAGGAAAGAGAGATTGCTACAGAAAAGAAAAATAGTTTAAAGAGGGACAAAGCCATTCAGGGTCTAACCATGGCATTAAAGTCAAAGGAAAAAGAGGTATGTGGTATGTCTGATACACTCAAAGCGAGATTTTTCTTTATTAGCTTCTGTGGCTGGCCTGTCGTGTCCCTGCACGTTTAGCTTTGGGGGAAAAGTGTATAAGACAGCTGGGATGAGCATAGGAAGTGCGGAAAGGGTCCTTTAGTCCACTTGAAACTTTTTTGGAGTGTCCGATTTAGTGCTATCCAATAAACATACTGTGTGAGTCACGTGGGGACATTGGAATTTTCTAGGAGCTACGTTAAAAGAAGTAAAAAGAAACAAGTGAAATTAACTTCGATAATACATCCATCATTTCAGCATGTAATCAATAAAACAGGAGTAGTAATGAGCTATTAACGTCTTTTTGGTCTTAATGCCATCTCTGAAGCCCGTGTGTGCTTGTAGCACGTCTCGTTCCAGACTGACCAGATTTCAAGTGTCCAGCCACACAGGTAGGTGGCCCATGGCCACCCTGTTGGATAATGCCCAGTCGTTTAGGAAGATGGCAAGGTTGAGATGAAGGACTTGGGAGGCGAGGCCATGACCGTGAACAGTTAGCTCCCTGGGTCGTTGCCTTTGGGATCCAAGGTTGCGGCCAGTGATGGTTCTGTGCCATAATATTATTATTCCCTAATTATTGTTCGTATAGCAGTCTGCTGTTTCTCAGTAACTGAGCCAGGCACAGATACAGAGAAGAAAACCCAGCTGTGCTCTCAGGTCTGGTGAGGGCGAAACACAGGGCAAAGGTGTGGTGATTGAGGGCCGTGTGGGGGAGAGGGGGCGCCGTGCAAGTGGAGGGCGGGGGGCCTGGCCCCGATTCGGGTGTGTATGTGGGGAATGGTGCTTGGAGGAGAAGGTGTCTGAGTCATATCTCGCAGGATGAATAGCAGTTGGGCTGGAAGGGAAGGCAGAGGGGAGAACGTTGGTTAAGGCAGTAGGTTAGGAAAGAGCCTGATGGGGGTTTGTGGAACCAAAGGCATTTCGAGGTGGTCAGCGCACCAGGTGCAGGACTGAAGTGAGGCCAAGGAGGAGCTGTGAGGTCGCATGGGGCCAGCCGGTGGGGGCGCAAGTAGTCGTTTGGGGCTGCAGGCTCCTAAAAGGAGGGGGGTGGCCACGTTTGCACTTTGGCGGGGTCTCAGCCTGTATCTGGAGGGAGAATTGCGGGAGGGAGAGGATGGAGGCAGGGAGGCCGGTAGCAGAGGCGAGAGCCTAGAAAGACTGAGCTAGAGCAGTGGCCACCGCTAAGTAGGAGTGGGAGGGCAGGGCTTATTTGGGAAATGAGACCAGAAATAGCCAGGAATAATTAGAGAGTAGAGGTGGATCTGGGGAAGTTTGCTGCAGAGGTGTAGGACTCGAGAGAAGGGGCAGTGGAGGATGACTTCCGGGTGTCCGGGTGGCCTGACTGGGGTATGGAGGTGCCACCAATTCAGTGGACAGCAGAGAAAACGGCCTGTGATGGCAAGGTGCGTGTGGCGATGGAGGTGACGCATCTGTTCAGAGAGCGTTGACTTTGAGGAGCTCGTGGACCGTCAGGGTGGCGCGTCCAGGCGGCAGGCAGGCGTGCAGGTCTCAAGCTTGGAGAGAGCTCAGGTGTGAGTTCAGACTCTAAGAGCGGGCCTCCCTGTCCAGGGAGCGTGTGGCAGGCAGAGGACGAGGCTGAGGACGGGGCCACGGGGGACATCAGAGTTTCAGGGACGGGGAGAGAAATGCACGAAGGAGCCAGGAGTGTGGAGCTACCCAGGAAAGTGTAGCGCTGAGGAAGGTAACCGGGGCAGAGTTTGAGGGATTGCCGGTGTGAGGCATGGCGGAGCTTTGGCTCCTGATAGCAGTAGTTCTAGCTTATGTCATTGCGTAACATGGGAGTTCGGGCCCCGCCGGAGTTGGAGACCTTCAGCGTGGAGTGGGACCGGCGGAGGGGCAGTTCTGGGTGCCGGTGAAGTCCGGCGTGTGGCCACGGGAGTCACTGCTGACCGGGGTACGGGAGAAGGTCACTAGAGGATGCGAGATCGTGGGAATGGCCAGGCCAGATCGTTGGCTGGGTCATCTCTGTGGACGCCGATGAGAGTAGTGCTTCGCCTCAGCCGGGTGTGGTTTTAGCGCCAGAACCCGTCACTTCATTTAGCCCAACGATGCCAGAGGTGGGTGAGTCGTGGTGTCCTCATTTTCGAGCTGTGGGAGTTGAGTCTCAGAGAGATTAAGTACCTTGCCTGAGGTTATCCAGCTCTTCAGCGGCCAAAGTGGAAGTCGCCCCCTTTCTGACTTCACGTCTTCCCTAACTACGAAGCCCTTGATGAGAAGTTCAGCAGGGAGAGCGCTTGAGTTGTGCACAGAGAGGAGAGTCCGGGTGCACACTCGGCTGCTGTTGTTCTTACCCAGGTGGGAGACCTTAACGCTGAAATCCAAGAGCTCAGTGCTGCCTTTGCCGAAGCCACAGAGGTGCCCCCGAAAGCGGAGACACAGAAATTGCAGGTAAGTGTTCGCTTTGGTTGAAGCAGCCGTCTGCCCGGTCCTTACTCCCGGGGAGGTCAGCACTTTGCAGCTGAAAGGAACCAGGGAGAACACCCAGTGGCCTTTAGAAATGGAGTTCTCAGTCTAATCGAAGGGTGTCCTTTGCCAGCTCTGGAGGCCTCTCCGGCCCCCTCCTCAGTATGACAGCAGCCACCCCTGCAGCGAGGACTGCCGAGATTACTCGTGCCAGTGGTAGACTGTGCCAGATGTGTGGTTACCTCAACTGACCTTCACAATCTTGCGGGGACGGCCGTCATCATCCCGCTGTATCTGTGGGGTTTTTGAAGCTCAGGGAGGGTGTGCAGCTTATTCACTGTCATGCAGTTCGCAAGTGGCAGGGCCGGGATTTAAATGTAGTAATTGCTAATAGTAACAGCAGGGATTTACTGAACACATACTATGTGCCATGCACTGTGCTAAGTGCTCTCTCTGGATTAGCTCAAGGGATCTGGACAGCAGATCGTGCAGTAGGCACTGTTAATATCCATGTTCAGAGAGTGAAGTACCCTGCATCGGGTCACAGAAGAGGGGACTGAGAGAGCTAGGATTTGCCCCAGAGCCAGGCTCACCCCCAAGCCTGTGCTTTACCACCGCCCGCCCCCAACCCCCGTCCCCTCACCTGGCTTCTTTAGTCCAACCGCTCTCTGCGAGGTATCACTTCCGTATCTTGATGACTTAACCTGCCTTTTCTCCTTTTTTTCTCCCAACATTGCACTCTAACGACTCCTGCAGGCCGCCTCCTTGATGTTCCCTCTTTCTGGCTGATTTTAGTTCTGTGTTTTCCATTATTTTAATATTTTCTTCCCATGTTTCTAATTTCCCTCTACAGTGTATCCCTGTTACTAATAACGAGTCATTAGAGACCACACTGCCTAGAGCTCTCCCTGCCACCTCTCCCCCCACGTTAGTTTTGGTTATAATGTAGAAGTTAGAAATCAAATCTAATTTAAGACTGTCTGATCCCTCAGATTCATATCCCACATTCTTATCTTTTGCAGAGTTCTGGTTCACAGGTAAGAATAATTGAGGTAATTTGGTTTAAATCATGGTGCATGAGAAGCATAGGCATATCTCTGCCTTTGGAATCTCAGATTTGCCTTCTCCCAACATTTGCTTCATGAGATGGAGCCAAGACTATACTTTACACTGAGGTCCCCCCAACCCCCCCAACTTTGGAAAATGACGAGTTTTAAAAGCTGAATTCTTAGAGAAACCAGTGATATTTCCCACTGCTTGAGGAAAAAAAAAAAAAAACTATGTCGGCAGTTGACAAGCAGAGGGACCAGACAGACATCCTTATAATCATTGTGATATTTTACTTGTTATGTTGGGTCTTGAAGGAAAGAAAGTCATCTTATACATTTAAATGGTCCCCAGGTTGGGGTGCCTGAGTGGCTCAGTTGCTTAAGCAGTGGACTCTTGATTTCAGCTCAGGTCATGATCTTGCGGTTCATGAGATTGAGCTCCAGGCCGGGCTCCATGTGACAGTGCGCGGAGCCTGCTTCTGATTCTCTCCCTCCCTTTCTCTCTGCTCCTCCCCTGCTCATGCTCACTCTGCCTCAAAATAATAAACTTAGTGAAAAAAAAATTAAAAACAAATGTTACCCAGATTTATCACATACATTTACTAGTTTAATAAATCTCTGTCCTAATCGAAGGACTCTCAGTGATTTTGGGGGTCTTGTCACTTACGGTGTTGGCCGGGTTTCTTGTCTTGCAAGATACAGACGTCACACACTGTTGAAAGTGCTCTGATTCTCAGTGCCTGCTTGCTGTTCCTTGCATCCTTACCCATGGAAGGAGTAGGTTTGCTGGCT